>NC_066585.1:509495081-510095081 GCF_024323335.1 Lathyrus oleraceus
GCCCTATAATGTAGGAGAATGATATGCTTATGATTATGACCGAATGCACTTGGATTTAAGAAATACTCTTGATTTCTTAATCAATAGGCAATAATGCAAATGAATGCAACGAGATTTAAGAAATACTCTTGATTTCCTAATTGTCGGGCGATATGCATGTAAATGAAGATTAAGAAGTACTCTTGACTCCTTAAAAATGAATGCGAATGAATTGAGAAATACTCTTGATTTCTCAACCGTATGAATGACAAATGATATGGATGCTAAGAAGTACTCTTGACTCCTTACAGATGAATGAATTAAAAAATACTCTTGATCTCTTAATCATATGACTGAATGAAAATGCAGATGAATTGAGAAATACTCTTGATTTCTTAATCATTAGATGATAAATGATATGAGAAATGCTCTTGATTTCTCAGATGCTATACAGGTTAAGAAGTACTCTTGACTTCTTAAATATGACATGGTATGAGTTAAGAAATACTCTTGATTTCTTAATCATGAATGCAAGTGAACTAAGAAATACTCTTGATTTCTTAGATGATATGCAGGTTAAGAAGTACTCTCCACTTCTTAAACATGAAATGGTATGAATTAGGAAATACTCTTGATTTCCTAATCATGAATGTAATGGAATTGATAAATGCTCTTGATTTCTTAGAATATATGTAAATGAATTAAGAAATACTCTTGATTCCTTAATCATGAATGTAAATGAATTGAGAAATGCTCTTGATTTCTCAGATGACATGCATATGAGTTAAGAAACACTCTTGATTTCTTAATCATGAATGTAAATGAAATATGTATGAGTTAAGAAATACTCTTGATTTCTTAATCATGAACGTAAATGAATTGAGAAATGCTCTTGATTTCTCAGATGAAATGCAAATGAATTAAGAAATACTCTTGATTCCTTAATCATGAATGTAAATGAATTGAGAAATGCTCTTGATTTCTCAGATGACATGCAAATGACTGGGGATGGGAGAATCATGTTCAGTTGCTCTTGACTGACATTAGGTCTCTGGGATGGATCTGTTATAAGGTAACATGCTCGACTGGTCTTCAGACGTTCTTCGTTGAAGGCAGACACTTTGTGGGAATAAATGATCATATTAAGTTGCTTTTGGCTAAAGATGTCATATTCAATAACTCTTGGATGAACTATTGCATTCAACTGCTCTTGGTTGAAGCAAAACTGCATAAAATAAAATAGTGTTCAACTACTCTTGGTTGAAACCATTGCATTCAACGAATCTTAGTTTGGGAAATAAAAATAGTATTCAGCTGCTCTTGGCTGAAACCATTGCATTCAACTGCTCTTGGTTGAAGCAAATTGATTGGAAAACAAAATAGTATTCAGTTTCTCTTGACTGAAACTAATGCATTCAAGTGCTCTTGGTTGAAGCAAATTGCTGGAAAATAAAATAGTATTCAACTGATCTTGGCTGAAACTAATGCATTCAACTACTCTTGGTTGAAGCAAACTGCTGGGAAATAAACAAAATACTTCCTTTGGCGAATAACCGCATGTTCACCTGCTCTTGGCTGACAGAATACTCTTTTGGGGAATGAGAAGATCCCGAAGACTTGCTAGGGATGAAAAGTTAATGATATTCAAAAGGATTAACCCTACTCTCAATTATCGAACTGACAGGTCCAATCTAATGCTTCATCGCATAGTAGATTAACATGGAACACTAACTCTTCCGAGGATTGATTGAAGAAACCTGTTAGGGAATACAAGAGACTCTCTGGGAAATAAACACTCAGGAGGCTCGCTGGAGATATACTGAGGAACATTCAGTAAAACTTGTTTGTTCATGGAACTCTCGTCCATTAGACTCATTGGAGAGATTTCTAACTTATGAAGAGATGTCCATCTTAGACAGCTACTTCAAAGAGACTTGCTGAAGATAAAATTATTGGGGATACCTTTCTCAAGGAAGCATACTGCTATGAAACTCGCTTGGGAAGTTCGTGAAGTTTTGTTGGAGAAAATACAATGTTGGAGAAACTCTATGGGGAGATATCTACTGGGGAAACCAAGCAGAAATTCCGTTGACACCGGAGTTCCAATGGGAGAACATCAATCACCTTGTTAGGGAAGAAACTCATCTTAAGAATCAATGCCAACAATGATCAATTTCTGAAAGTACTTACTGAAGAGAATAATTGTTCTACTCCTGAGAACACACACCCCTTGAATCTTGGTTTGTTGAGGATTATATTGAACTTCCTTGAGAGGTTGCTGAATTCGGCTGAGGTTTATGCATTATCTGTTTTTGTACATGATATGCAAAATGAATGTGAGTGCATGAATATATTAGTTTATGCCTTTTGTGGGTATCAAGCTCAGATTCCCAAACGCCTTGTCTTGGATAGTTTTGTCACCATGAAGATGATTTTTTGTTGCAAAATAAATAAATCTGATTTCTGCTTTTCCGCCAAGCGGGCTTCAATGAGGACTTCTTGCTTCTGGAAGAAAATCCATTTCAAACTTGCTTTAGATTATAATGATCTAGGAAATGTACCACGTCTTGTGAACCAGATGCATTATTGTAAACCAACAAAAATTCCTTTTATACTTTCAAAATCAAAATAAATTAAAGTTTTCAAAAGCTTTGTCGTTTCCACTATTTTAATGTTTTTATCTTATCAAAAATAAAAAGCGACATTAAGCAGAAAAATAGAAATAACTGGTAAAGCAATTTTCAACTGAACAATTTTATTTGATGAGAAGAATAACTCATACATGGGGTTCATGAAGATGTAAACCCCTCTAAGAGGAGATTACAGAGAAAGAAAGCAAGTAAATGGCAACAAAAATTTAGCTGATTTTCCAACGAAATACAACTCTGCTACTTTCCACTATGTCCTTTAGTCCTCATTACTTTGCTTCTGGAGATGGTAATTGGACTATTTTCTTCCATCTGAGCTTTGTTGCAGTGTTGACTTATGTCGCTGCAGTATTATGCTTTTGGATATTCCCTAACTTTTGCGCGAACTGCTCCTTAAGAGTTTCAGTTCACCGGGAGATTTTACTCTTTTTTGCTTAAGTCGCCCTTTCGGGTTTTCGACTTACCAGGCTTAATTTTTTGTTTATCCCTAATTTTTGCCTGAGCCACCCTTTTGGGTTTTCAACTCACCGGGATGCTCATTTTTTGCCTAAGTCTCCCTTTCGGGTTTTCGACTTAGCGAGCTTTTATTATCCATCTCTTTTTCTTAGGCATAATACTTTCTGACTGCATCAGAATTGACGGGGTGTGTCAACTCTTCTCCGTCCATGTTCGTGAGAACTAAAGCTCCACCAGAGAAAGCTTTCTTCACCACAAATGGTCCTTCATAGTTTGGAATCCACTTGCCACGTGAATCCTTCTGGAGGGAGATTATCTTTTTCAAGACTAGTTCACCTACATTTAACTCTCGAGGTCAAATGCCCGCTTGAGTCTCCTCTGATATAACTGACCATGACACAATGTTGTCATCCTCTTTTCTTCGATTAGATTGAGCTGGTCAAACCTGGTTTGAATCCATTCTACTTCTTCTAATTTTGTCTCCATCAATACTCTCAACGAGGGGATCTCAACTTCTATCGGTAGCACAACCTCCATGCCATAGACTAGTGAGAAAGGGGTTGTCCCTGTTAAAGTGCGAACAACTGTTCGATATCCGTGCAAAGCAAAGGGTAGCATCTCGTGCCAATCTTTATAAGTTTTCACCATCTTCTGAATGATCTTCTTGATATTCTTGTTAGCTGCCTCTACAGCTCCGGTCATCTTTGGCCTATAAGGTGACGAGTTATGATGTTCAATCTTGAAATTCTCGCACAACTCCTTCATCATCTTATTATTCAGATTTGATCAATTATCAGTGATAATCTTGCTAGGAGTTCCGTAGCGACAAATTGTCTCTTTCTTGATAAACTGAGTGACGACTTGCTTCGTCACATTGGCATAAGAAGCTGCTTCTACCCACTTAGTGAAGTAGTTAATGGCAACCAGAATGAACCGATGTCCATTTGCAGCTTTAGGCTCAATCATACCGATCATGTCTATTCCCCACATTGAGAATGGCCTCGGAGCTGATAAAACATTCAGAGGAGTAGGTGGCACATGCACCTTGTCAGCATAAATTTGGCACTTGTGGCATTTCCTGGCATAGTGGTAACAATCTGTTTCCATTGTCAACCAATAGTAACCAGCTCTAAGGATTTTCTTCGCCATTGCATGTCCGTTTGCATGAATGTCGAAAGAACCTTCGTGGATTTCTTTGATGAGTAGGTCGGCTTTGTGTCTATCCACGCATCTGAGCAGAACTAAATCAAAGTTTCTTTTGTATAGAACACCACCACTTAGGAAGAAATTGGCTGATAACTTTCTTAAGGTCTTTTTGTCTGTGATGGATACATCATTTGGATACTCGTGCTTCTCAAGATATCGTCTGATGTCATAAAACCAAGGCTTGCCATATGTTTCTGCTTCAACTGCCAAGCAATATGATGGCTCGTCTAGACGTTGAATTGTAATAGCAGGTGATTCATTATCCTACTTGACCTTGAACATAGATGACAGAGTAGCCAACGCATCGGCTAGCTGATTCTCCTCCCTAGGAATATGATGGAAATTAATCTCATCAAAGTAGGGGATTAGCTTCATGACATGCTCTCGGTATGGGATCAAATTGGGATGGAGGGTCTCCCAATCTCCTTTGATTTGATAGATGACAAGTGTTAAGTCCCCATACACTTCAAGAATCTTGATTCGTAGGTCAATAGCTGCTTCAATTCCCAAGATACATGCTTCATACTCCGCCATGTTACTGGTGCATTTGAAATATAACCTTGCCGTGAAGGGAAGATGAAAATCCTTTGGAGAAGTTATAACAACCCCAATTCCGTTACCCAATGCATTTGAGGCATCATCGAACACGAGCGACCACCGTGATCCTGGTTCGGGTCCTTCTTCCGGGCCTGGAATCTCATAGTCTCTTATGTACATGACGTCTTCATATGGGAAGTCGAGTCTCATCGATTGATAGTCCTCCACTGGCTGGTGCGCAAGGTACTCTGATAATACACTACCCTTAATGGCCTTCTGAGTTACATATTGAATGTCATATTCTGATAACAATATTTGCCAGCGAGCGATTCTGCCAATTAATCCAGGTTTCTCGAAGATGTACTTGATGGGATCCATCTTGGATATTAACATTGTTGTATGACAAATCATATACTGTCTCAGACAACGAGCGGCCCATGTTAATGCACAACAAGTCTTTTCTAGCATGGAGTACCTGATTTCACATTCTGTAAACTTCTTGCTCAGGTAGTAGATAACATGCTCTTTTCTACCCGTCTCATCATGTTGCCCCAGTACGCATCCCATGGATTCATCGAGTACTGTCAAATACATAATGAGAGGCCTTCCTGGAACCGGTGGCACTAAGATTGGTGGTTCTTGCAGATACTATTTGATTTTATCGAATGCACTCTGGCAATCATCGTTCCACCTAACAGCTTGATCTTTTCTTAACAACTTGAATATTGGCTCGCAAGTGGCTGTCAAATGCGACATGAATATGGAAATATAGTTCAATCTGCCCAAGAAACCACAAACTTGCTTCTTTGTCTGAGGTGCTGGCATGTCTTGAATAACTTTGACTTTGTTAGGATCAACTTCTATTCCTATCTGGCTCACAATGAATCCTAGAAGCTTTCCAAATCTGACTCAAAAAGTGCATTTAGCAGGGTTTAAGCGCAATTTGTATTTCCTCAATCTTACAAACAACTTCTTCAGATGAATAACATGCTCCTCTTCTGTCTGAGACTTGGCAATCATGTCATCCATATAGACTTCAATCTCCTTATGTATCATATCATGGAAAAGAGTCACCATGGCCCTTTGATAGGTTGCCCCGACATTTTTCAAGCCGAAAGACATTACCTTATAATAGAAAGTGCCCCATGATGTAATGAAAGTTGTTTTCTCCATATCTTCGGGAGACATTTTAATCTGATTATATCCCGAGAATCTGTCCATGAAGGAGAATACAGAGAACTAAGTTGTGTTATCTACCAATACATCAATGTGAGGTAAAGGAAAATCATCTTTGGGACTAGTGTCGCAACCTGAAAAATACAGTGTGCGAAAAAACAACTGGCGAAAGAAAATGACAGAAGAGTCGCCACCGTGCGTTATTTATCACAAAGGAGGGAAAGGAAACGCTCGAAGTAAACCTGAAAAGGGGAAAGGAAAAGGCAAGGTCTCGCAACCAAATCTTGGGTTCGGGAGTCGGTTATGCGAAGGGAAGGTATTAGCACCCCTACGCATCCGTAGTACTCTACGGGATCCACTTTTGTAGTTCTTGTCTAAAGGGTGTGAGTTTATCTTGTGTTGTTTACTAAAAAAGGGTTAAATGAAAATGACTCGCGCGGATGTCGCATCCACTGCATACGTATCTCATATGAATATGAGAATCAGAGTCTTCGTAGCTCGGCTGACCTATGGGTTGGGGGGATGTGTGCTCGCTAAGACATCGCGTCTTATGCCTACGTATCTCATCTGGAATGAGAATCAGAGCAAGCCGTAGTTCGGCTAACTACGAGGTTATGGATTGGGTTTTGGACGAACGACGTTACTACGCAATCTACCGGATGCTCGACCTTTGGAGACTTACTCACTTGTAGTAGAAGGAGTAAACGTGTCTTTAGGAGAAGAAAAATCAATGAAGGGTTAGGGTTTGGGATGCTCATGCAAAAAGGCAGTCCTTGACGAAGGAACCGCGCTACCTGCAGGGATACGAACACATACAAAACAAACATGTATAAAGTGAATGTGCCAACAAGGCAATCAGAATAAATCTCCCAAATGGTATCCCACAAGCAAAGTGGAATACCCAGCGAGCTATCCCTGCAAAAGTCATGTGAGCCTTCACAAAAACTCAACAAAAGGGTTAGTGAAACACGATAAGCATTTTTTTCATGGATAACAGTATGATTTCAGAAACCTCAAACCCTGTGGCATACACTTCAGAAATTAAACGATTAGGCATTCAAGGCATTATTTATACATTCATACATAATTATGAACCCGTAGGCAAAAACCTAATGAAATTCAACATTCAGAGTATTCAACTTCAAAGCACAAAGGTAATGGGAATAAGGGCAAACCTGATTGGAGAGCTTGATTGAAATTGAGTTGCACCCGTGAGGTTTACAAAACAATCTTTAAGGTTTATGTGAGGCAGAGGTGATTCTGTGCAGTTGAGTTCCCTTCAGGGTTTGGAGGCTGCTCTGAGTTCTCTGTCAGGTTTCTCTCCAGGTTTTGTCCAGGGTTTTGTTCCAAGGAAACCTCAGAGTGTTTTTTGCTTCCCTTCCTTTTTCTCTCTCTCTCTCTCTCTTGTTTCAATGAAACTCTAGTGTTTATAGGCTAATATTGGTGGCTTAGTGGGCTTTTGAGAGAGGTCCAAGTTTGAGATTTTTTCTTTTATTTATTTATTTAAATTTTTTTTTTAAAATATTCCGATTGCCATGATGAAATGCAAATGCTAAATGACCTAAAAATGAATGCATGCATGAGGTGTAAAGCGTATGCTTCCAGGAAAAATGAAGGGTAAATTTTGGGGTATTACATATGCCCCTATTCAATCAACTGGAGACCTGGAAAGAAGATAGCGGCGACTTTCGTGCTTTCGAGGTATCAAGGGATTGAATACAATAAAAGCCCGAAAATTTGCACTGAAGTGAAGTGAAGTAACAATGCCTGTCAGAATCGGCAAAGAGGTGGTCTTGAAAGAAGAATCCGTCTGGTACGGTGAGAGTCAGTCTGAATACCGAAAAAGAATGTTAACCTGGATACCAAAATAAATGGTAACACAGAAATAACCATGGCCTGAATGTCGCTCATCAGTCTGAATACCGAAAAAGAATGTTAACCTGGATACTGTCATACGGTGAACTGGACTTTATTGGATTTGTAATCGCAATGTCGCGGTTAGCAAGAGTCGCCACCGACTTTTCTTTTATCCCATAAGGAAAGGTGGAAAAGAACAGGAAAGACCTTAATTTAGATTCTTAGGTTCGGGAGGTACTTTATACAAAGGGAAGGTGTTAGGCACCCTTCGTATCCATGGTTATCCATGGGCTCTTAATTGCTCAATCATTTATGTTTTCTTTGTTTGAAAAAAGTGGTTGAGAAATGTATGAAAAATGTTTTGAAAATGAGAATTTAACTTTGTAATGATTCTTGCATGAATGTATACAAAGTGGTTATCTCGTTTAATTTAGAAAATAGTTTAGAAAAATATAACTCGGCAATGATCCTAGTACGGATGTATGCTAAGTGGTGACTTTCCAAAAGAAGACGTTTGAAAGGTGCGAGGTGCGAAAAGTATATTTTTTAGGTTATGACTGAGCAATTAAGGTTATACCTGTCCGAGGTCTTTCCGGGCATTTCCCATCCTCATGAGGGTAAAACTGTCCTTACTATTGAGAAGTAAGTGGTTTTATCCTGGGGATGTTGAAGGGTCATCGTAGGGTCATCGATCGGTCATTGAAGGCAACAGTTGTAAGGATACCTTAGCATTCGAAGGGACGATCATCATTTAACCGTAGGCTACACCGAAGGGTCGTCGAGGGACAAAGTCGTATTTTCGAAGGCAACATCCGAGGGACTATGATGATTTAACCGAAGGGTCTTTGCTAAGGATATCCCCATATTCGCGGGACATGACCGTTATACCGTAATACCGTAAGGCAGCAAAGAGAGGTCCAAGATCACTTATTTAAAGGTCATATTTTAAAGTCAATTAAGTAATTAAGTCCATACTAAAATCAATGCATTAAAATTAATATATTAAAATTAAGACATTAAAATTAACACATTAAAATTAATTAGGCCACTTAGGGCGAGTCTCCACAAGGGTATCCCACAAATAAAGTGGAAGACCTAAACAGCAATCTTTTCCTGGGACATATGAACCTTTGCAAAATTCAGCAAACGGGTTAGAATACCAAATCAGGGTGCAATCGAGAGTTGCACCAAAGTAATAGGTAAACAAAGCATGGTTATGATAAAACAGCGGCATCCATTACAACAATTCAAAGTATCCAGGCAGACTTAAGTTACATGCAAAGCCTCAAATATATTTATGAATCTCAATTATGATATCACATGTGAATTAGGAACATAAAGCGATAATAGTAACGCAAACCTGTTTGCACTTGAGTCGCAACCTTGAATTGGCCGATCGGATAGAATTGAGCGGAGGTGACCTTGCTGCCGCCGTAAGATTAGATTCGGTAAAAAGGCACGCAATAGTTTCCGTTGTAGAAACTATTGTGCAAAAAGAATCAACTAAATACCCAAAAGGGAATCAGGAATTGCAAAAGAAATAGTGTAGCACTTGTAAAACACAATGCCTAAGCTGCTGGAAAAGAAGAGAAAATGCAAAGGCGAAAACGGCAAAGGAAAAAAGAATCTCGGCAAGAGCCCCCCTTTTAGGTTTTCAAGGTGGCTATTTATATTGTTGTCATTAGGTCATGCCTGCTGCCAAAAAAGGTCTTCAACGCGCGCGTGGATATAGGGCCCAACGGATCTTCAAGTCTCCGAAGCATTATCTGCGCCCAAAAAGTAGGGGAATGGTGTGACGTTCGTCACACCATGTGTGACGCCCGTCACAGGGGTGTGCGAGGCGTGACGCTCGTCACAGCCTCTGTGACGCTCGTCACAGATGCCACACCCGTGTTCTTGTACTTTGGGTTGGGCTTTGCTGTTTGGTCCGTTTTCTTTCCTTTTTGTACCCCTTTTCCTCCACTTCCAAATAAACCACTTTCATATTATCACTAGGTGAGCGTGTAGCGAGTAGGCCAGTTTGGGTCATTCGCGAGCTGGGCCTTAGTTCCTTTAAGTGTCATAAAAATGAGTCGGAGTGCCCTGAAATGTCTTGAAATATTAATGGGCAAATTTTGGGGTATGACAGCTGCCCCTGTTCAATATTCTTGAACCGAGAGAGTAGAATGGTATGTGCACCATTCGTGGTCTGGAGGTGGAAGATTATTGAACACTAGAATGCCCCGAAAATTTGCGCTTGTCAATTGGTCTTGATGGAGATGGGCTTAAAGATGCCATCCAGGAAGTTTGATGATGGGAGCTTCAGACTGTGTCGTACATTAGACGATATCTGAAGACATGGGTGTCATACCGGGTCATACACTAGACCGTATAGTGAATCCCCCGTCATGCTGTTGACTTCGCTGGGGAGTCAGAGTATGCTGTATACTGCTGGGGATAAGGGATCAGAATGAATCATACACTGGACCGTATCTGAATACCAGAGTGAGCTGTTCGTTAGGCAGATGACTTTGATGGGGATGAAAGATCAGAACGGATCGTACGCTAGATCGTTTCTGAGTTGCAGATAGAGCTGTCCGTTAGGCCGAATCTGCTTGAAGAGGGAGTAGCCGTATACTAGGCTACCATTCAGAAATGTACCTGTCCGAAGGTAGCATCTGAGCAAGGGAGTAGTCGTATACCAGACTACCATTCAGGAATGTACCTGTCCGAAGGTAGCACCTGAGCAAGGGAGTAGCCGTATACCAGGCTACCATTCAGGAATGTACCTGTCCGAAGGTAGCACCTGAGCAAGGGAGTAGCCGTATACCAGACTACCATTCAGGAATATACCTGTCCGAAGGTAGCACCTGAGTAAGGGAGTAGCCGTATACCAGACTACCATTCAGGAATGTACCTGTCCGAAGGTAGCACCTGAGCAAGGGAGTAGCCGTATACCAGACTACCATTCAGGAATGTACCTGTCCGAAGGTAGCACCTGAGCAAGGGGAGTAGCCGTATACCAGACTACCATTCAGGAATGTACCTGTCCGAAGGTAGCACCTGAGCAAGGGAGTAGCCGTATACCAGACTACCATTCAGGAATGTACCTGTCCGAAGGTAGCACCTGAGCAAGGGGAGTAGCCGTATACCAGACTACCATTCAGGAATGTACCTGTCCGAAGGTAGCACCTGAGCAAGGGGAGTAGCCGTATACCAGACTACCATTCAGGAATGTACCTGTCCGAAGGTAGCACCTGAGCAAGGGAGTAGCCGTATACCAGACTACCATTCAGGAATGTACCTGTCCGAAGGTAGCACCTGAGCAAGGGGAGTAGCCGTATACCAGACTACCATTCAGGAATGTACCTGTCCGAAGGTAGCACCTGAGCAGATAAAGGCCTAACTTGGTCGTACATTAAACCTTATCTGAGTTGTCCGAGGACTTGACGGTCTAACTTGGTCGTACATTAGACTGTATTTGCAGAATCTGACTTGAAGGTCCAACTTGGTCATACATTAGACTGTATTTGAGTGGTATTTGAAGATTTGGAGAAGGTCAGAATGGATCGTACGCTAGATCGTATCTGAGTTGTTGAAGGTCATAGGTTGAGCTGAATCAGAGTGAACCGTACGCTAGGCTGTATCTGATAGTATTTGCAACAATTTACTGGGGATGGGCTTATAGATGCCATCGTTAGGAGGATGTCAGAATGAATGGTGACATGGAGTATATCCGAAAGATGTAGTTGAATCCTGAATGTAATTGATAAGGATGCCCGTCTGAATGGACCTTTGTTTTGATTGTATCAAGAGGATAATTAACCTGAAAAATAAAGTTAGCTTCATGCCATGTCATGATGCATGAGATGCAAATGTTGTATGCATGCGTGGGCTGTGAAATGATGTAATGAGTGAATTATGCGTCTGAAATAAATGCGAACATTGTATGCATGTATATGTTATGAAATGATGTAATGTATATGATGCGGAATGAACATTGTATGCAGGTATGTGATGTGAAGTGATGTAATGAATGCACTATGTATCTGAAACGTTCTTCCAGGGGACTCTACTGGGGAAACAAATCTCAGTCTTCGGGTCGGAGATATTTGTATTGATGACCCTTCCTTAGCTAGGGGTATTTGACCTTTATCTGATGGCAGAGATATTCAACAGAGCCTGGCTGGGGTAGAAGAGATGACCAGTATGTCTGATAATGCCACTCTCTTCTGGGAATGACTGGCTTTGCCGGGGAATCGAATTAGTAACAGCCTCCTTGGAAAGCATGGTTAGACCTTCTCCTCGATCTTGAAGTCGTGTAGTAATTGCTATTGCTATTTTAGGCATGCATTTTTGTAAACATTGGTCATATCCGAGTGCATAAATCAATTCAAGTTAAATCAATGGACGTTTACGCAAACAAAACAGAAAAGGTAAAAACAAAAGCATCTTTTTGGAAAGGAAATTGTATTGATTTTGAAAGAGGGCCTATAAACAGGCAAATCGTGTACAAGGAGACAGAAATCCTAGTAAGAGGAAATTGCCGAGAAGACAAAGAAAAAGCTATGCAGGAAAAGTCCTATTGATTTTAAATCCACTACCGTCATTATGTCTTCAAGCATCTCATCTCCTGCTGTCGGATAGAAGTGATTGGCTTGTTCAGTTCCTTGAACTTGGTTGAAGCTGACAGAGAACGGGACATAGTCATACGCTTTAATCCCTAATTTTTGCCTGGACCGCCTTTTCAGGTTTTCAGTCCACCGGGATACCCTTTTTTGCTCAAGCCGCCTTTTCAGGTTTTCGACTTGCCGGGTGTACGTCTTTATATGTTTATCCCTAATTTTTGCCCGAACCCTTTTGGTTCGCCGGGATGCCCTTACTTTTGCCTAGGTACGTCGACCTAGCGGGTCTCTTTTATGCGTAGTATTTTCTTGACTATGTCTGCGTTCACGGGATGCGGGAAGTCTTCGCCATCCATTGTAGCAAGTACCATGGCTCCACCGGAGAATACCTTCTTAACCACAAATGGCCCTTCGTATGTGGGAGTCCACTTGCCTCTGGGATCCCCTTGTGGTAGGATGATGCGCTTGATCACCAAGTCGCCAATGTGATACACCTGTCTCTTGACTCCTTTGTTAAATGCTTGGGTCATGCGCTTCTGATATATCTGCCCATGACAAACAGCCGCAAGTCTATTTTCATCAATCAAATTTATCTGACCGAGTCGAGTCTGAATCCGTTCATCCTCACCTAAGCCTGCATCTTTCACAATTCTTAGAGAGGGGATCTGAACTTCCACTGGTAAAACGGCTTCCATTCCATAGACTAAAGAGAACGGAATTGCCCCCTGTCGAAGTGCGCACTGAAGTGCGATAACCATGAAGAGCAAAAGGTAACATCTCATACCAGTCTTTGTATGTTACTGTTATATTCTTGATATTGTTAGCAGCCTCCACGGCGTCGTTCGTCTTTGGCCGGTAAGGAGAAGAGTTATGGTGTTTTATTTTGAACTGCATGCAGAGTTCAGTTTAGTACCATTATCAGTGATAACTCTTTCGGGACAGCAGATTTCTCGAATGCATATTTGATAAGATCCATCTTAGAAATCAATAAAGTGGTATGATTCAACATATGCTGTCTTAGTCGGCGAGCAGCCTAGGCCAAAGCGTAGCAAGCTTTCTCGAGCTGTGAGTATCTTGTTTCACAGTCGGTACCTTTTGCTAAGGCAGTATATGGCATGCTCTTTTCGACCAGACTCGCCATGTTGCCCCAGCACACCCTATTGAATTTTCTAACACGGTCAAATGCATGATTAGAGGTCTTCCTTCAACTGGTAGCATCAGAATTGGAGGTTCTTGGAGATACTTCTTGATTTTGTCATTCATCATTCCATACCATCTCTTGATTTTTATTTTTTTAGTAATTTGAAGATGGGTTTGCAGGTAGTCAAGTGTGGAATGAATCGGGCAATGTAATTCAAGTGTCCCAAGAAACCTCTGACTTCTTTCTTGTCTATTTCAGTACCCGGATTTACAATTTCAATTGATTCCTCATGCGGCTGCGTGGTCTTTTCTTCTTGTAGTACCAGTCTGGCAAGTTCTCCAGGGACTTCACAATCTTCCTCACTTCCATCTTCGGCTTGGTAGATTGGATTTTCAAAGTCATAATGAACAGTAGCAGAGTCATCACCAACAGGATCCAGAGTGGATATGGATCGGCAAATTGTTACGTGAGTGTGTGCAAGAAAACATAGCTTGTTTGAAAAATGACAGGAAAGATAAAGAGCGCAATATTTGAATGCAAACAGTCCATTGATTTATTGAATATGAATATGCTTATGAAAAATGACAAACCCTTGAAAAATTAGCTATTATGCCCCGGGTATAGACACAATGCTTTGAAACACTAAAATAGCAATAACAATTACTCCTGACTAGAGGAAATCGGGATAGTGTCTTCAGCCTTCCAATTATTGAGTCCATCATCAATTATTGGGAGAATCCAGCTATCCAAGTCACAACCGTTATCAGTATCCTCCACAGCATTGACAGTCTTGTCATGATTAGGCAGAGGGGCAGTGATGACATTAGGAGTCTCCGGAGGCTCGAACTCAATTTCCCCAGCGTCGATCATATCCTGAATTTTGTTCTTCAACAACCAACAATCGTTTGTATCGTGCCCGGGGCTATCGGAGTGATATGCACACCTGGCATTGGGATTATAACGAGGCGAAGTAGTGTTGACATTTGCAGGAGGACCTCTGAGAGTGATTAAGTTTACCTTTAGCATACTTTGCAGTGCTTGTGCTAAAGTCATATTGAGCTTGGTAAACTGCCTTCTTGGTCTGTCTGGTCTTTGCTGGAAGTTTTGAGCTGGCGGGGCGGCAATTGTAACTGCCCCAACAGTATGGTCACGATTCTTCTTGTTATGCTTCCTTTCACTGTACACAGCATTTGATTCATCCTTTCCCTGATAGGACCTTTTGGTGCTTGCAGAAGTAGTTGCCTGTATCTTTCCACTTCGAATGCCGCTCTCTACCCGTTCACCTGTCAGTATGAGTTCAGTGAAACCTGATGAAGAACTTCCCAGTAGATGGCTGTAGAATGGGCCAGTCAGGGTACCCATGAACAGGTCTACTAATTCTCGGTCAGTCATAGGGGGTTTGACTCTGCCAGCCAAATCTCTCCATTTCTGAGCATACTCTTTGAAGCTTTCTTTAGATCCCATGGCCATGTTCTGCAACTGTAGCCGAGTAGGTGCTAATTCAGAATTGTACTGGTACTGCTTATAGAAAGCCGTTGCTAAATCAGTCCAGGTGCGGATGTCAGAACTCTCGAGCTGATAATACCATTCCAACTGAGTGCCAGACAGACTTTCTTGGAAGAAGTGGATCCACAGTTTCTTATCAGTGGTATGCGGCTGAATCTTTCTCACATAAGCCCTTAAATGCATCTGAGGACAGGATGCACCATCGTACTTAGTGAAAGTGGGGATTTTGAATTTGCGAGGAATGGTCACATCGGAGACCAGACCCAAACTTTCGAAATCCAGACCAGGTGTCTTCTGACCCTCCATGGCTAGCATGCGTTCTTCCAGCAGTTTGTACTTATCATCTCTTGGAGAGTACTGTTCATTTTCATACTCTTCATCTTCATCCTCAGGGTTAGAGAAATCAAGATTCTCCTCCTCTGACTCAATTTCCGCCCCCTCCTCTGGACCGTTCGGGATTCCAAATTTGATTCCTGTAGCCTGTCCTTTACGCCTTCTGCCCGGGTTAATGAAGCTCACAGCTTTCTTGTCTTTCTTCTTTTCGGCCAAAAGAGCCTTCAGTTCCTCCTGCCCCTTGGATAAGCTTAGCATCATCTCCTTGAACTGAGCATTCTGAGTCTGGAGATCTTTGACAGTTTGCTCGAGATCCATTTTTCTGTTTGAAGAAGACCGTGAGAACATTGAACTTGTAGAATACCTGTTATGCAGTGTTATGTTATGTGATGCAATGCATGAAATGTTTTCAAGGACTTTTGGAATTTAACCTTGTATAGACTACCAAAAAAGGAAACTCTTTTTTTTTTTTTTTTTTTTTTTTTTTTTGTTTTTTTTTTTTGTTTTTTTGTACAAAACAGAGCAAAGTTAAATCCCTAAGTCCTTGAAATGGTTAGTACAATGTTATGATGTTATGATGTTAAATAAATAACAAGCACAAGCAAGTCACATAACCATCATTCCTAGGTTTTAAGGCTTGCATGAGTTCCATAGGTAAGTACCCTCCCCACTGAAGTTTGGTTGGTTCAACCTGTCCTAGAATAGTAACCGGGTTCTAAAAGGATCTCAAATCATCGACCTTTCCTTAAGTCCACTTCAGTGCAACACCAAGTGGTTGACCGAAGCTTCCCTAAAGTCCAATCTCAAAGAGTGTAGTATCGAGTCTCAACCAACCCCAGTCGGAACCGAAGTCAGTTATCTCACTACTTTCTAATGGCCAGGATGAGTCAATTAGGGTTCTAAAGGTCTGGTTAATGCTTTGATGACACCACGCGGAAGCCAAATTTTTCCTCAAGTAACATGAGGAACATCAGGACAACCAAAGTGTCGCATTAACCGTAGCCATCATTTTGACCATTCCAGTATACGCCGGATAGTCGCGATGATCTATTGCTACTTACCTAAGGTACACTAGATCCGGGTGTAGGATCTTTCACTCAAAGCCCCCCTTAAAAGAAGGAATAATAAAACATAAATGATTTTTTTTTGTTTTTTAAGATGGACCTCTCTTTGTAGTCCCCAGCAGAGTCGCCAGTTCTGTCATACGGTGAACTGGACTTTATTGGATTTGTAATCGCAATGTCGCGGTTAGCAAGAGTCGCCACCGACTTTTCTTTTATCCCATAAGGAAAGGTGGAAAAGAACAGGAAAGACCTTAATTTAGATTCTTAGGTTCGGGAGGTACTTTATACAAAGGGAAGGTGTTAGGCACCCTTCGTATCCATGGGCTCTTAATTGCTCAATCATTTATGTTTTCTTTGTTTGAAAAAAGTGGTTGAGAAATGTATGAAAAATGTTTTGAAAATGAGAATTTAACTTTGTAATGATTCTTGCATGAATGTATACAAAGTGGTTATCTCGTTTAATTTAGAAAATAGTTTAGAAAAATATAACTCGGCAATGATCCTAGTACGGATGTATGCTAAGTGGTGACTTTCCAAAAGAAGACGTTTGAAAGGTGCGAGGTGCGAAAAGTATATTTTTTAGGTTATGACTGAGCAATTAAGGTTATACCTGTCCGAGGTCTTTCCGGGCATTTCCCATCCTCATGAGGGTAAAACTGTCCTTACTATTGAGAAGTAAGTGGTTTTATCCTGGGGATGTTGAAGGGTCATCGTAGGGTCATCGATCGGTCATTGAAGGCAACAGTTGTAAGGATACCTTAGCATTCGAAGGGACGATCATCATTTAACCGTAGGCTACACCGAAGGGTCGTCGAGGGACAAAGTCGTATTTTCGAAGGCAACATCCGAGGGACTATGATGATTTAACCGAAGGGTCTTTGCTAAGGATATCCCCATATTCGCGGGACATGACCGTTATACCGTAATACCGTAAGGCAGCAAAGAGAGGTCCAAGATCACTTATTTAAAGGTCATATTTTAAAGTCAATTAAGTAATTAAGTCCATACTAAAATCAATGCATTAAAATTAATATATTAAAATTAAGACATTAAAATTAACACATTAAAATTAATTAGGCCACTTAGGGCGAGTCTCCACAAGGGTATCCCACAAATAAAGTGGAAGACCTAAACAGCAATCTTTTCCTGGGACATATGAACCTTTGCAAAATTCAGCAAACGGGTTAGAATACCAAATCAGGGTGCAATCGAGAGTTGCACCAAAGTAATAGGTAAACAAAGCATGGTTATGATAAAACAGCGGCATCCATTACAACAATTCAAAGTATCCAGGCAGACTTAAGTTACATGCAAAGCCTCAAATATATTTATGAATCTCAATTATGATATCACATGTGAATTAGGAACATAAAGCGATAATAGTAACGCAAACCTGTTTGCACTTGAGTCGCAACCTTGAATTGGCCGATCGGATAGAATTGAGCGGAGGTGACCTTGCTGCCGCCGTAAGATTAGATTCGGTAAAAAGGCACGCAATAGTTTCCGTTGTAGAAACTATTGTGCAAAAAGAATCAACTAAATACCCAAAAGGGAATCAGGAATTGCAAAAGAAATAGTGTAGCACTTGTAAAACACAATGCCTAAGCTGCTGGAAAAGAAGAGAAAATGCAAAGGCGAAAACGGCAAAGGAAAAAAGAATCTCGGCAAGAGCCCCCCTTTTAGGTTTTCAAGGTGGCTATTTATATTGTTGTCATTAGGTCATGCCTGCTGCCAAAAAAGGTCTTCAACGCGCGCGTGGATATAGGGCCCAACGGATCTTCAAGTCTCCGAAGCATTATCTGCGCCCAAAAAGTAGGGGAATGGTGTGACGTTCGTCACACCATGTGTGACGCCCGTCACAGGGGTGTGCGAGGCGTGACGCTCGTCACAGCCTCTGTGACGCTCGTCACAGATGCCACACCCGTGTTCTTGTACTTTGGGTTGGGCTTTGCTGTTTGGTCCGTTTTCTTTCCTTTTTGTACCCCTTTTCCTCCACTTCCAAATAAACCACTTTCATATTATCACTAGGTGAGCGTGTAGCGAGTAGGCCAGTTTGGGTCATTCGCGAGCTGGGCCTTAGTTCCTTTAAGTGTCATAAAAATGAGTCGGAGTGCCCTGAAATGTCTTGAAATATTAATGGGCAAATTTTGGGGTATGACAGATACCAAAATAAATGGTAACACAGAAATAACCATGGCCTGAATGTCGCTCATCAGTCTGAATACTGGAAATGACTTCGATCTGAACATCGGGAGATATGAGATTATTAATATCGGTCTGAACACCGAGAGGCTGGCCTGAATGCCACAAGTTGCGTCGACCTGAACGTCGGAAACTTCTTCGATCTGAACATCGGAAAACTGGCCTGAACGCCACAAGTTGCATCGACCTGAACGTCGGAAACTTCTTCGATCTAAACATCGGAAAACTGGCCTGAACGCCGCTTCGGTCTGAATGTCGGAAAATTGGCCTGAACGCCACAAGTTGCATCGACCTGAACGTCGGAAACTTCTTCGATCTGAACATCGGAAAACTGGCCTGAACGCCAATTTGGTATGAATACCGGAAACTTCATGTCTGTCAACATCGGCAGAAATAGGGAACGATAATAGAGGCGGCGCATGGGCCAATGACACTTGCTGGGGATAATAAACGTAAGTCATGAACAATCTTCAGTGTGAGTACTGGAAACAACTTCTGGCTTATCACTTGGGATACCGGGAATGTTTTATGCTTTACATGCGTATGTTTGAAATTTTCAATGGGGTAATGCTCCATGAAAATGGAAATGCTACGCGATTTGGGAGGATGCAATGCAACATGATTCTACATGCAGGGATGCGAAATGCTGGGTAGAATGCCAAGCTGAGGCAAGGGGATCTGCTGGGGAAATGATCACCATCTTCTGGACCCTGGCAAGGCTGCTGGAGATGCACAGCACAAAGAATTATGTGGGAAAATGACCCGCCACACGGTGTTCTAGCAATGACGAAATACCGAGATTCTGACTGGGGAGAGAACGACACTGAAAACCTGTTGTTGGGGAAAGCGATAGTGGTTCTGGCAACCACGATCTGCGAGAGATGACTCAGTAGGGGAAGCAAACATCGATACGGTACCGAGAATCTGCTTTAAGGAAAGAAACCATAGATCTGGCATTGGGATTATCGATCTGGCCTCGAACTCTGAGGAGCAGCCGCTTCTGCTGGGAAGGTACAGTCTGGCACTGTCAACTCCGCTGGGGGTATATAGTCTGACACTGTCAACTCTACCGGGGAGTGTATAATCTGAAACCACCGCTTGGGGGGAGGTATAGTGGTGACAACCTGTTGGGGATTGAAGAATCCAACGCTCTGATCAGCTCTGTAGGGATAAGATACCGAATTCGTCTGTTGGCGACTTCACTGGGGAAAACATTCACGATCATCTGCAGGGGATTTTAAGGAAATGCCCCGAGGGTACCTGTTCTGAATAGACGATCCAAAGCACTTAAAATTTACAGCAATTTTAAATGTTTATTAAGCATGTACCTGTAAAGCTCTTATGTGTCATGATGCAATGTTTATCAAAAAATTCGGACGTCATTTTTGCAAACAAAATAGAAAAATGAAAATGAAAACAAAGATATACTGAATAACATGATTTTATTGATTGAACGGCCTCTGAATAGGCATTTACATCAGGAAGCAATCCCTGGAAAGAGGTAATCGCACAACAGATAAAAACAGACATTAATCTAATGGCAATGTGAAATGGATTTCTATTGGGTTCCAATTCTGCTATGACTTGCTCGTCTTCAAGATCCTCCAGATGATCAGCTTTCTGAACGAGTGATTGGACTGTTTCTTATCCTTCAAAAGTTTCTAGTCATTGACACGAGATGAGATTCAGAACTACTCAGAACACAGTCATTCGCTTAATCCCTAACTTTTGCTTGGATCGCCCTTTTCGGGTTTTCAATCCACCGGGATACCCATTTTTGCCTAAGTTGCCTTTTACGGTTTTCAACTTACCGGGTGTACAATCTTTTCACTTTTAATCCCTAATTTTTTCCCGAACCTTTTTCATTTTCTTGGTTCGCCGGGATGCCCATTTTTGCCTGGACTACTCTTTTTATTGTCCAACGGGTCTATTTCATGCGAAGTATTTTTTAACTGCGTCTGAGTTCACTGGGGAAGTGAAGTTTTCACCATCCATCGTTGCAAGCATTAAGGCCCCACCATCAAAAACCTTGGTGACAATATACGGTCCATCATAGTTAGGAGTCCACTTGCCCCTCTGATCTGTCTGAGGAGGAAGGATCCTTTTCAACACCAAATCTCCGACCTGGAAGCATCGAGGACGCACTTTCTGATCAAAGGTTCTCTTCATCCGACTTTGATACAACTGCCCATGACAAATGGCTGCCATTCGCTTCTCTTCGATAAGACTCAACTCATTGAACCTTGTCCGAATCCATTCAGCTTCGTCTAACTTGACATCCAACAGGACTCTTAGAGAAGGAATCTCCACTTCAACAGGTAGGACTGCTTCCATACCATACACAAGGGAGTAAGGGGTTGCCCCGGTCGATGTACGTACTGAAGTACGGTACCTATGCAAGGCGAAGGGTAGCATCTCATGCCAATCTCTGTACGTGACGACCATCTTCTGCACAATCTTCTCTTATGTTCTTATTTGCCGCCTCAACAGCACCGTTCATCTTAGGGCGGTAAGGGGAAGAATTGTGATGCTGAATGTTGAAGTACTGGCACAACTCCTTCATCATTTTGTTGTTGAGATTAGAACCATTATCAGTAATGATTCTTTCGGGAATCCCATAGCGACAAATGATTTCTTTCTTGATGAAACGGGCAACCACATGTCTGGTGACATTCGCGAATGATGCTGCTTCGACCCACTTGGTGAAATAGTTGATGGCAACAAGGATGAAGCGATGCCCATTGGAGGCGGTCGGCTCAATCTTTCCAATCATATCGATGCCCCACATAGCGAAAGTCCACTGCGAAGACATCACATTCAAAGAATTCGGCGGCACATGCACCTTATCAGCATAAATCTGGCATTTATGGCACTTCCGAGCATATTTGAAACAATCAGATTCCATGGTCATCCAGTAATAACTTGCTCTCAACAATTTCTTAGCCATTGCATGTCCGCCGGCATGAGTACCGAAGGAGCCTTCATGAAATTCCTGCATTAACATGTCTGCTTCGTGTCTATCCACGCATCTGAGCAAAACCATGTCGAAGTTCCTCTTATACAGCACATCGTCTTTGTTCAAGAAGAAACTGCCTGCCAATCTCCTCAAAGTCTTTCTATCATTGTTGGATGCCCCTGCAGGGTACTCTTGATTCTTCAGAAAGCACTTGATGTCGTGATACCAGGGCTTGTCATCAACTACCAGTTCAGCGGCAAACACATACGCGACCCTGTCGAGGCGCATCACGTCGATCCAGGGAGCGTGGTTCCACCGAATCACGTTGATCATGGAGGATAGAGTGGCAAGAGCATCTGCCATCTGGTTCTCATCACGGGGTATGTGATACAGCTTTACTGTTGTGAAGAAAGTCAATAGTTTTCTCGTGTAATCTCTGTAAGGGACCAGATTGGGCTGGAGGGTGTTCCAATCACCATTCACTTGATTGATCACTAGAGCTGAATCTCCGAAGATGTCTAGGGCCTTGATTCTCAAATCAATGGCTTGCTCAATACCCAAGATACAGGCTTCATACTCAGCTTCATTATTGGTGCACTCGAAAGTCAAACGAGCGGTGAAAGGCATCTGGGCACCTTTCGGAGTTGTAATGACAACACCAATTCCACTTCCTCTGGCGTTGACGGCCCAATCCAACATTAAAGTCCACTTTTCGTCTGGATCAGGTCCCTCTTCAACAACTGGCTCTTCACAGTCTTTCATCTTGAGGAACATGATGTCTTCATCTGGAAAATCAAACTTCATCGGCTCATAATCTTCAACCAGCTGTTTAGCAAGATAGTCTGACAGAATACTCCCCTTGATGGCTTTCTGGGAAGTATACTGGATGTCGTACTCTGTCAGTACCATTTGCCAACGAGCAACTCTTCCGATGAGAGCTGGCTTCTCAAATATATACTTGACTGGATCCATTTTGGAGATCAGTAAGGTTGTGTGAGACAGCATGTATTGTCTCAATCGCTTAGCAGCCCATGCAAGTGCACAACATGTTTTTTCAAGCATTGAGTATCTCGACTCGCAATCTGTGAATTTCTTACTCAAGTAGTAGATGGCATGCTCTTTCCTACCTGTCTCGTCGTGTTGACCGAGAACACAACCCATGGAATTGTCTAGTACTGTCAAATACATAATCAGCGGTCTCCCTGGGACCGGAGGCACAAGGATAGGAGGATTTTGCAAATACTCTTTTATCTTCTCGAACGCCCTTTGACAATCATCATTCCACCTGATAGCCTGATCTTTTCTCAACAATTTGAATATTGGATCACACGTGGCTGTTAGGTGAGAGATGAACCTTGCAATGTAGTTCAACCTCCCTAAGAAACCACGGACTTGTTTCTCTGTTCTTGGCTCAGGCATTTCCTGTATCGCTTTCACTTTGGCCGGATCCACCTCAATCCCTTTTTTACTAACAATAAAACCCAGTAGTTTTCCAGATCTCACCCCAAAAGTACACTTGTTCGGATTAAGCCTCAGCTTGAATTTCCTCAAACGCTCAAACAGTTTCTGCAAATTCACCAAATGTTCTTCTTCTGTCTGAGATTTGCCAATCATATCATCAACATAAACCTCGATTTCATGATGAATCATATCATGGAACAGAGTCACCATCGCTCGCTGATATGTTGCCCCGACATTTTTCAGACCAAACAGCATCACCTTGTAGGTGAAGGTGCCCCATGGGGTTATGAATGTTGTCTTCTCCATGTCTTCTGGTGCCATCTTAATTTGATTATAGCCAGAAAAGCCATCCATGAAGGAGAATACCGAGAACTGAGCCGTGTTATCCACCAAAACGTCAATGTGAGGTAAGGAGAAATCATCTTTAGGACTAACCCTGTTCAGATCCCGGTAGTCAACATACATCCGTACCTTTTCATCCTTCTTAGGTACCGGAACGATATTTGCAACCCATGGCGGATAATTTGTGACTGCTAGAAACCCTGCATCCAACTGTTTTTGCACTTCTTCCTTTATCTTGACAGCCATTTCTGGTCTTGTTCTTCTGAGCTTCTGCTTGACCGGAGGACAACCTTCTTTGAGCGGCAAGCGATGTACCACGACGTCTGTGTCAAGCCCTGGCATGTCCTGATAAGACCAAGAGAAGATGTCAACATACTCTTGCAGCAATTCAATCAACCCCTTCTTCACATTGTCTTCCAAAGCAACCCCTATCTTGATTTCTCTCTTGGCGTCCTCGGTGCCGAGATTAATCACTTCAACAGACTCTTGATGCGGTTGAATGACCCTTTCCTCTTGTTTTAATAACCTGGTAAGTTCTTCAGGGAGTTCACAGTCTTCATCACCCTCTTCTTCAGCTTGAAAGATTGGATTTTCAAAGTCGAAGCGAGCCATAGCAGAACCGTTATCAATAGGATCCGGTGATGTGCATCTGCATGAGTGATGGTATGTGCTTATGAGTGTGAAAAAAAGAAAAAAAAGTGGAAACTAAACAAAACATTGCCATTTTTTTTGAAAACTGCAAAAATAGAAAGACAGGGAACGAAATATTTGAATGCAAAAAGACGTCCTTTATTTATGATAAAAAATGCAAGTGTCACACAGATGAGCCCTACAATGAGTCATTACGCCCTGGCGGAACGTAAGACTTGGATATGCATGAATAAACAAAGAAAATTACTCCTTTAGACAAGTGGCTTGGACAATCTCCTCAAAAGACCAATTATTGAGAACTTCACCCGGGCTCCTCGGACGCACCCAGTTATCGATGTCGCAATCACTATCCCTATCTTCATTATTGACCGCAGAGACTAATCTGACTTCTCTTTCAACCATGTTACCGTTGGCTCCACCATGCTGGGGCATGGGATTGTTGACGACATTGGGAGCTGGTGCATAGTTAACGGCCTTTGAATCAATGAGGTTTTGAATTACGTGCTTAAAAGTTTTGCAGTTCTCAATATTGTGGCCAGGTGCCCCAGAGTGGAAGCTACACCTAGCGTTGGCGTCATAACCCACCGGAAGCCTACCAACGGGAGGAGCCAGAGTGCGCAACTGCACAAGTTGTAGTTGTTGAAGACTAGAAAGCAACTGAGCGTACGACATTGGAAGAGTGTCGAAACGCCGGTCCATCGTCCTTGGCCTTTGTTGATAGGTGAGTCTGTTGCCCGGTTGTTGTGGTTGGTACTGAGCTGGTTGACGTTGTGGTTGTTGTTGTTGTAGTGGTGCTGCAGCTGGAATGGTCACAGCCGCAACATACGATTGCTGATGATAGTTCTGAAAGTTATTCCTCCGGTTATCCCTGTTCTGATAAGAAGATATGGAACTTACATCCCCTTCTCTCCCCTTCTGTCCCTGAATGAACGACTTCTTCACCCCTGATGAGGATCCATCTCCACTATGGGTCTTGTATATCCTCAGGTAATTCTCCACCCTCTCTCCGGTAGAGACTACATCAGCAAAATTGGAGGCATTGCAACCCACCAGGCGCTCCAAATAAGGTCCTGGCAGAGTGTTCATGAACATGTTAGCCATTTCCTTCTCCAACATAGGAGGTTGAACACGGAAAGCTGTTTCTCTCCAGTGTTGAGCGTATTCTCTGAAGCACTCATTGCCTTTAAGAGACAGATTTTGAAGTTGAGTTCTGTCCGGAGCCATGTCTGCATTATATTGATACTGCTTCACGAAAGCCTCAGCCAAATCCCTCCAGCAACGGATGTGGGCTCTGTCCAGCCTTATATACCATTCTAGGGATGCCCTAACTAGGCTGTCCTGGAAAAAGTACATAAGCAACTTTTCGTCATCGAAGTATGCAACCATTTTACGGAAATAGGCTTGCACATGTGTCTTCGGGCAAGAGTTGCCACTGTATTTGTCAAATATTGGGACCTCGAATTTAGGTGGCACTCTTACACCTAGGACCAGCCCCAAGTCAGCAACATCTACTCCCAGAGGATTCTGTCCTTCCACTGCCTTCAACCTATCTTCCAATCTTCTAAACATGAGGTCCACACCATAACCCATACCAAAGTCTTCCTGCAGCAGGGGGAACTGATCGTCCTGATCATCATGAACGGGCTGTTGACCGGAGGTGACATGTAGGATTGGGATAGGCCCCGGTCCATCGGGTCCATTAGCCTCTCCAGTTGGAGGATCAGTCATCGTCTCTGTTTGAGCAGGGGGATTCCTCTGTATCATCTGCCTGAGCTCTTGCTGTCCCTGAGCCACCCCTAGAACCACATCCATGAATTGATTCATGCGGATTTTCATCTCGGCGAACTCTGCCTGTAGGCTTTCCATTACTCTCTGTTGGTTTCTGCGGGTACCGTACCGGTGAATGCCTGGGTCAGCTATCCTGTCGATGGAACACCAAACAAACTGAGAACACTGTGGCGGTACCTGTTATGTAAGACATGCTAATGAATATGTAAATGCAATGACATGTTTATCAATTCCAAAGGTATTCTACCCCCTTGATTCCAGTCTCTCACTAGATAAACGATGTAAAAAAAAAAGACTAAGCCGTTGATGAGAACCAAGAAAATTCCGACTAGAATCAAGTAGAAGATATAAACCCCACAGAAATGGATAAACATGTGTGAATGATTATGAATGCAAAATGATGTGATGCAAAATGATGTGAATGCAGTGCAGTGGCATGGGAATCAGGATCGCTGTATCTGCTTGAACATTTGTCAGATTGCACTGTTTGGAGAGAAATTAAGAGCACACCAAACAAAGGTCATAGGATGGATCATGTTATCCTTAATATCAACCACCCATTTTGGTGGATTATGGTTTACACCTTATCAACACCCAAGTTTCATTGATATTAAGGATACCTGATCGGATCAACCATGAATCAAGGGTTTGTTGCAAGTCACGAGCATGGAGTTTAGGTTAAGAACCACCCAAAAGGAGTGTACTAAGGTTTAAACCTGCCAAACATGTTCTATAAAAGGTTCCCATAGTCATAATCCCATCTTTCGGATATTATCGGAGGAACGACTACTCGTATTCCAAAAATATTCTCAAGAGAGACTCTTATGAGTGTAGTATCACGTAACAATCGTATCAAATCTTACACTTGAACGACTTTCGCACTACATCCTACGAATAGGCCAAGATGGGTTTGGTAAACTAAGGTCCTCGACTTCTAAGGTCTATATTGGAAAAAGTAATGTCTAACCACAACTTACTTGTGTGACATTATTGATCTCAACATGACCTCCGCCAAGTGAATGGGCTTGCAAGTCAACTTGCTAAGGAATAACTCCACACAAGTCGACAAGACTATGCCATCTCCTATCCTAAGTGCACTCGAGTTCGGGTATAGAACTCATCTCACAAAGATCACCAAGCAGCCATAGCCAGCCAACAGATACAGCAATGATATGTACACAATGCAATAAGGTAAAGCAGGTAAATAAATAACTGTACAAAAGCATGAACACCCAATAAACAAACAAACTACAAAAGCTAGGAGGGACTCGCTTAGGGAAACCGTGTCCCCAGCAGAGTCGCCAGCTGGCGCAACCTGAAAAATACAGTGTGCGAAAAAACAACCGGCGAAAGAAAATGACAGAAGAGTCGCCACCGTGCGTTATTTATCCCAAGGAGGGAAAGGAAACGCTCGAAGTAAACCTGAAAAGGGGAAAGGAAAAGGCAAGGTCTCGCAACCAAATCTTGGGTTCGGGAGTCGGTTATGCGAAGGGAAGGTATTAGCACCCCTACGCATCCGTAGTACTCTACGGGATCCACTTTTGTAGTTCTTGTCTAAAGGGTGTGAGTTTATCTTGTGTTGTTTACTAAAAAAGGGTTAAATGAAAATGACTCGCGCGGATGTCGCATCCACTGCATACGTATCTCATTTGAATATGAGAATCAGAGTCTTCGTAGCTCGGCTGACCTATGGGTTGGGGGGATGTATGCTCGCTAAGACATCGCGTCTCATGCCTACGTATCTCATCTGGAATGAGAATCAGAGCAAGCCGTAGTTCGGCTAACTACGGGGTTATGGATTGGGTTTTGGACGAACGACGTTACTACGCAATCTACCGGATGCTCGACCTTTGGAGACTTACTCACCTATAGTAGAAGGAGTAAACATGTGTTTAGGAGAAGAAAAATAAATGAAGGGTTAGGGTTTGGGATGCTCATGCAAAAAGGCAGTCCTTGACGAAGGAACCGCGCTACCTGCAGGGATACGAACACATACAAAACAAACATGTATAAAGTGAATGTGCCAACAAGACAATCAGAATAAATCTCCCAAATGGTATCCCACAAGCAAAGTGGAATACCCAGCGAGCTATCCCTGCAAAAATCATGTGAGCCTTCACAAAAACTCAACAAAAGGGTTAGTGAAACACGATAAGCATTTTTTTCATGGATAACAGTATGGTTTCAGAAACCTCAAACCCTGTGGCATACACTTCAGAAATTAAACGATTAGGCATTCAAGGCATTAGTTATACATTCATACATAATTATGTACCCGTAGGCAAAAACCTAATGAAATTCAACATTCAGAGTATTCAACTTCAAAGCACAAAGGTAATGGGAATAAGGGCAAACCTGATTGGAGAGCTTGATTGAAATTGAGTTGCACCCGTGAGGTTTACAAAACAGTCTTTAGGGTTTATATGAGGCAAAGGTGATTTTGTGCAGTTGAGTTCCCTTCAGGGTTTGGAGGCAGCTCTGAGTTCTCTGTCAGGTTTCTCTCCAGGTTTTGTCCAGGGTTTTGTTCCAAGGAAACCTCAGAGTGTTTTTTGCTTCCCTTCCTTTTTCTCTCTCTCTCTCTCTTGTTTCAATGAAACTCTAGTATTTATAGGCTAATATTGGTAGCTTAGTGGGCTTTTGAGAGAGGTCCAAGTTTGTGATTTTTTCTTTTATTTATTTATTTATTAATTATTTATTTATTTTATTTTTTTATTTTTTATTTTTTTGAAAAAATATTCCGATTGCCATGATGAAATGCAAATGCTAAATGACCTAAAAATGAATGCATGCATGAGGTGTAAAGTGTATGCTTCCAGGAAAAATGAAGGGTAAATTTTGGGGTATTACAACTAGCTCTATTCAGGTCTCTGTAGTCTACACACATTCGAACTTTTCCATCTTTCTTCGGAACTGGAACAATATTAGCAATCCACTGCGGGTAAGTTGCAACAGCTAGAAAACCTGCATCAAACTGCTTCTTGACCTCTTCTTTGATCTTGACAGCCATGTCTGGTCGAGTTTTTCTCAACTTCTGCTTGATGGGCGGGCATTCCGGCTTCAACGGCAACTTGTGCACAACTATGTCGGTGTCGAGTCCAGGCATATCCTGATATGACCAAGCAAACACATCCACATATTCATGTAGTAGCTTGACTAGTTCCTCCTTCACATTTTTTTCAAAGCAGTTCCGACCTTGACTTCCTTTCTATCCTCCTCAGTCCCCAGATTGATCACATCCACTGGTTCCTGATGAGGCCGAATCAATTTTTCCTCTTGTTTCAAAAGTCTGGTCAAATCTTCTGGGAGTTCGCAGTCTTCCTTACCATCCTCTTCAACTTGGTTAATCGGGAGGTCGAAGTCATAGGGAATTATAGCATTGTCGTGTTCAATGGATCCAGTTATTAATGATCTGCATGGAAATGATTTTTCTTTTTAGCGGAAGATTTTGAAAAATGAAAGTAGTGTGAAATCAAAATTGCCATTTTTTAATTTTGTTGTTTATTTATTTGTAAAAAAAATAAAAAGATGAAAGACAGAGATCTCAAAAAATGTGCTTTGTATTGATGATAAGGCTTAAATATTAACTCAAAATGGGCCCTACAAAGCTATCCATATGCCTTGGGCATGGCATTTGATGTTTTTTAGAAAACAGTAAATTACTTTGAAAAAGAAACTATATCTGGAACATCTGTTGCCGTCCAGTTAGTGAGAGCGGCATCCGGAGGTCCACAAAACACCATCTTGGACAAATCTGGACCTTCATCTTCAAGAGCATTCACTTGATCATCACTTCGGAAACCAGCTTTGGAGAATATTTCCTGGATGCTAGGAACCTTCCCCTGATGTATCTTCTGATCTTTGAAAAATTCAATAGACGGCTGATATCCTAATCCACACTTGTCTTTCTTCTCTGGTAATTCAATCACTGTGCCCCAACTTCTAGGGTAACCAGCTTCAATTGCAGCTTTCACACTCTTCCATGAGGACATGACCCCCTTGGGTTCTTCAACAAGTTTCGGCTTAGTCTGGACCATATTGACCACTTCAAGGGCTTGGAGAGGAGTTTCAACAATGTCTTCACCTACTTCAATGTATCTGAAAGAAGTCAAATGGCTGACGAAAATATCTTCCTCTCCGGATACTGATACCAGCTTACCAGAAGTAACAATCTTTAGCTTCTGGTGAAGTGTCGAGGTGACAGCTCCAGCAACATGGATCCAAGGTCTACCTAATAGATAGCTATAGGCAGGCCTAATATCCATTACCTGGAAGGTAATACGGAAAGTTTGAGGGCCAATCAGGATTGGGAGGTCAATCTCCCCAATAACTGTTCGCTTAGACCCATCAAAAGCTTTCACTATCAAAGCATTGGGTCTCATCTGCACCCCTTCAATATTCAATTGTGCCAGGGTAGTCTTAGGTAACATGTTCAAGGATGAACTTGTATCTACCAGTACTCAAGCCAAAGTAACATTTGTACACTGAATGGAGATATAAAGCGCCATATTATGTTCTCGCCCATTAGGGGGTAAATCATCATCAGTGAACATCAAGCAACTACTAGCATTGAGATTAGCATCCATATTATCAAACTGAATAACACTGATGTCTTCTGCCACATAAGCTTCGTTCAAGAACTTCAATAGAGCAGTCCTATGAGCCTCAGAACTCATAAGTAGAGAAAGAATGAAGATTTTTGAAGGAGTTTGGTTGAGCTGATCTACGACCTTGTAGTCACTCTTCTTGATGATTTTCAAGAATTCTCTATCCTCTTCAGCAGTCACTGCTTTGTTAGATGAGCCTTCTCATGCTTCTGGAGGATTCACCTCTTTCCCCTTCGTTGGTTCAACTGTTGGTTCACTTTCTTTGTTTGGGATCACTTCAGGAGGGAAAACCCTTCCACTTCGAGTCACACCACTAGCTCTAGCGATGTTAGTCACATCTGGCTCTTTCAAGATTACTAGTTTGTTACCCACATAAACTACAGGCTCATAGTTCCAAGGAACTGCTTTGGTACTGTCAAATGAGAATGGAGCGGGAACATAGATAACCATGGGCTCAATCTTCTTCACTGTCTCTAGGTCAACATTTCTCTGATAAGGGACCACAAAAGGCTTGGGAAGCCTCTCTTGGTCAAACACAGGCACAATCACAACAATATCCTCATCAATCTTTGCTCTAGTGAACTGAATAACCCGCTGATCCATCAAACGTTGAAGATAAATTTTGAATTCACCACACTGATCAGGGTTGGACGAACACACCACACAATTATCATGTACCCCTTTCATCAATTCTGCTTCCATCAATCTAGCATGGACCACTGTTAAAAGAGTCTTCAACTTGAACACATCATTTATCAATCCATCATTAGTTGAACTTTCTATAACATTGACACTTGAACCATCATGTTTAGGCAAAGGATTGTTCCCCACATTTGGAACATCAGCAAAAGCCAATATTTTATGATCTATCAACTCTTGAACCTGGAGCTTGAACACCTTGCAATTCTCTGTTGTATGACCCTCTGAATTAGCATGAAAGGCACATCTAGCATTCTCATCATACCAAGGCTTATGCGGCTTCAGCATTGGAGGTAATGCCCTTGCCATGACAGTCCCATTCTGAATCAGATACGGTAGCAATTGAGTGTAAGTCATTGGGATAGGAATGGTATTCACATTATTGTACTGTTGATATGGCCTCTGTTGGTTTGGTCGTTGCTGCTAAACTGGACGTGGTTGATTATTTTGTTGATTTCTCTGTTGATGTTGAGGTGGATGAGCCTGGAACTGAGGTTGTGGAGCTTGATATTGAAGAACTAGAACTTGATAGTGAGGTATCGGAGCTGGAATAGGAACATGAGCAATTGGACGGTAAGGCATGGTTGGATATTGAGCATCCGCTACGTAAGGGTACTGATAATAAGGCACATAAGTAGGAGCCTTGTATGGTGCCCTCCCCCTCTGAGAAGAAACGGAACTAGTCTCACCCTCCTTCCTCTTGAATCCGTTGAAAGGCTTCTTCAAGATTGGTTGACTGCTAGAACCTCCCTGGATTTTACCACCTTTCAATCCTTCCTCTACTCTTTCACCCACGATCACCATGTCAGAAAATCCTGTGGACACACTACTGATCAATCTTTCATAATATTGGCTGTGCAAGGTACCCATGAAAATGTCAATCAATTCACGATCAACCAATGGCGGGTGCACCCTTGCAACCAATTCTCTCCAGCATTGTGCGTATTCTTTAAAAGATTCATTGTCTTTCTGGGCCATACTTTGAAGCTGAGTACGATTTGGTGCCATGTCAGTATTATATTTGTATTGCTTTGCAAATGCTTCAGCCAACTCATCCCAAGTGTGGATGTTGTTACACTCCAACTGCATGTACCAATCTAAAGATGCCCCAGTTAGACTATCCTGAAAGCTATGGATCATGAGCTTATCATCTCTGGCATAGGCAGCCATTTTTCTGCAATACATTTTCAAATGTATATTAGGACATGTGAGTCCTTTGTATTTTCCAAATTCAGGCACTTTGAATTTTGGAGGAATCACCACGTCTGGGACCAGACACATCTCCAAGGCACTTAATCGGGTTGAGTTATGTCCTTCCATGATTCTTAGCTTTTTGGCTAGAGCACTACACATCAAGATAACCTCAGAATCTTGGGAAGCAATAGGGATGACCATTGGAGAAGCTCCATTATAATTTTGCATTTCAAACTCGTCCTGGAGCTCCTCATCAGTGCGGCGCATGACTACTTAATTGACTATCAGAGGTCCTTGCACATCGACTCTATCAGCTACTCCAGAAGTATGTGCAGGTGGAGGCACATGAGTTCTTTCAGGCGGTGGAACAAAACCTAGAGGAAGACCGTAGATAACCGGATTTGGAATAGGAACTGAAGGTCCTGACTGAAGAGCAACCCCTTGAACTAGAGCATCATTCCTTGCAGCAACGACAACATGAGCCTCTTCTTCCCTTCTAGCCAGAGCTTGTATAGCCTCAAAGATCTACTCAATCTTGCTTTTGACAGAGTCCATCTCCTCTCTGAAGGCAGCTTGTTCTTCTCTAACTACATCCATGATTCTTCTTGTGTTGAAGCGAGTAGCGTATGCACGTTGAGGAATCAGCTTGAACTACTGGAGACGAGGAAAAAATGAAATGAATTTTTGTTTTGAGAAATGAAATGCATGATGCACACTTTAATGCACGTGGCTATATAAAAAATGTATTTTATGCTTATGTTCAATTTTATTTTCAGGGAACCGTGTTAGATTCCTTGTTATTTATCAAGCATTCAAAGAGATCATGGGGAATAAAACGAGAATGGAACCAAACTTCTTGTACAAAAGAAACTCAAAATCCTTCATTCATTCAACTCAAAACAGAGTGCAAGGATTGAGTACAAAATATTCTTTCAAACAAAAAGGAAAGTACAAAACAACAGGGTTTGACTGTAGGCTTCTGTTTGTTGAGCTCTTCCAACTCTCCTTTGAACCTTTTCATCATGTCTTCACAAAGATAAATAAAGTCAAACACTAAAGGAGGGATGTTGTCACTATCTATGTCTTCCAGAGCACATCTTAGCATCAAAGGCACATTCTTAGCCATGCCATTACAAAAGTCTATCAAACTGGAAAACTTGTCTCGATACTCATTTCTTTGTTCATGTAAAAACTGGATGGTTTCCTCGCAGGCTGCCAAACTAGCATTCACATTTTCCCTTGCGTTCATTCAATCTTCACCTTCTCGTAGCAAAGAGTCATGTCGGCCTCTCCAGTATTGTTCCCACTCATTAGCATTTTCAGCCTTCTGGCACTTTCCTTTCCATATTTCAGGTGTAACCTGAGTAGCAGCCAGAGCACTCTCTTTACTGTGGCGTTCTCGTTCTTCCCTTTCTTTTGATTCACAGAATGAAATGCTGAGGTTGGCTATCTCAACCTCAAGCATCTCTCTTATCTCCTTCTTTTGTTTTGTGGCGAGCTTCCACCATATCTCTTTCTCACGACAATCCCTCTCAGCCTTTTTCAGTTGGCTTTTGATGGTATTCAAGCAGCTATCAGCCTGATCTAACCCATGCTTGACTCTTTTTCTCTTATATTCCTCCTTATCAGTCCTTTCCACATTTGCTTGAAGTTGTGTTTTCTTCCGCCCAAGCTCCCACTTATGATTATCCCTTTCTTCAGTAATCCGGAGAAGGTTCAACCGTAGCTCTTCATTCTCTTTTTCCAACCTTTGGATGACAACTTTGAGCTCTTTAGCTTCCTCTATAGTGACGTGAGTAGGTTCTGGAAGATTTGTATGCATTGGAGGCTCATAAGGGTATGGTAGTTTGTCTTGAGAAGCTATGGCTTGGATCTAACTCGTATATGGCCCTCTAGCTATACAATTCTTCTTTCCACGCTCCCTTTTTCCTTCTCTACGAACTTTAGTCCAGGCACGACCTATCCTCTTCACCGGATCAAAGTCCTTCACTCCTTCTCCCAGCAAGAAACCTTCTAACAACTTGTCTTCTGGTTTGTCATCCATAGGAAACCCAAGTTGCCGCATAGCAAGCTCAGGGTTGTAATTGATGCAACCTTGAGTTCCTATGAGTGGCACATTATGGAAGTTGCCACATTTGACGATTATGTCCACATCATCATAAACACGAGAGTACCAGGTGATGTCATTGGCAGTGAGAGACATGATTTTTTGAGACCACTTGAGGTTATCCTTGTTCTGAACAAAAGGCCCTTCGCTTGGTAAGTGAGATAAGAACCATTTATACAGTAAAGGAGCGCAACACTGGATCATCCCCCCATTCTTCTCATTTCTCCAATGGATGGAGTGATGAACATCTGCAAGCAAGGTGGGAATGGGATTCTTAAGCAAGAAAATGCGTATAGCAGTCATGTCCACGAAGTCATCAATGTTCGGGAACAAGACAATCCCATAGAGTATCAAGGCTAACACGACATTGAAAGCGACCCAATCTTCTTTACTTTTGAAATCTGAAGCTTTTCCCACTAAGAACTTCAAAGTGAAGCCCAAAGTGTCTCCTTTTGGTCTAAGATTAGTTTTCACTTCCGCTTTATCTAGATGTATAGATGAACCTATTTGTTGATGTGTAGGAAATTCCCCTAGACCGGTGTAAGGGAATTCATCCTTAATACCAATGTCTGCTATATGTGAGAACTCTTCCAATGTTGGCGCCAATTGGAAGTCCTGGAATGTGAAACACCGCAAGGGAGGATCGTAGAATTGTGCCAAAGTGAAAATGGCCCAAGCATCCACCTCGGTGTTCATGATAGTCAACAGGTCACCATACTCAACACAAAAGTTGTCCCTTCTGATTTTTTTCATATCTGAGATAATCCCTTAATCAAGCCTAGCTTTGGATTCTTGAACTTGAATGAATAAGTACTTTTCTGATTGCTACCCATGTCTTCTGAATGCCTGCAATCAACAGAGCCTTCAGGTCCCTTGAAAATATGCACATGTCATATGTGTTATGATTATGAAATGTTTTATGTTTATGTATGTACAGTTGGGTAGGTGATCATTAGAATATTCTGATTAATTACTTCATGGAGGAAAGGTTCCAGGAATAGGAAAACCAAACACAGGTAGGCTCTAGGGTTTAAAAGGTTCCTAGAGTCATGGACCCAATTCAAGAATATTATCGTCAGAACGACTAATCGTAAGACAATAATATCTTTAAAAGGATTTATTCTAGGTGAGGTCTTTGTATTAACCCAACGAGTCTTAAGTCTCTTAGGTCAATACTACACAACCATCGACTCCACAGTTCTAGACACGGTTCCTAGAGTCATGGATCATACCTAACAATATTATCATCAGAACGACTACTCATAAGACAATAATATCCTCAAAGATGATCTATTCTGAGTGAGGTTTTCGCATTAACCCAACGAGTCCAAAGTCTCATAGGTCAACACTACACAACCATCAGTCCTAAAATCCATAGGTTCAGGGTTCTACAAAAGGTCCTCAGAATCATAGATCGAGGTTGAAAGTATCACTGCCAAAACGACTAATTGTAAGACAGTAATACTTTCAAGGGATCTCATCTGAGTGGGGTTCTCGCATCAACCTAACGAGTCCGATGTCTCGCAGGTCAATACTACACAACCACTATCCTAACTTAAGTTTTTCTCATAGCTCGGGTATAAAGTTTTTCCTCACACAAATGTCAATAGTCCAGAAAGTTCCAATGATACCATATACCAATAACACAGCAATTGGAAATACAAATAATAAAGGCACATATAGATAAAACAATTAAGAATTAAATAAACAGATAAAAGAAAAAACTCAAACACAAAACAAACTAAGTTAAGGTTGACTCGCTTAGGAGAACTTTAGTTAGTCCCCAGCAGAGTCGCCAGCTGTCGCGGTGCGAAAAATACCCGAGCGTAAGGAACACTCGAAATATAAACAAAACAGAGTCGCCACCGAACTTTATTTATTCCAAAGGAGGAAAGGGGAAATATCGATAAAACCCACGAAAAACAAAAAGAAATGGTCGTCGCAACCAAATCGGGTTCGGGATTCGGTTATGCAAGGGGAAGGTATTAGCACCCCTCACATCCATCGTACTCGATGGGACCCATCTAGTTAGTTTAGTGTAAGAGTGTTAGCGTGATATCGTTTGCGAATTTATACTTATTGAGTTAGAAAAGAGAAAGAAAGAAAGGAAAGACTTAGGGTTTTTAATATTAATGTGCCTGACAAGATTTCACAATCCTGCTCCTACGTATCTCCAGGTGCTATGAAGAACTCAAGGCATATGTAGTTCTACCCAAAGAGAACTACTGGGTGGATTGCTTTTAAAGAGAGTGATGCTTGGATCATATTTGAGCGATTAAACCTTTACTTGTTGCTCGCTCTTGGAGGCTGAAGTCTTTGTTTGTTTCGCATCAAAATGGATGTTGCATACTCTTTCTGAAAATGTTTTCGGAGTCGCACAAGGGAGGAAAACAAGTTTGATGAGTTTGAGTTGATTTTAAGCAGAGACAAGCATCCAAGCAGAGAGCTCTACTGCAGTACTCAGATGCTCGAAAAGGAAGAGGCCTAAGCCTAATCACTCTCTTTTCATCCAAAAGTTTGTTATGAAAATGTGTTGTAAATTAGGTTAAAGTTCATTAACGAAAGACGATTAATCAGACAGAGAGCTCTACAGCAGTAAACTTATTACAAATTTTCGGGAATGGGGGTACAGTTTGTTGAATGAGGATACAACACAATAACTAAATCATACAAGTTTTGAAAGAAAGTTGTAAAAATAAAAGAATCTCGTTGTAAGAAGGCCCAAGAGAAAGCCAAAGGACTCGAAATAAAATCTGAAATTAAATTAAAAGAAATTTAGCGTAATGTTTAAGCAATCGTAAAGCGATTCATGTAGGAAACATCCTATTTGATGTTGGTCAACAAGACTTTATGCGCTTAAGCAATTTCTGTAAATTAAATTTTTAACTCTGAAATTGCATCGCATATGTGAAAACTGAAATCAATTAAGCATATTATTACTAACACATCAATATTACAAAATTTACATCAGTTCAACATAATCAAAAACATAAATACAATATATAACACACACACACATTATCCAACAATAAATTTGCATTATTACTGAATTGAAAAAAAATAATTTAAAATAAAATAAAATATAAAATTATATATATATATATATATATATATATATATATATATATATATATATATATATTATATATATATATATATATATATATATATATATATATATATATATATATATATATAATATATATATATATATATATATATATATATATATATATATATATATATATATATATATATATATATATATATATATATATATATATATATATATGTAAATGAAAGAAACCAAGAGAATATATATGTGGTATATAGAAAAAAATAGAACAGTATGTTGTGAACTCACACCGAAACCGAATATAATAGTGTATGTATACAAAGTTCAAAATAAACAAATATATATATATATATATATATATATATATATATATATATATATATATATATATATATATAGATATATATATATATATATATATATAGATATATATATATATATATATATATATATATATATATATATATATATATATATATATATATATATATATATATATATATATATATATATATATATATATATATATATATATATATATATATATGTGTGTGTGTGTGTGTGTGTGTGTGTGTGTAAAGCTTCATTTCAGTAAGTAATATTTATATGAAAACTAAAACAAACATTGTAACATAAAAATAAAATGGATTTGTTTTGAACTAATAGTAAAAAAAACATGTTCCAAACACTGTTCACTATCTTCTTAAAACAAACAAAATGCAGAATGATCCAAAAATGCAGGATTCAACGAAAACATATCTCTTTCACTCAAACCAACGATATCGTTCATCCTTCACATGTAAAAACAGTCTAAACCGAAAGATGTCGAATTCGATTTCAACACACTAACATAGGGAGCAACAAGCATAACTCAAGGTATTTGAGAAAATGCAGAAATGATACAAGTCTCAAAATAAAACAAAAGATCCATCAGCAGAATCATGAGACCGAATCGAAACAAAAGATATACAAAAAAAAAACAGTCGATCTGACGCACCTATGCTTACAACATTAACCTAAAATATCTGAAAATCCAACGACACATAATTAAATCGAAACTATTTCCATAGCAACACAACAAGCAAACAATATAATTGAATCCAAACTGAAAACAATATCAGAGCAACATAATGTAAACGAAGTCGAAGAGAAACGATAAGAAAGTTACCGGCATTGCATTGTCAACAATGTGGTTGAAGTTTTGTTGTTGCTTGTTGAATAATTAGTGAAATCTAGGTCGAAACAGGCTGCCCGACCCATCTAAATCCTTGATCATAGACACAAATTCAAATGCTCATGTTGGCTCTAAAAGAGAGATTAAAGTTGTAACGGTGATGAACTGATTCTTAGATCTCGACCGTTAAATGATGAGGTGAGTGGAAGTTGGTTATGGGACAAAGAAGCAAGCTTCAGTGTTTGTAATGATTTCAGGTATGTTTGAAGAGGGATGAGGACGTGTTTTTGATATTTCTCTGTGTGAGTATGTGAGGAAAGGTAAAACAATACATATGGAGAGAGAGGTGTCCAAGTGGGCTGACTTTTGTGGTGAGAAAAATGGCCACGTGGCAGTTGGTTTGTGGAGGGAGAAGAAGATATTTGTTTACTCTTCTTTTCTTAAGTAACACTTAACTCTTTAAAAAATCTTAAAACTTCAAAAAAAAACATATAAATATAATATAATTAAAAGATTCAAATAAAATTATATTTAAGGACATGATTAATTCTAAATAAATCTATTATTTAAATTGATTAAAAAAATTGAATAAAAAATGAACAAAACTCGGGCAAATAAATGTTCGAAAAATTAAATTGAATGCACCAAAATTATCAATGCGAAATAAACTTTTCGTAAACATACATATTTTGATTAAACTTTGAAATGAAAAATGACCGGTTAAAAAGCCCAGACTGATTAAAATGCGACTGAAAAAGTAGTCGAAAAATTAAAATGAGCATGCCAAATTAAAATACGTGAATCGTAGATTAATAAAACTGACGACTGCAAGCTCAATTTTGAAATTTTTCGCCCGATGATTCGACGTACAGTTGAAAAACAATTCGACCGGTCTGTCTGTAGATCCGGAAAATTAATTCGAGCGACATTTTAAGTGTTATGCGAAACAAAATGCATGTTGTGACAAGAATAAAATGCAAACAACTTTTAAATGCATGAATTCATGACTGAATAATCGTGAACAGGTAACCATATGCAAATGAATTGCTCTTGGACCATTTGCTTCTGTTTCTCAAACACAAACAAAACCTATAAAGATTCAGACGATGACAACACTCTTGATTATCATCTTCTGAACCTCTGAAACAAGATGCAACATAATGAATGATGCATGGAGATTTGAGAAATCAAGTTTTTTGATTTCTTAATCAACAGATGACTGAATGAGTATCATCAAGACCAGATAAAATGCCAGAATTCATGACTTTTCATCTAAACTCTGATAAATGCTTTTAACTTATGAAATGCATGACATAATGGATCAACTTTACTATAAGGATGCAAGTGAAAACTCAGGGTAAAATTTAGGGTATGACACAAATAAGATGAACTCCTAGAAGATTATGCTTCAAATGAAAAGGGTGTTCAAGAGTACACTTTTTCCACCCGTTGCAGCTATCATGCGGCCTTCGGGGGAAGTAACTCTTGGGGACGACCCTTTAGATATGGTCCTTCCAAGAGTTATTCTACTAGAATAACCTAGATAGAGAAGTCATCCACTAGCCCTGAGGTTAACAAGCTCCAAATTCCCATGTCGGCCTTTTTTTGGCAAACCCGCCTCTAAGAGACCACGAGAATGAGTAGCGGCCTCTGGAATATTGGATCTCATGGGAAGGCTCTCGTACCCCACTAGTAATCATGTCTCTATAATTCCTCTAGCCTTGGTATTATAATAGTTAGGGAGCTCCAATCTTATGTATCTGAAAAATATTACTCCTATTTTGCAGGTAAGGCAGAGATGTCTCATTGAGAGAAGATGGCAAAAAATGTCATGTTAGATGATTGGGGTTGTCTCCTTGTTGGCTTTAGGCGTTGTAAGAAAGGGTGATTCTCTGGTGTGTGTGTGTGTGTGTGTGTGTGAGTATTTGAAGGGATGGGAAGCCCTTTAAGAACGTCTTAATGTAATTATTGTTGAAAAGGACAAGCTTCTTCATAAGCTCTCTGAGTCTGGTATAATTTTGAAAGAGGTGGGCGACGAGGTGAAGATGTATTGATACCCCTCTTAGCTAGATAACAAGGTGGATGACTTTGGAGATAAGAGAAAAAGAGATAATCCTAGCTACTACCAGAAATACACTGATTGATATAGAAACAACTCTAATCAATGTGAATGGGACTCTAGACTCTTCACATAAGAAGGTGAAGGAATTGGAAGAGGTTATGAGTGAAGTCTGCAAGGGTTCGAAGATGACTCGGGAAAAGTTTAAGGAGGTGAAGTCTTAAAAGATTTATTTAAACAAATTGATATTGAATTTAATTTATTTACCACGAGAATGCTTATTCATGCAAACAAAAAAAGGAACATAAGGCATGCAACTTGCGTCATTCTAAAGTTAATATTTAATAATATATATTATATATATATATATATATATATATATATATATATATATATATATATATATATATATATATATATATATATATATATATATATATATATATATATATATATATATATATATATATATATATATATATATATATATATATATATATATATATATATATATATATATATATATATAAGTGTTATTAATTTATAAATATCAACTTCTTCTTTAACTTAAAACATAAATATAAATTAAATATTATCACTCGGGATTGAATCCTAGACGAACAAATTATTTTATATTTATAATAATGGATAATATATTAATATATTAGATAAGAAATATTTATTAAAGTACTATTATACTTTTCATTTATATATATTTTTTATAATATGGGTAGTGGTATAATTGAAAGAGGCCTTGGAGGCGGCGTGAGTGGAATTCACTCAGCCTTTCCCGAGTCTCCATTTCATTAGTTCGATCACCCTTTGTTTGATTCGATCACATATGACCCTCATGCCATATGTGGATATCATGTCGGGCATGTAGGGCATTCTATAGAGAATTATTACCCTTTCAAGACCAAAGTTCAAGAACTCATCGATCGGAATTTGTTGTGTTTCTCGCTCGCGACTGTTGAGGCGCCTATTGAGAAGGCGTTTGGATACGAGGGTCCTCCAATCCATGTGCAAGTTCCTCCACCAGTGGTCTAGCTTGTTATGCAGTACCAGAAGCAATGATACCATTCTCGAATGTTGTTGGCCTATCTTAGGGCATTGTCTTCTACTATTGCTTCACCCTAGTACGCCTATACCGGGACACCCTACATCCCATTTGGAGTTCATTACGGTCAAACTTCTCATCAGATAATCAATCCTATCTTGGAGCATTCTGCTCAAATGTTCCATTCGACGGCTGCTCCTCAGATTCATCCTCGGTGGCATATACCTTTGGTACCCATGCCATGCTACTCATTCCCACATGGTGTTACGTCCTAGTATCAACAGCCTCCTTCGGCTCAAATTCTAAAAAGTCAATAAACTATGCCACATAACCATCAACGGCAGGGGAAAACCAAACGTTATGACAAGAAGCATCCTCAACGTGATTAGATCCCCATGACATATGCTCACCTGCTACCTTACCTTGTCCAGCAAGGACTCATTATGACAAAGGAGATTCCACCTGCCACTTTCCCGTATCATGAAAATCATAATCTTAATGCCTCATGTGCTTACCATGTTGGGCATAAGGGGAATTCTACCGAGGATTTTTGGATTTTCAAACCTAGGGTGCAAGAACTTATGGATCATAAGGTTCTGACTTTCACCAAAGAAGGGCTTAGTGAAAAGATTGAGAAGGGTGAGCGTAGTCATTGATGAAGAATGCTCAGAATTAAGGTTGCATCTGTAGAAGAATAATAAGGTCAATCACACCAGCAATCATGTTGTCTTTCAATCTTTTCATTTGTAATATTTTTGTGTTTGTCAATGTATTGTTCAATTGTGAACTTGTTTGTTTTTTAATATTGATCATAATGAAATAAACATGCATGTTTTGATTAAATCTATTCATGTTCGCTCATATTTTATTTATCATTATCAAACTGTTGCTCAAGCAAAATAAAAAGAGAATGATGCAATAAAGTTGGTAAGTTTGCTACGTGTATGCTTTTGAATAAAATCATGCTGATGATGTAAGGAATTGTTCAATCCCTAAACACTGGAGATATAAAGAAGTTAATCCTTAGTCAACCCCTTTGGGCCTTAAAGTTGGAGTTTCTTTCTTTACACATAAAACTCTCATGTTTAACCAGGGGCAGGATAGTCTTCAGTTAGTTTAACCTTACGTTCAAATTTAGAAAAAGGAGAGTATCCCATCAAGTGATCAATCAAATCATATCCCTCTCAAGAGGACGGAATCACAAATTCAGAATGGTTATCCCTTACCAACAAAAGGAGTGAGATAGTCACAAACCTTTCAACAAATCAAACAAGCAGAATATCACAGAATTTGCTCCCATACAAAAAATGAAAAAAAAATCAATGAAAAGTATGCTAAGTCAAAAGCTTGAAAATAAGATTGACTTAGGCAAAAACAAGGGCATCCCGGTGGACTGCGAATCCCAAAGGATCAGTCCAGAAAAAATAAGGGAAGATACAAAACAAAAGAACAAGTGGATCAATATCAAAATCCTCAGCAAAAGCAAATCTATAAATGTAAACAAAAGCAGATTGTGAGTGGCTGTCGTTCCAAACACTCATAGGTTCCATAACCATCGTTGCTGATATTCCAAATCCTTTTCTGAAAGATGGACGCTTGTTTTAAGCTAACTAAACGTAGGAATAATGAACACCAAGGAAAGCGAGTGGGTTAGAATAGATTTTGAGCCTTATATCCTTTCTTTCTCAAACCGTGAAACATGCCACGTTATAACTCTCAAAAGACCTAATTGAAGCAGAGTTTTGGTCGGAAGCATATTATGGTAAGATCACGTCAAGCTGACTCCTGCAGATTTTCTTGTCATTTGTATTGATATTGATATGGCATTCTAATCAGTGACTCGTTCGCTATATTTCAAAATCTTAGTGAACACACTTGAGTTTCAAAACTCACATGAGCATGATATTACAACTATCATTTTCAAAATGAGCATTTTTACTTGTGAACAGGCACTTGAAACCAAGAAAGGTTAATATTGGGAAGGTTAAACGTTCCTTATCGTATTCCAAAGCTCAGATCTCTTCAAGAGTCAGTCAATCTGGGGTAACCACGTCGAGATTCTACAAATCTCTCTTAATCAGCCGGGTAGGGGAAAAAGTTACTTCGAGGCTCATATTGGGGCAGGCCACCTCAAGAGCACGAGAAGCCAATTGCTCCCGGAAATGGTTAATCAAGAGGATACAATTTTGAGACGCTGGGGTAAGCCAGTGTGAGATATTCAGATGATGAGATTACTCCATAACTTGTGACCGGGGGAAATTCATGCAGACTGGGGCGAAGTTAAGCCACAAAGGTACAAGCTCTCTCCATGGTTCAGTTGTTACAACAACTGTTGAGTTTGAATTAGGTATCAAAGAATCATGTTTGTATGACCATTATCCTAGCCCAAAATTCCCACCTCCCTCTATATAGGATTCTAGTAACCATTGTATAAATCATTATCATGCATAAATCACGTTGTTTCACTCATGCATATCATTCATATAGCATAGCATGAAACCTTGCAAACGAGAAAAGCCGAAAGGCTTATTTTATTGACTCAACCAAAGCTCAATCTTTGCTTGGAAAATCACAAAACTCTCATTACATTACATCCATTCTCAACGGGATTTTTTTTGGATATTTTTTTATTTAATCCTCTTCTACCTTGAATACCCAAAAAGTTGCCGCAATTCGTGCATTCAGGTTTAGGTTGATTAAATAGGGGCAACTGTCATACCCCAAAATTTGTCCTCCCCTTTTCATCTTTTCATCTGGCATATGAATTAAGATTCATATATACTCATTCATGCTTCATTCATGTACATCATTCATTCATGATTACCAGTTTCTAACAAGCGTCATAAGATTCAAGATTGTGGTTAATGGAAATCAGGGTTTTGGCTTGAAGATTATGGTATTGCTCATCACGCGGAGAGAAACCTTAGTTTCTGGATTCTTTGGGACCTTACCTTTTGAAGTCTATATCAGGACATTCATCTGGGAATCCCAAACCAATTTTTTGGCTTTGCTTCTATGAGATCTTGTGTCTGACTTTCAATGCACTGACTTAACTTTTGGACCCTAATTGTGGGCCCATGGTTTGAGATGTTACTTGTGGAGCTTTGTGTTATATTTGAAACCCTAATCAGGGAGCCTTGGAACTTGTGTTCCATAATATTTTGACCTTGGACCTTTGGAATAATTGAGACCCTAATTCATTGGGAGAAGGTTCTTTGCTATCATATCATGCATCATCAATCATCAAGTGGGTTAATCAATCATGGAAACCATTTATTTGACCTACATGTCTACATGCTTGGGATTTCATATGATCCAAGGCTTTGCTCCAACATCCATACATATGCATCCTACTTGGCCATTCCTAATTTATTGATTCTAAGCCTATGGTGCTTTCAAGTTCATAGGTCCTTGGTCATTAATTCATGATCCATAACTGCATTGCTTCTTGATCTTGTGGTCCATGGGTTTTCATTGTTCCATCATAATTCATGGTGCATTGTAGTCCATTAAAATCTTGATTCATCCGCTTGTTTTTACATTTAATTAATTTAACGCATTCATGATCTTTGTAATTCAAATGTTGTAAAGATCATGGCTTAAATTTGGTTTTAGAATAAAATTCATTTTTGAAATCAAATTATTCAGCATTCAATCATGAATCATTTCATTCAAATAATGTTCATTCATTTGTAAATTAGTGTATACAAGGTTCATTACAAAAGAAAACAAAATAAAATTTTCATTTTTGAGAAAAGTTGACTTTTGGCCAATTGTTGACTATGTGGTCAACCAATTGACCAAAGTCAACCATTACATTTTGCATTCCTAAACCTAATTCTCATTACATCTTCATAACTCCATAAATCTCCATCATTATCATGAGCAAGAGATCTCTTTTCACAAGTGGATCATGCCTTGGTTGTATTTTGATTTGAACTTGGTCACCTTGCCATGACTTGGTCATCAAGCCTTACCTTCCATAAACCATACCAGCCAATAAATCCAACCATACAATTTGAAAATTCAAGCATTAATTCATAACAATGCATTATCATAATAACCTAAACCAACTTATACCATTTCAAACCAAGCATTGCAAGCATTTACACTAGCATAACATTTCAAGTCCAAACCAACACCTGAAACCAATGCTAACAAGATCTGACCTACATCATTACCATTTCACAAACATGACCACCAAGTCATCAGCATAATGCACTAATCATCAAACACAAGCCTGTAGAAACGAGCAATCAAGGCAACCACTTCACAATAGCAAGTCATACCGAATTTTGCATACATGGTAGGGCAACCAACAATCATCCTGCAAAACAATCTCAAGTAGAGCAATAACTTACAAGGTAGGCATGCCAATATTCATCAAGTTACATCATTTAACATATCATAACAATTCAACTAATTTCAATTAGCTCATCATTTAACACCACATAAACCGGTTTAACACAAAAAGACCACCTAACATAATTTAACAAAGTGTTACTAATCTAGTTATAAATCACGATTTCCAGATTTTGCCTTCATTAACTAACTCAGAAACTCATTTTCCCTCTAAACTGAAACCAACTCATTTTCACTCTAACTAACAGAAACTCACTAACTGAAGATTAACCGATTCATAAGCTTAACAGAAAATTCTAATAGGGTTACATCAATAAAAACTTTCCTCTCCAAATTCACTAACAGTCACCCCTGCCCTAACAGAGCTACCCGAGTTGCCCGATTCTGTTATGTTTCCAACTCTATAAATTCATTCATCACACACAACTTCACAAATTCTCACTCTCTTCAATCCTCAATCCCTCACTAAATCTTTCTCTCTCTCTGCAACAACTCATTCATCTCAAGGTCTCTGCAAATCACATACACGCACACCTCAAGAACAATCACCATGTTCCTACAGACTATAACGGTGAAGGATAAAAGTAAAGAATTGAAGGGAAGAGTAAGATTTTCTGCATTTACCTGAGAGAGGTTCATCATCTTCATATTCATTCACTGCAAATTCCAATCGTGCGGATGAAAAGTTCTTCCTCGTAGGTTAATTTACATGCTCCCCTAGTTTTATGACTTGTAGAGATTCTCTGATTAATTGATTAACTCCTTTGGATTATTGTGTACATGTGTATTCATTTCTAACTTATTTTTCCCAACTGATTAAGTTGACTAAAGTACACTTTGATCAATTAAATCCTTTGACTGTGCTCAATTCCCCAAGCCTATTCAAGTGATCAAAAGACTCTTTATCACTTGATAGGGCAAGTCCTTATGCTCAAGGTGTACTGGATACTAGATCTCAAGACTTCAATCAAAACTCAAAGATCAAGATTCAAGAATTCATGCAATTCAATTCAGACAAGATAAGACATGACTACTATTCAAGCACTACAAAGGTCAAATTCAACACTTGTCAAACATGAGTGAAGTTGTGTGCCATGAGTCTTAAGCAATATAGAATGAATGAGAGTGGATAATTCCATTAACTCATTCTAAATATCCTTGGGTACGGGACGCATGACCCAGGTGTTTATCGTATTCACCTCTATTCATCGACTTTAGCACAATTCAAATCATATGATTGGCAAGTTTCTCCCTTCATAAAGAAAGCATTGCAATAAGTAGAAGACTCTACCAACAACTATCGATCATAATTCAAGTTGTATGACATGAGCCTTAAGCAACAAAGAATGATGAGACTGGAGAATTCCTATCCTTGTCTAGGGTATCCTTGGGTAAGGGACGCATGACTCAGTTGCTCAAGGTATCCGCCTTTGTTCATAGAATTTAATGCAACATGAATTGAATGATTCATAAGGCATTCATAATCATAGGGAACAACAAAGATTCTTCTCCAGCAACTTGAAAGTTAGGATAAGAATTATATGCCACGAGCCTTAAGTAGTAAGGAATGGATGAGAGTGGAGAATTCCATTAACTCTTTCTGGTTATCTTTGGGTACGGGACGCATGACCCATTTGCTCATCGAATTCACCTTTACTCATAGACTTTAGTGTGGTTCATATCCAATGACTTCCAAGTCCTCCTCGTATTCTATTATCAATAAATCACTTCTTTTGCCTCAATCATCTTGTTGTCATCCCTAGTGGGCTGAACTACGAAAGCTCTGACTTTCTCATTACACGGTGAGAATACGTAGGCAGGAGAATTCAAATTCTCTACAAGCTACCCTATTTAGCAATCTTATCTTATTCGTTTCTTCATTCATCGATCAATATCATATTTTTGAGATCAAAACACTCCTCCTTGGACTCCATGTACATCCTTTTAGAACGATATAATGACAGTCCACCTTGTGAATTAAGAGTTGTTTGGATTGTACCCAAACATTTAATTCTTTCTTTTTGGCTAAGACACCTATTTACTCTTCGGTTAAGAGTCTATTCCTTCATGGATCCAAGATACTATTCATATTTGATCTCGAACTGTTTGTTCCCCATCCAGTGATATATTGTTCCTTGTACTCATAAATACTTTCTTTTGGGCCCTGTATATACCCTTTTAGGACGATATAACGGAAGTCCATCTTGTGAACCAAGAGTTGTTTTGCTCGTACCCAGACACTTAATTCCTTCTTTTTGGCTAAGACGCCTATTTTCTCTTTTGTTCAAAGTTCACTCTCCTTTGTGGGTTCCAATGTTACCATTCTATTGGTGTAATTTATACTTTTCAACACTTCTTTATCTTTCCTTTGATCTCGTGGTTCCACGAACTACGAATGCTCTGACTTTCTCATTGCACGATGAGAATATGTAGGCACGAGGATGAGAATCCTTGGCGAGCATATTCCTAATTATTCCTTCTTCCTTAGGGCACCATTCATATCTTCCATGTGTTAGAACAAAATTTTGATTCTACAATGTATCTCTAAGTTTCGATGATGACAAAGAATGAAACAATTTGGTACCCTAATAGTTTTCTTAAGTGTGCAGGATTCTAAGTTGAAATGACTCTGATAAGTCACCATCTGATTCTTAAGAAACTAATATTTGTCATCTGAAGTAGTCTAGAAGCGATGACCCAGCATAAAGAGAAATCATATCTGACTATGAACAGAATGCATCTGAGGAGTAGTTACCTGAACAATATGACTCTGAAGTTCAAGCTCTGATGATCTGATTATGAGAAATCTATCTGAAGACTCTGCAAAGAGATATCTGAAGACTCTAACTCTGAAGACTCTGATCATGCTCACCTCACTCTGACACATGCTCAGAAACACGTCATTAGATGTCACCTGGTCAGAAACTTATGCTGGAAGCATACAAATTGTAGTACAATCCTTTTAAGGAAACATTTGATTATGCTCCTAGTCTACCATGGAAAGGACAAGGAATTTAATACATTTTTTCCCACAGTTGGCATGGAATCTTTATCGATTTCCCCCCAACGATATTATCTCAAGTGTTATATAAGGGCCTCTTCACAACTTTCCAAAATACAACTTTTACACAACAACTTTATCATATAACTTTTTCACCACTCTTATGAAGAACAACTCACGCTTTGCATACTCCGATTCTTTCTTCACCACTATTGTTGTAAGAAAAAGTTTCTATACAAGAGCTACTACTCAATATTGTGTTGTTATCTTTTACTATTCTTAAATTGTGTCTATACTGCTTATCTAGAAGCATCTAGTGAAACACTTTGTAATTCTTGTAATTGTTTTTGATTCCTCAAGTGACTTGTTTAGGTCTGTAGACTTGAGAGGGATAATAGGTTGTTGAACCCTTAGACGAACTTTGTAATCTGTTGAGATTAATGGATTAAGTCCTTGTTGAAGGCGAAATCACCTTGGCCGGGTGGATTGGAGTAACTTTGATTTTCAAGCGAACCGGGATAAATCGTTTGTGTTGTTATTATTTCTTCTTTGCGTGTGCTATTGCAAAAATCTTTAATTCCTGTGAAAACAATTCAAACCCCCCTTTCTTGTTTTCATCTACCTTTAATTGGTATCATATCTTCGGCTTTGTTATTGATTTTTGAATCAAACACTTAACCGTGTAGAGAGACCCAGGGTGAGAAAAACTTCATGATCAACTGTTAGATGCCCAAGTTTGCTTATTTGAGCTATCATATGTGGGCATCTTTCACTCCTTTTTGTCGAAAAAGTGTTCGAAACCGCCCTTGCTTTTGTTGATTTGCAATACTATGGAAATGATCTTGGTACCTTTAATTTGTGTGTTATTGTGCAGGAATTAGGCATGAAAGAGTAGAAAACTAAGGCACAAGAAAGATGGCAAAGGAACCTAGAAAGAAAGCAAACATTAGCAAGCTCGCTAGGTGAGTGAGGTAGCGAAGTGCTCGCTAGGCAAGCACTCAGCGAGATGCCAGCGAACACTCCCAGACTTGGACAAAACCAAAAAGATCAAGTACTCGCTAGGCGAGCATCCAGCGAGCAGGTAGCTAGCAATTCCAGTAGCAAAACCATCAAAACTCGCTGTGGCGAGGCAAGTAGCTAAGTACTCACTAGGCGAACATCCAGCGAGCAGGTAGCGAGCAATTCCAGTAGCAAAACCATCAAAACTCGCTGGAGCGATTGAGAGAAGCGAGGGCTTTGCCTAGCGAAGGAGTGTTCGCCTAGCGAACAGATGCAAACTTTTCTGGGATGATTCCTCTGGACGCAGGCTCTTCTGGTGACTATTTTGGGGCTCGCTAGGCGAACTATTCTGCTCGCCTAGCGAGCATGACAGCTCAGTAACCATTACTATAAGTAGCATGGGCTACTTTTTGGAAAGGACACTTAGATATTTTTCATCATCTTTTTCCTTGTTTTCTTGCTAGAGGTGATTTTTGTGCCCTAGAAACCCCATTTCTCATTCTTCTTCTTCTCTTGACAATATTTTACAAAAAGAAGGTGGATTCCCATCCAATCTCGATTCTTCGACTCAGATGTTGATCAACCTTCTTCCTAAGCTTGTTGTTCAAGCTACCATGAAAATGAGTAGCTAAGCCTTTCATTTTGTCAAGGTTAGATGTAGATGATCATAAGCTTTGTATGTATATGGGTTGATCTTCATTTGTAAACTCTTTGATGATGAATGTATGGTGAAAACCTTGTTTTATTGATAGCTCTTTGTGTTGGTTTATGATTGAAAGGTGTTTTCCAACTCTTGACCTAGGTTTTCATCCATCCTTGTTCTTTAGCTAGAGATAGTATTGAATGAGTTTGTTCACTAAAAAAGTTAAGCCTAAAAGTTGTCATTTTGATAGATTGTGTGAGAAATCAACAATGGATCAAAATGGGAAAAACCACAATATGTGTTAGAAATAAACACATTGGGAGGACTTTGTGAATGTGTTTATCATCTAATGGAGTTTATGAGTTTTGTTTGATCGAACATATGCATGCAAAGTGATCGTCGAACCCTAACTTTGACAATCTTTCTCAAATCGTAAAACCAAAACTTTTACCGCAATTTCTTACTTTTTATGCAAGCTACCGTAACCGAAAACTAAATCCCCCTTGTTACTATAAGTTAAGAACTTAACAACTGTCGAACGGCGGCAATATCACATAATTCCTGTGGAGACGATAACAAATCCCGATACTCTAACCCTGTTCCAACAAAATGGCGTCGTTGCCGGGGATTGTGAATTGATATTGCGAGTATCGCAATAGTTGCTGAATTTTTAACTTCCGAATTTTTGACTTGTGCTTGTTAATTTGTTTGGTTTAGTGTGCAGCTTTTGTTTTATGCGAGGGAAGGTTCCTGAGGACCAACTTCTTTTTGATCCCGAGATCAAAAGAACCGCAAGGAGACTGAATAGCAGAACAAGACGAAGGAGGCAACAAGCTAGACAACGACAAGAACAAGGAGAAGGTTCTTCTACAACACACCCACCACCTTTCACACCTATCATGGATCGACCACCACCACTGCCCGTTTCCACACCATGTGTCAACAGTCCGAGGAATACAGCTCAGTTTGCCAACCACCAGGGAAGGCAAGCCGAGATGAAGACGGGAACTCTTAACTTGCTATATGGAAGTCCATTCACCGGAATGGACCATGAAGACCCCTTTGCTTTTCTCACCAAATTTTACGAGATATTATTGGTAGCCGGAGTTGATCAAGCTCAAGAGCTACCGTTGTTTAAAAGACTATCTCCTCATGCTTTGCTCGGCAAAGCCAAAGATTGGTACTTGGATCAAACACCTGCAGTCATGACGGATTGGAACGTGTTGGAAGAGAAGTTCATTGAAAGTTTTTTCTCCCACAACCGGTTCATGGAATCCAAAACGGCTATCTCCGTGTTTTCGCAAGGAGCCAACGAATCATTGAATGAGGCATGAGAAAGATTTAAATCCATGCTTCGAAAGTGCAAAGGGTATGGTTTTGACGAATTGACGCAAATCCACATTTTCAAGAATGGCCTTCAACCTAATTGCAAGACTTTGTTGGATGCTACCTCGGGTGGTTCTTTGTTGTCTAAAAGCGCCGCCGAAGCTACTGATATCATTAACCGTATGGATCTAAATGACCTCCAAAGTCAAAGTAGAGGCAACACTTTGAAGAAACCGGGAGTGCTTGAACTTGGGACAAATGATGCTATTCTTGCCCAAAATAAACTTATTTCACAACAAATAGCTTGTTGTGAGCTTTGCAAGGGTGATCATGACACCGGGTTTTGCCCACCTCCCGGGTTCGAAGAGGTGAATTAAATGGCGAACCAACGAGACTACCAACCGAGGCAACAACAACAACAACCGTATCAACAACCTCCTCAAAATCAACAACAACACTTTCAAGGGAATCAAGGGTTCTAGCCAAAGGCTAACTATCACCATAACCAAGGTTATGGGGGTGGTACTTCTAGCCGTCAAAATCCTTACCAACCTCAACAACCGCCGGTCGTGACTTCAAAGTTAGAAGAGACATTGACACAATTTATGCAATTGTCGGTGGCTAATAAAAAGAGCAACGATGCGGAAATCAAAAATCTCGAAACTCAAGTCGATCAACTTGCTAAACAACTAGCGGAACAACAACCCGGACCATCTTTTTCGGCGAACACACAAACGAATCCAAAAGAGCATTGTAAAGCGATAACGACGAGAAGTGGAAGGGAGTTGATTAGTGAGAGTAAAAAAAGAGATGAGAGTGAAAAAAGAGAGGATGAGAAAAAAGATGAGGAGAAAAAAATAGAGGATAGCAAAAATGGTGAAGTTGGGGAGTGGAGTGAGGAAGAAGTTGAAAAGAATGAAAAAAATGGTGAAGTAGAAAATAAAGAAAGTGTGGAAGTTGAAAAAAATAAGAGTGATGAAGTGATGGTGGAGGGAGTAAAAAAGAAAAGAGAGAGGAATTCTAGAGTTTCTAAAGGAAAGGAGGTAGTGGGCGCTACTCCAATCCAAAACCTTTCGTATCCACATGCTCCATCTAAGAGGGAGAATGAACGGCATTACGCCCGGTTCATGGATATATTCAAACAACTTCAAGTGAACATTCCGTTTGCCGAAGCATTGGAGCATATGCCTAAGTATGTGAAATTCATGAAAGACATACTTACTAAAAAGCGGAGGTACACGGAACCGGAGACAATTGCCCTAGATGCTAGTTGTAGTGCAATCATTCAACGGACGCTTCCGAGAAAAGAGGTTGACCCGGGACGAGTTACTTTGCCGGTTACAATTGGTGATTTCTATGTCGAAAAAGGGCTAATTGATTTGGGGTCAAGCATTAATCTAATACCATTGTCTATTGTGAAGAGGCTTGGCAACATTGAAATGAAGGCCATCCGGATGACTTTGCAATTGGCCGATAAGTCGACTACCCATCCTCATGGGTTAGCCCAAGATGTATTGGTCAAAGTTGACAAATTCTTCTTCCCGGTTGATTTCATTGTGATTGATATGGAAGAAGATGACGATGCTCCGCTTATTCTTGGCCGACCGTTCATGAAAACCGCACGCATGATGATTGACGTTGACGACGGTTTGATGAAAGTAAGGGTCCAAAATGAAGAAGTTACTTTTGATCTATTCGAAGCCATGAACATTCAAAGGATAGGCGTGATAGCTTTCGCATTGATGTGATCAAAGAGGCAACTTTTGAAGTTTCTAAACATGTTCATGAGATATCTCCTATGGAGTTAGCTCTTGATGACTCCTTTGAAGTTTTCACAGTTGAAGAAGAGCAAGCTCTTGATGAATGCCTAAGGGAACTTGATAGTCTAAAAGAGTTACATCCGTGGGAAGTTGAGGAGGAAGTATTGAAGAAGGAGGTTAATGAAGAAAAATCGCCGATTGAATTGAAAATGTTACCTTCTAATTTGAAGTATGCATTCCTCGACGAGACCGAAGCAAAGCCGGTTATCATAAGCAATCTTTTGTCAAAGAATGAAGAAGCCCGTTTGATCAATGTTTTGAAAAAGAATCAAGAAGCCATGGGTTGGACTCTTTCCGATCTCAAAGGAATTAGTCCTTCCTATTGCATGCACAAGGTCTTAATGGAAGAGGACTTTAAGCCGGTAGCTCAACCGCAACGCCGCTTAAATACTACTTTGAAGGTTGTTAGAAAGGAAGTTGTTAAGTTGTTGGATGCGGGAATGATTTACCCGATTTTTGATAGCCCATGGGTTAGTTCTGTACATGTGGTTCCGAAGAAAGGTGGCATTACCGTGATTCGAAATGAAAAGGATGAGTTGATCCCGACAAAAGTGGAAACGGGGTGGCGTATGTGCATTGATTATAGGCGGTTGAATACCGCAACTCGAAAAGATCACTTTCCACTCCCGTTCATGGATCAAATGCTAGAAAGACTTTCTGGGCAACAATACTATTGTTTCTTAGATGGCTATTCCGGGTATAACCAAATTGCGGTTGACCCGGCCGATCATGAAAAGACGGCTTTCACATGTCCTTTTGGAATTTTCGCATACCGTAAAATGCCCTTTGGGTTGTGCAATGCACCGACGACTTTCCAAAGATGTGTGCAAGCTATTTTTGCCGACCTTATCGAGAAAACAATGGAAGTCTTTATGGACGACTTCTCTGTATTTGGTGGTTCCTTTGGTCTATGCTTGGACAACTTGGAAATGGTTCTTGAAAGATGTGTGAAGACAAATCTTGTTCTTAATTGGGAGAAGTGTCACTTCATGGTGACCGAGGGGATAGTGCTCGGCCATAAAGTCTCTTCAAGAGGACTTGAAGTTGATCGTGCTAAAGTTGAAGTGATTGAAAAGTTGCCTCCTCCGATGAATTTGAAGGGAATCCGAAGCTTTCTGGGGCACGCCGGTTTCTATCGGCGCTTTATCAAAGACTTCTCAAAGGTAGCTAGGCCTTTGAGTAACTTGCTAGCTAAGGATCAGGTATTTCTTTTAACTGATGAGTGTTTACAAGCTTTTGAAATTTTAAAGGAAAAATTGGTTATCGCTCCAATTATAGTCGCTCCAAATTGGAATTTAAATTTTGAGCTCATGTGTGATGCGAGCAACTATGCAATCGGAGCGGTATTAGGCCAAAGAAAAAGAGAAAAAATTTCATGCGATACACTACGCAAGTAAAGTTCTTAATGAGGCTCAAGTTAACTATGCCACCACCGAAAAAGAATTACTTGCGATAGTGTATGCGCTTGAAAAGTTTAGGTCCTATCTTATTGGTTCCAAGGTCATAGTGTATACCGACCACTCGGCGATTAAATATTTGCTCACCAAACCGGACTCGAAGCAAAGGCTCATCCGTTGGATCCTCTTGTTGCAAGAATTTGATGTTGAAATCAAAGACAAGAAAGGATCGGAATATTTGGTGGCGGATCATTTATCTCGCTTAGTTAATATGGAGGTTACCGCTTCCGAGAAGGAAATTCGGGAAGAGTTTCCTGATGAAAAACTTTTCAAAGTTCAAGTTAGGCCGTGGTTTGCGGACTTTGCGAACCATAAGGCTAGTGGTTTGGTGCCTCCCGACCTAACTTCGAACCAAAAAAGGAAATTTCTCTCGGATGCTAAGTACTACGTATGGGATGACCCATACTTGTTTAAATTAGGTGGTGATAACCTTTTGAGGAGGTGTGTTACTGGCGATGAAGCGCAAAGCATTCTTTGGCATTGTCACAACTCGCCTTACGGCGGACACTATAATGGGGCAAGAACGGCCACTAAAGTGCTTCAGTCAGGATTTTATTGGCCTACTATTTTCAAACACGCAAATGCCCATGCGCAAAGTTGTGATAGTTGCCAAAGAAGTGGTGGGATTGGTAAGAGAGACGAGATGCCTCTCCAAAACATCCAAGAGGTTGAAGTATTCGATTGTTGGGGTATCGACTTTGTTGGACCATTCCCACCCTCATATGGTAATGAATATATGCTTGTGGCGGTTGACTATGTTTCTAAGTGGGTTGAGGCGACTGCCTCACCTCGGGCGGATTCTAAAACGGTAATATTTTTTTTGAAGAAAAACATCTTTTACCGTTTTGGAACCCCCAGTGTGTTGATTAGTGACGGAGGGTCGCACTTTTGTAATGCACCGTTAGAAAGCGTTTTGAAACATTACGGTGTATCACATAGAGTGGCGACTCCGTATCACCCACAAGCAAACGGTCAAGCCGAAGGCTCTAATCGTGAGATTAAAAGAATTCTTGAGAAAACCGTGTCAAATTCTAAAAAAGAGTGGTCGCAAAAGTTGGATGAAGCTTTATGGGCATACCGTACCGCTTTTAAAGCTCCGATTGGGCTAACTCCGTTTCAATTGGTATTTGGTAAAACTTGTCATTTGCCGGTCGAATTGGAGCACAAAGCTTTGTGGGCTCTGAAATTATTGAACTTTGATAAGGATTTGGCCGGTGAAAAAAGAAAAGTGCAATTGCTTGAGTTGGAAGAAATGTGCAATGCCGCATATCACTCGAGTTGGTTGTACAAAGAAAAGGTGAAAGAGTATCATGACAAAAATCTTAGGAAGAAGGAATTTGTGCCCGGACAGTTGGTCCTTTTATTCAATTCTAGGTTGAGGTTATTCCCTGGAAAATTGAAATCTAAATGGTCCGGGCCATATCGTGTCAAAGAAGTCAAAAATTATGGAGTTGTTGTCATTGAGGACTTGGAGAAGAAAGATAGTTGGACGGTTAACGGCCAACGTTTGAAGATTTATCTTGGCGGTCTTGTGGATCGCGAGAGATGTGCAATCTGCTTGGATGCTCCTCTGTGAGCATCTCGAACCGTCGAGCTTATCCGACGTTAAACAAGCGCTTGTTGGGAGGCACCCCAACATTGTAAGTATTTACAGCTTTGTGTTGTGTGGTATTGGTGTTCAATTGATGGAACCTTGCTGAAATGTGCATGCTGTTTTAAAAAAACAATATCCTGTCATGTTCGCCAGCTGCTCGCTAGGCGAAGACAGTAGCGAGCTGATTCGCTAGTTGCTCGCTAGGAGAAAGCAGTAGCGAGCGTGGCAGAAACCCATTAAATTTTCAGAGGGCCACTCATTTGGGCCCAAAACCCATTTAAATTGTTTTAGTCTGAACCTCACGAACTCACTCTCACTCTCACACTTTTCATTTCCATCTCACACAATTTATTTGGGAATCATCATTGTGCAAACCCTAATTGTTGCATTTTAGAATCAATCAACCTCTTCAATCAGGTTTGTTCTGTCTCCATTCCTTTGTGCTTTCAATGTTGTAAATTCTGAAGAATGAGTCATTAGGGTTGAATGTGGGAGATTGGGTCGAATTTTAGGTTTGCATGTATGTTTAGAACGATTCTTAGCATGTTAAATTACTTTGTTTCTGGAATGGGTATCATTAGACTTTGGGTTTTCTGAAATTGGATTGTTAACAATGGAGAACTCAGAATCCTGTAACATTCGCTAGCATCTTCGCAAGGCGAATCTGTGGCGAGCGTTCGCTGCCACTTCGCTAAGCGAACCAGTAGCGAATCTTCGCTGGGTCCTCGCTAAGCGAAGCAGTAGCGACCACGACAGTATTTGGTTTTTCTGTTTTGATCTCTAATCTGTTTTTTGGTTGTGTGCTGTTTCTTTTCTATGATTTTACAGATGGCATCCAGGTCAAGTGCTTCAAAAAAGAGAAAGGTCGGGAGCACTTCCCACACTGTTCCAATTCACTTTGACACCGACAAATTCATTGGGGCGAAGCAAGCCGCACGTTATGTGGCGTTGGAAAAAAGGAAAATCTTACCTGAAAAGAGGTTTTTGATCAACCCCGAAGGCGATTATCGAACATTTGCAGGGTTGATACATAACAAGAAATGGGACAGGTTGATCTCTCCACTCGAAAGCTATGATATTGAGATAGTGCGCGAGTTCTATGCGAACGCGCTGCCGAATGACGACGAGCCTTTCACTTGGACTACAAGAGTGTCAGGACGTCAGGTCGCTTTTGATAGGGATGCTATTAACCGAGTTCTTGGTGAACCGCTCCATCTGGGAGTTAATGAGAGGGATGCATACCACAGAGATCTGAGGCTCCACAGGGACACTGATTCTATTTCTGCAGCCCTGTTGTTTGAGGGAAAGTCAGTTGTGGTGAACCCATCTGGGGTTCCGGTGAGGTACCATCGGGAGGATATGATTCCCTTGGCTCAGCTGATCTTGATGCTGGTTCTGACCAACATTAAGCCCAAGTCACACACGTCGACCGTGCCGATCCCAGTGGCACACTTGGTCCACTGTATTCTGACTAATGTACATACCGATATGGCGCGGATCATTGCGATTGAGATGAAGTATGTGGTTGAGAGCGGGCTGAAGTCGGGGGCACGAGTTAACTGCCCCCTTGCTTTCCCTTGTCTCATCATGGCTTTGTGCCAGCAGTCGAGGGTGAAGCTACCCTCCCGCAGTCAGGTAAGGATTCCGTCCGCAATCGATGATCGATATGTGGCCAAGTATTGTAAGCCGAAGAACTTCCGAGGTAGTACAGCTGCTGATGATATCGGGGCTTCAGATGGTCCTGGTGCTTTTGCTCAGGGTTTGATCCTTTCCAGCAAGTTGTTTGCAATTACAATTGGGATTGGATGGGGGCGACTCAGCGAGCCATGATTGATATACATGACTCTATGCAGTTATTACAATTGCAGGTACGTGACCCTTCTGGAGAGCATCCTATGATGACGCGTGAGCAGTTCCTGCAACATGCTAGATGGCCTGAGGACATGCCTGTTTTCGTAGAGGGGGCGGGTGCTGGTGCTTCTGGTGCTGGTGGCGCTGATGATGATGATGGTGATGATGATGATGGTTCCGGTTCTGAGGCCGGTAGTGAAGAGAGTTCTGAGTTTTATGAGGACTAAGTTTTTTTTATGTTATGTTTTATTTTCTTGTATTTTCAGATATTGAGTATTTTGGTTATGTACTTTTTGGGGTGTTTTGTCCCCCACGCACATTTTAACATTTTGAAGTAATGGTTGTTGTTTATGTTTTAAATTATTGTGTTTGGTTTGAATTTCTTTTGTTTAATAAATTTTTGGTTGTTGAGGGTCAAACCTTCTAGATTGGTTGCTCCTCAAAGAAGTATCCAATGAAGGTGCATCCGAGCTTGGATGGCGATGATAAAAATAAACAAGCGAATAATGCTAAGGTACATGGTTACCTCCGGTTAGAATTTTAGAATGAATTAAGAACTTTACTCTTTTCGTAATTGAATATTGTTCTTTTTGCAACATAATTGAATGAATGATTCACCTAGGACTTAGAACCACAAATTATGCGGAAACCTCCATTGTACACTAAAATGCTGGATTCTAATAAACTGTGTTGATTCATTTAATTCATGCTTTGTCTTTTATTATTGTGAATTTGAGGAAGCAATTAGAAATGATCAAGGCGCTTGTTTTCTTTCGAGCACAACCAGTTCCAAATACAACTTACCCGTGAGCAGAGAGTATTCGTAAACCCCTTTGAGCTTAAACAGTTGAATCTCAGCTTGAAATAAGGCGAGATGTCAAAATCTTTTTTCTTGAAACCCTGAAATTTTTGATAATTGTTCTTTTGCCATAAAAAGTCAAGAGCATTCACTTGGGGTGAGTAAAAGATAAGTTGGGGAGAACGAAAATGAGAATCGGTAGGTGCCACAACTCTTGAATAACCGAGCAAGCATTGAAAAAATTTTTAGAAAAGAGAAACATCTGTTTTGTGAATACTGTCGCGGCGGGATTTTTCACGAGATTAAGTATTGATTGAACTTAACCCGTTTGAAAAATATTTTAAATGCAAGAGTCGCCACCGTCTTTTATTTTATCCAAAAAGAGGATGGGAAAAATAACGATAAATCCCTTTAGAGTTACGGATTCGGGGGTTGGTTATGCAAAGGGAAGGTATTAGCACCCTCTACATCTGTGGTACTCCACAGGAACCTTTTTGCTTATGTTTATGTGAATGCTTTGCTTTTTTCGCTTTGATCGTTTGATTGGGGAGATGAGAAAAGAACTTGATTTTATTGCTTTTGGACTCGATAAAGTCATAGACTTCATGCCTACGTATCTCCAAGGCGCAATGGAGAAATCAGAATCCACGTAGTTCTCCCAAAAGAAAAGGGGAAAGTCTGTTTTGTTGATTTTAGATTGGCGTGTCTTGCCATCTCTTGCTCGACCTAGGCGGGAGGCTTCGAGACTGACACGTCCTTTTGAAAATGTTTTTAAACTGAAAAGCCAAAGCTGGCAAAAGTTTTGAATGAGCCTAAACCCTGAAACAATAAATAAATGGGCTCATTATAAGGAAGCCCAAGAGTAAGCTTGTGAGTGTGTGAAAAGGGTTTCTTAAACGGCGACCGTTGGAATCGCATCGGGTTTCTCTTTTTTGGATTTTTCGATTTTTTAACATAAAACGTGAACAATACGATTAAACACACAATACAGAACATAAAAAATGCGAGAAAGTAAATTATTACAACACAGTTAGCTATGAATAGTTAGTATTACGAATAGTTAGTGGAGTCAATCGAGCTGAAACTGAAACGAAACGGTTAGTAACAACATAAACAAATATAAAAAAACAATATAAACATTTACTTTAGACAAAATAAACATTTGATATAAATAAATATTTAATTAAAATAAACATTTAAACAAATAATTAATTTAACTAACATTTAAATAAAACATATATGCAAAATAATAATAAAAGATAAACAATATTTAGTAAACAAAAGTAATATATATATATATATATATATATATATATATATATATAATATATATATATATATATATATATATATATATATTTTAGACAATAAATATATAGTAGACAAAATAATATATATGTACATTTAGACAAATAATATATAATAGACAAAAATAATATATATTTAGTAAACAAAGATATGAAGTCGGTTTTGTGTTTCGGTGAATAATCGGGACGATTTTGGATTACCGAAAATGAAGAACAAGTGAAATACGGTAATGCTTTTGGAAAAATATTTCTTTTCAATTCTCTGTTTCTCTCACCACACGTTTTTCTTACTGATCCACCTCCCTTTCTCTTTTCTTACTAACCACATCTATATATATATATATATTTAGATTACTTAAACAATAAGAAACCTAAAAATATCTAACATTAATTAATAATATATATTTAGATTACTTAAACAATAAGAAACCTAAAAAATATCTAACATAAATTAATAATATATATTTAGATTACTTAAACAATAAGAAACCTAAAAAATATCTAACATAAATTAATAATATATATTTAGATTACTTAAACAATAAGAAATCTAAAAAATATCTAACATAAAATAATAATATATATTTAGATTACTTAAACAATAAGAAACCTAAAAAATATCTAACATAAATTAATAATATATATTTATATATTATATAATAATAATAATAATAAACTAATATAATATTAATCCTAATTAAATAAACTAATTAACAACTAAACACAATTAATATTAAGCACAAATAATATTAAACGGCACACGATTAAAATACGATAAAATCGAGCGACACGAACGCGATAAAAACGATGACAATTTGCACAGCAAAACAGACAAATTGATAAAACCAATAAACCAGTAAACCGGTAAACCAGTAAAATCAACAACCCGACTCAAACAGACTCGATTAAATCACACGGCACAACACGTAATTAAATAAACAACCCTAGGCAATAATAAAATCAACATGACATCACGAAAACGCTGACAAACACAATCACAAATAATCGGACAATACGAAAACTCTAATATATTCGAAATACAGTCAAAATACCGACAAACAAACAATTAAATAGATAAAAACGCACAAAACCTAATCGAAGCGATGCCACGCACAAAAGAGATAAGCGAGATAAATACGAGGCAACGATATCGGCCAGGTTTTGCTAAAACAACGAAATACAACACGGTAAGCAACGAAAACACACAAAACCTAATCAAACCAGTTGTCACGCGAAGTTTAAGAAATTGAGATGAATACGAGACAACGAGATTAATCAAGATGTGGTCAACAAAGCCAAAGTCAAATTTTGGGATGCGACAGATGCCCCTATTTAATTAACTTAGGCCAGATAGCCGGAGGCTATCGAATGGCGTAAGGTAATTAAATATGACAAACGCCACAAAATTTGACCGCAAATGCATGTATGCATGATGCAAAAGACAGACAGACACAGAGACACGGGAGTGCAAACTCTACTGGGGAAGGACATACACCGACTCAATGCATGAAGGTAAACACTGAGAATACTCAGCTGGGGAAGATTCACTACCTATTCATAGATGGAAAATAGGAGGAAAAGAGATATCGACTCAATGTTGACGATACATCACTATCTCATAGATGAAAGTGGGAAAAGATCAATATAACAAGAGTACTGATGTGACAGTACATTACCAACTCAAAGATGGAGGTAACAGAAAAGATGAATACCAACTCAAGGATGAAGGTATAACAAGGGCATAATAAGAATCGAACTGCGTTAACTCATGGTTGACAGCTCACTACCCACTCATTGATGAGGTAAACAAGACATGCCAACTCAAAGTTGAAGGCAAGCTTCAAAAGATTGATAATAACACTGCTAGGGAAATCAAATTCCAACTCATTGATGATGGTGTAGATGAAGAATCAGATCTAAGGATCATTGTGCAGACTTACAGTTAAATGCACACTACCAACTCATTGATGAGGTAGACAGAGAAATGCCGACTCAAAGTTGAAGGCAACCACCGATTCATTGACAAAGGTGTTTAAAAGAATTTAGAACATATTCTCCTGGAGATGTTTATCATTACCGACTCAAAGATGACGGTGGAAGGACAAAATGTACCTAACTCATAGATGAAGGTACTCCATCCACTCAAAGACGAAGATGGAATCAGAAGTTATCTGTGCAGACTCAAAGATGAAAGCACACTATCAGTTCAACAAGGATCAAACATACCTTACTCATAGATGAAGGTACTCCATCAACCCAAAGACGAAGATGGAATCACAGGAAAATGTGCGAACTCAAAGATGAATGCATATTACCAGCTCATAGATGAGGGCTCACTATGTACCTAAATCATAGATGAAGGTACTCCATCAACTCAAAGACGGAGATGGAAACATAAGAAAATTGTGCTGACTCAAAGACGAAAGCACGTTACCAGCTCAAAGATGAAGGTAACAGGATAAAGTGTACCTAACTCATAGATGAAGGCATTCCATCAACTCAAAGACGAAGATGGAATCAAAAGAAACCTGTGCAAGCTCAAAGATGAATGCACACTACCAGCTCATAGATGACGGTACTTCACCAACTCAAAGACGAAGGTGGAATCAAAAGAAATCTTGCTAACTCAAAGATGAATGCATATTACCAGCTCAAAGTTGCAGGTACTTCACCAACTCAAAGACGAAGGTGGAATCAAAAGGAATATGTGCTAAACTCAAAGACGAAAGCACGCTACCAGCTCAAAGTTGCAGGTAGAACCATGGAACTTTCTGTGAGGATGTTATCAACTCATAGATGGAGATAGTAATTAATTTATCCGAGGGATAACCAAGGTTACCACTCATGGATGTAGGTAACTCAAGTTTGTAATGGGTACCAACTCAAAGATGAAGGTATAAAGGACTTGGACACAATATCTGTCATGTCTGTTTTACTGAATGAGAGTCACAAAGACTATATTGTTGCCTTCTTTTACTGGCAATTTCTGAGCTTTATCTGGAGACACGAGGTTCAAACTAGGATAGAACTAGAATGAAACGGTCGAACAAGACTTCAACTGAAGAGGAATGAACTCATCAGGATTTACAACTGAAACAACCATCTTCCACGAGGCATAGATCTCTGTGGGGAACATGACCAATAAAAGGTATTTTGTTGCTTATGAGGATACTCTATATGGAGAGATTGACTCAACCCACAATATAAACAAGGAAACAAGGTGCATATGAATGCAAGCATGATATGTCATAGATATGCATGAATATTTAGTAATGAATGCATGATGGACAGACAAAACTAGGAATAACTAAAAATGTTAACAGCTGCATAAGGACTTGCTGGAGATTTGCACTGAGACTCGCTGGGGAGTAGTACAAAGACTTGCTGGGGAATTGGTACAAGAGCACCATATCCAGGTTTCTTTAAAAGTCTGTCTCTGCTGAGGATTCCGTAGAAGAATGGAGATGCCTTCTACTTCAAAAATGCAGGAGATTCCCTGTGGTTCTTGAATTTGTGAGGTATATGAGGATTGGACCTTTCTGAGGACTCCGTTGGGGATACAAGGTGTTATCCTCTGGAAATAAGATGATATTGTAAGAGAAGTCCTGCAATTCTTGAATTTGCTGATAATGCAGAAGGGATTATTCTTCTGGAAGACTCCGTTGGGGATAAAGTCCGCTGGGGATAGGTGGTATCTTTCCAGGGAATAAGAATATAGGGGAAATCTATCCTTGATTTTTTTGCTTTAATTATCATGGAGACTTTCTGTATCTGAAGACTCTGCAGGGGATTATGGTGTCTGATATCTGGTTACGAGATCTTTCCTCTAGGAGACTCTGCCGGGGAACAGTGATGTCTGACCTTTGAATATAAATGAGAATTCAGGAGAAATCCTGCAATTCTTGAATTTGCTTAAAATGCATAACACACTCTTCTTTTACTACAAAACATTACTGAGGAGGAGACATATCCTTCTATTGAATGGACAGAGAACAACAAGAGATTCCCTGTAGTTTCTGAATATCAACTTTCTTCACTCGCTGAGGGATGGAGACCTCTGTATTACTCCTGCTCAGGGAAATCAAATCTTCCTTCTCATCCTCTGCTGGGGACATTGCTGATCCCGCCTTAATAAATTACTGGGGAAATACCTGTAGTAATCCCATAGGCCAAATCTGTAACTTAAAACCTGGATCAAAGTCTTCATGATCAATTAACCGGGGAGTCTTCATGATCAATTAAACTGGGGAGTCTTCATGATCAATTAACTGGGGAGTCTTCATGCCCCAAGTGAAAGGAAGAAACTTCTTGAAATATTTCTTGCATGATCTCTTGAGGAAAACTAGGAAGCATAGCTGGGGATATCCAGAATCACAACCTCTGCTGGAGAAATATTACTGCCAAGACACCTGTGGAGATCTTTTCATCATATACATATGAGGATAGTAACATGAACATGTCTAGTTGGAATCACATGATTTTAGAATTACTGGGACCGCATGTCTCAATCCTTTTATTGATGTCCACAAATCAAAGTAAATAATCTTTATAGTTTTCAAAAACTGTTTTTAATTCAAAACTTTTGTTTCAAAACATATCTGTCAAAGTAAAAGAACTTTCGTAAATTGAAATGAAAATTAAGAGTGCCAAGAAATATAGAAAGGCTCAAATTGATTTGATAGGATGGTAATCAGCCAACAGCGTGATTCCATAGATCTTTACAAATTGGAAAATGGTAATTTCGTGGAAAAAGGGTACGTTGAACTACAATGACATCATTCTCTCTTCCACTTTTGAAACCTGTATTGCAGCCTTAAGAAAGTTGGAGAACTGTTGAAAATATTCTGATACTTCAATGATCTTGTCTCCGTTATGCAGTTACTTGCCTGAAATCCCTAACTTTTGCCTAGATTGCCCTTTCGGGTTTTCAATCTACCGGGATAATATTTTCTTTGTTTTTTATGTCTCTAGTTTTTGCCTGGACCGCCCTTTTAGGTTTTCAGTCCACCGAGACGCTCATTTTTGCCTAAGCCGCCCTTTCGGGTTTTCAACTTAGCGAGCTGTTCTTTTCATTTTTTAGGAGAAGTATTTCTTGACTGCATCTGTATTCACGGGACGTGGAAGCTCTTCACCATCCATGTTTGTAAGAATTAAAGCACCGCCTGAGAAGGCTTTCTTGACAACATAGGGTCCTTCATAGTTAGGAGTCCACTTGCCCCTAGAATCATTGTGAAATAGTATCATCTTCTTGAGCACAAGGTCACCCTCTTTAAATTCTCTCGGCTTAACCTTCCTATCAAATGCCTGCTTCATTCTCTTTTGATATAACTGTCCATGGCACAAGGCAGTCATTCTTTTTTCTTCAATCAAATTCAACTGATCGTATCTGCTTTGGCACCATTCAGCCTCTGACAACTGAGTTTCCATTAGTATCCTCATTGATGGAATTTCAACCTCTATCGGTAACACAGCTTCCATACCGTATACAAGTGAAAATGGGGTTGCCCCAGTTGAAGTACGGACTGATGTTCTATATCTGTGTAGTGCAAAAGGCAGCATTTCATGCCAATCTTTGTAGGTAACAACCATCTTTTGAATGATCTTCTTGATATTCTTATTTGCAGCTTCAACTGCCCCATTCATCTTGGGACGGTAAGGAGAAAAGTTGTGATGCTCGATCCTGAAACTTTCACATAATTCATCCATCATTTTGTTATTCAGATTGGAGCCATTGTCAGTGATGATCTTGTTTGGAATGCCATATCGGCAAATGAGATTATTTTTGATGAATCTGACCACCACTTGCTTTGTCACCTTTGCATACGAAGCTGCTTCCACCCATTTGGTGAAGTAATCAATTGCCACGAGAATGAAACGGTGTCCGTTGGAAGCTTTGGGTTCAATCATACCGATCATGTCAATGCCCCACATTGAGAATGGCCAAGGAGCAGAAATCACATTCAAAAAGGTTGGTGGTACATGAACCTTATCAGCGTAGATCTGACATTTGTGACACTTCTTTACAAATTTGCAGCAATCTGATTCCATGGTCAACCAGTAGTAACTAGCTCTCAACATCTTTCTTGACATAGAGTGGCCGTTTGCATGAGTACCAAAGGACCCTTCGTGAACTTCTTTCATCAACATTTCTGCTTCCTTTTTGTCAACACATCTGAGTAAGACCATGTCATAATTCCTCTTATAGAGCACATTCTGATTAAGGAAGAAACTGCCTGACAATCTTCTCAAAGTCTTTTTATCTTTTTCTGTTGCTCCAAGAGGATACTCCTGAGTCTAAAGGAAATGCTTGATATCGTGGTACCATGGTTTATCATCAAAACTGGCCTCAGCTGTAAACACATGTGCTGGTCTATCAAGTCGCTTGATCACAATTCTGGGTACTTTGTTTGGAAAACCCACTTGATACATTGAAGACAACGTAGCTAGAGCATCCGCCATCTGATTCTCATCCCGAGGAATGTGATGCAACTCAACCTTGGTGAAGAAAGTCAACAATCTTCTTGCATAGTCTTTGTATGGGATCAAGCCAGGGTGGTGTGTTTCCCATTCTCCTTTGATCTGATTGATAACTAACGCTGAGTCACCATAAACAGTAAGATTTTTGATGCGGAGGTCAATGGCTTCTTCAAGACCCATGATACAGGCTTCATATTCAGCAATGTTGTTTGTACATTCAAAACAAATTCTTGCCGTGAAAGGAATATGAGAACCTTCTGGAGCGATAATGACTGCACCTACTCCATGTCCATAAGCGTTGGAAGCTCCATCAAATACTAGGTCCTTCTTCAGGAAGTGGCTCTTCACAATCTCTGGATTTTAGGAACATGACATCTTCATCAGGAAACTCATCCTCATTATCATTGTGATCTTCAACGGGTTGGTGAGCAAGGTACTCGGCTAACACACTGCTCTTGATAGCTTTCTGGGTATGATACTCAATGTCGTATTCTGATAACAGCATCTGCCATCTTGCAATCTTACCAGTGAGTGCAGGCTTCTCAAAAATGTACTTGATTGGATCCATTTTGGATATCAACCAAGTGGTGTGACTTAACATATACTGCCTCAATCTCTTAGCAGCCCAAGCCAATGCACAACATGTCTTCTCGAGTAAGGAGTATCGTGATTCACAGTCAGTAAATTTCTTGCTTAAGTAGTAAATGGCATGCTCTTTCTTTCCAGTTTCGTCTTGTTGACCCAGAATACAGCCCATAGAATTCTCAAGCACTGTCAAATACATAACCAACGGTCTTCCAGCAACAGGTGGTAACAAGATAGGAGGCTCCATGAGGTACTCTTTGATACTGTCAAATGCTTTCTGACAATCCTCTGTCCAAACACAATTCTGACTCTTTCTCAGCAATTTGAAGATAGGTTCACAAGTGGCAGTCATGTGAGAAATAAACCGGGATATGTAATTCAATCGTCCTAGAAAACCTCTCACTTGCCTTTCTGTTTTTGGTGCGGGCATCTCTTGGATAGCTTTTACTTTATCTGGATCAACTTCAATGCCTTTTTGGCTGACAATGAAGCCCAAGAGTTTACCTGACCTGACGCCAAATGTGCATTTGTTCGGATTGAGGCGAAGACGGAACTTCCTCAATCGTTGAAATAGCTTCAATAGATCCACTAAGTGACCTTCTTCTGAACGAGACTTCGCGATCATGTCATCCACATAAACCTCAATCTCTTTGTGCATCATGTCGTGAAAGAGCGTTGTCATGGCTCGCTGGTAAGTAGCACCTGCGTTCTTCAACCCAAACGGCATCACTTGATAACAGAATGTTCCCCATGGTGTTAAGAATGTAGTTTTTTCCATGTCTTCGGGAGCCATTTTGATCTGGTTATACCCAGAGAATCCGTCCATGAAGGAGAATATGTCAAACTTTGCTGTATTGTCTACCAACATGTCAATGTGAGGCAGGGGGAAATCATCCTTTGGGCTTGCTCTATTTAAGTCACGATAGTCGACACACATTCGTACCTTCCCGTCCTTCTTAGGAACTGGCACAATATTGGCTATCCACTCTGGATACGCTGAAGTGGCAAGAAAACCAACATCTATTTGCTTCAGAATTTCTTCTTTAATCTTGACGGCCATATCTGGATGTGTTCTTCTTAATTTCTGTTTGACCGGTGGACATTCTAGCTTCAAAGGTAGCTTGTGCTCTACGATGTCAGTGTCGATACCAGGCATATCTTGATAAGACCAAGCAAACACATCTACATACTCTTTCCACAGGCTGATCAATTGCTCCTTGACCTATGGGGATAACAATACTCCAATTTTGACTTCTTTCACATTTTCTTCTGAACCCAAGTTGACTATTTCCAAAGGCTCCTTGTATGGCTGAATAGTGTCTTCTTCATTTTCAAGCTGGCGGGCGACCTCTTCTGGAATCTCATCCCACTCTTCCTCTTCACCTTCGAATACAGAATGTTCAAAGTTGGGAGAGGGCATGATGTCATTGTGTTCAACGGGTTTAAGTAACCTGTACAAACAATTGTTTTTAGAGGACTGACCATGCCATGCAAAAATGTGTTCTTTTTAAGGTTTTTTTGTGTTACCATTTTCCGAAAAAGCTGAAAAGATAAAAGGACACAAGTGTATAGGAACACAAAAGATCTTTTTCATGGATAGTACGTTTTTGACAAAAGTGCCCATTTTACAAAATTAATGCTTCGCGCTTTGGGCTAAAGCGGAAGGTTTTTGAAAACTGAAAAGCTTAATTACTTTGATATGTGGACACAATGTGGGATGTCAACTGCGGTCCAGTTCTTCATAACTACTCCAGTCGCCATTCTGTCTTTCCCTCGAAGAGCTTTTATCTCTTTTTGTAATTCCACAAACTGATCCTGGAATTCATCCATTCTATCATTGAGACCAGGATCCTCACTTGGGGTAGGGCCGTGATAGACAGGTTCTCCTAGGTGAGGAGTATAGTGAACAACGGGAGGCACATTAGTGAAGACAGGAGCATTTGGTGGAACAAACTCTTGTTGATATCTATCTTGATTAAGATCCCTGGGTATTGCCCAAGGACGGGATGCTGTGATGGTAACAGAAGTGACTGGGACAGCGTTGATTTCTGAAGCGATGACTGTAGTGACGGGTGCTGCTGTTGTCTGATTCTGAATTTGAGGTTGATTCTGTGCCGAAGTCTGTCCTGAATTATGAACTTGAGCCCTAGCCTGGGCTTCCTCTGCTTGTAGACGGGCGGTTAACATTTGGTTGCGCATCTCTGCTGCCTGTGCTTGCGCCTGGATCTGTGCATCTTGTGCTTCGGCAACCTGAGCTTGTGCTGTTTGAAGTTGAGCAGCTTGGGCTGCTTGGTTTGCTATCAATGTCTCGACCATAGCAGAAAGGCGGTCAACCTGAGCTTTAATTCTCGGTTCTCGTTATCTGTTATCTCCATTCTTCTTTTGTAGTTGGCTCTTGTGTTGTAATTATGCGTCAGCTTGAAATGGATCTGCTGGCGGGAAGCAACTGTTAGAAGACTGGACCAAGACAGACACCTGTATGCACGTGATGCATGGATATGCAAAATGAATGATTTTCCAAGGAACTCTAAGTGAAGGAAAAGATAGAATTGCAAACATTTTTGATAACAAAACAAAATTTTTCATTTTAAGCATTTTTTATCAAAATATACAAAGTTATCAACCCAAAATACAACCAAGAAAACCATTTAAGGACATGTGTCATCAGGACGAGCATAAACAAGTAGGAGTTGTCCTTCAAGTCTCTCAATTCTTTCTTCATAGGCCTTCTGCATAAAAGCTTTCTCCTTCACCAAACTGTCTACAAGACCTTTCCATGCACCTGAGGACAGTGGAATCTGGGAGTAATCTGTTGTGCCTGAGGAAAATAAATCCTCTTGCACCCTTGGACGTTTACCTGCACGATCTTCTCCACTCTGCTCCTTTAACTGTCTCTGAAGTTCTTCATTTTCCATTTCGAGCACCTGGGCCTTATCCTTCCAAGCGTCTCTCTCTTTCTCGACCCTCTCCAAGGTGGCTTGGAGTTCTTCTTTGTCATCTAGCGGAAGGTAGGATGTCTTCAACGGAGCGGGTTTGATAGGATCATGATGTGGGTATGGCATTTTCAACTGTATAGCTCTGGCTCTGATCCACTGGAGGTACGACTCATAGGAGGTACAATCTTTCTTACCCAATTCAAGTCTCCCTTTGCGACAAACACGATGCCAAGCTCTTACTACTCTCTCTTTCATGGTAGGGTCCTCCTCGTTATCCCTCAAGAAAATACCTTCTAAAAGAATGTTAGGAGGCTTGTCCTTCATAGGGTAACCGAGTTGTCTCCTAGCAAGTACTGGATTATAAGAAATGATTCCCTTTGTGCCCATGAGGGGCACATTGGGGAACTCCCCGCAACTATCAATGATCTTCACATCGTCTAAAACTCTACTATACCATGCAATATCTGACTGGGTAAGAGACATAATCCTCTGTGACCACTGAAGTCCTGACTTGCGATCCCAAAAAGTAGCTGACTTAGGAAGATGAGAGACAAACCATTTGTAGAGTAACGGTATACAGCAGACTATGGTTCCTCCTCCTTTCAAAGTACGGTAATGGATGGAATGATAGGTGTCTCCGAGCAAAGTTGGAACAGGATTACCACTTAGGAAGATGCGTATAGCATATGAATCCACAAAACCTTCAATATTAGGAAATAGTAACAAACCGTAGATCAACAAGGCGAACAGATGCTCCACAATAATATCACAACCTTGACTGGCAAAATAAGAAACCTTCCCCATTAAGAACTTGGCAGTGAAACCTGGAAGTCCTCCTTTGGTGGTGAAGTTATTCTTGAATTCTGACTTCTTCATGTACAACACTTTTGCAAGAGAACTGTGCTCGGGTAACTTTTCTGAACCAGAGAAAGGTACTGTATCAGCAATTGGGATGTGAAGCAATTGGGCATACTCTTCCAATGTAGGCATGAGTTGATAGTCTGGGAATGTGAAACAGTGATAGACTGGATCATAGAACTGTACTAATGTCTGCAATAACCCTTCTTCCATCCTAAGTGTCAATAAAGATATAAGTGCCCCATATCTGTCTCTGAAACCAATAGGATCTGCGATCGAGGAAACCAGTTTCTTTAGTTCATCTATCTTTGGATTGATGAGATTGTACTTTTTCACACTTCTCCGTCCAAAATCCATGTTTCCTGCAATATTTGCAATCCTCACTTTAAGTTCCTTGGAAAAAGGTTGAAATGATGGGAATGAATGCATGTCATGCATGAATGCAACAAACACAAACATGGTCAAACAATACAAGGCTCAAAGTTCATCACCAGCATGGAGTTTAGGACAAAGCCCCAAGATAAGTTCTAAGGTTCACCTGCCAAACGGGTTCTAAAAGTTCCCAAGGTTATGGATCTTTCTTCGGATAATACCGGGTTAAGCAACTGCTCGCTTTCCAATATTATTCTCAAAAGAATCTCGCTTGAGTGTGATATCGTGTATCAACCAAACCAGACTTTTGGTCCGAAGTGGTCACCGCATCACATCCTAAGTAAGGCCAAGATGGGGTAAAGGTAAACTAAGGTCATTGGCTTCACGGGCCCGTCGAAAGCAACAATGCCTTACAAATGACTTGTTTAGCACTATCACCCTCAAAGAGGCCTCCACCAAGCGGACAAAGGCTCAAGTCAACTCGGTAAGGATTGTCTCCTATCAAGTCAACCTGAATTATCATCCATCCTATCTCAAATGTGCCCCAAATCCGGGTATAGGATTTATCACAAGTATCCCCCAAAACCCAAAATAACAAACATTACAAACAATACAATTTAGCAAATATTCACAAAGCAAACATATAAACAAGCAAAGATAGGCTAAACCCTCAAATAAGTTTAAGCATATTTCCCCAGCAGAGTCGCCATTCTGTCGCGGCGGGATTTTTCACGAGATTAAGTATTGATTGAACTTAACCCGTTTGAAAAATATTTTAAATGCAAGAGTCGCCACCGTCTTTTATTTTATCCCAAAAGAGGAAGGGAAAAATAACGATAAATCCCTTTAGAGTTACGGGTTCGGGGGTTGGTTATGCAAAGGGAAGGTATTAGCACCCTCTACATCTGTGGTACTCCACAGGAACCTTTTTGCTTATGTTTATGTGAATGCTTTGCTTTTTTCGCTTTGATCGTTTGATTGGGGAGATGAGAAAAGAACTTGATTTTATTGCTTTTGGACTCGATAAAGTCGTAGACTTCATGCCTACGTATCTCCAAGGCGCAATGGAGAAATCAGAATCCACGTAGTTCTCCCAAAAGAAAAGGGGAAAGTCTGTTTTGTTGATTTTAGATTGGCGTGTCTTGCCATCTCTTGCTCGACCTAGGCGGGAGGCTTCGAGACTGACACGTCCTTTTGAAAATGTTTTTAAACTGAAAAGCCAAAGCTGGCAAAAGTTTTGAATGAGCCTAAACCCTGAAACAATAAATAAATGGGCTCATTATAAGGAAGCCCAAGAGTAAGCTTGTGAGTGTGTGAAAAGGGTTTCTTAAACGGCGACCATTGGAATCGCATCGGGTTTCTCTTTTTTGGATTTTTCGATTTTTTAACATAAAACGTGAACAATACGATTAAACACACAATACAGAATATAAAAAATGCGAGAAAGTAAATTATTACAACACAGTTAGCTATGAATAGTTAGTATTACGAATAGTTAGTGGAGTTAATCGAGCTGAAACTGAAACGAAACGGTTAGTAACAACATAAACAAATAAAAAAACAATATAAACATTTACTTTAGACAAAATAAACATTTGATATAAATAAACATTTAAACAAATAATTAATTTAACTAACATTTAAATAAAACATATATGCAAAATAATAATAAAAGATAAACAATATTTAGTAAACAAAAGTAATATATATATATATATATATATATATATATATATATATATATATATATATTTATATTTTAGACAATAAATATATAGTAGACAAAATAATATATATGTACATTTAGACAATAAATATAATAGACAAAATTATATATATATATATATATATATATATATATATATATATATATATATATATATATATATATATATATATATATATATATATATATATATATATATATATATATATATATATATATATATATATATATATATATATAATATAATACAAAGATATATATATATATATATATATATATATATATATATATATATATATATATATAGACAAAATAATATATATATATATATATATATATATATATATATATATATTATTTTTGTCTATATATATATATATATATTATATATATATATATATATATATTTAGATAAATAATATATTAAAACACATGTCGGCAAGCCGGAACTTTGCCGATTTCAGAGATAAGTGAAGAATATTACCTTGTGTGAAGAGGATGAACTTCTGATCGTCCAAATGATCGACCAAAAGCTGGAAACCGTCACCGACGCAGTGCTGGCTGCCTTCGTGAGTACCTGACTTCAACGTCGCTTTTGATCGGTGAAACGACGCCGGAATGAAATGAACCTTGGATATTTGTGATCTGGACTCAACGAACTTCAAAGATATGAAGTCGGTTTTGTGTTTCGGTGAATAATCGGGACGATTTTGGGTTACCGAAAATGAAGAACAAGTGAAATACGGTAATGCTTTTGGAAAAATATTTCTTTTCAATTCTCTGTTTCTCTCACCACACGTTTTTCTTACTGATCCACCTCCCTTTCTCTTTTCTTACTAACCACATCTATATATATATATATTTAGATTACTTAAACAATAAGAAACCTAAAAATATCTAACATAAATTAATAATATATATTTAGATTACTTAAACAATAAGAAACCTAAAAAATATCTAACATAAATTAATAATATATATTTAGATTACTTAAACAATAAGAAACCTAAAAAATATCTAACATAAATTAATAATATATATTTAGATTACTTAAACAATAAGAAACCTAAAAAATATCTAACATAAATTAATAATATATATTTATATATTATATAATAATAATAATAATAATAAACTAATATAATATTAATCCTAATTAAATAAACTAATTAATAACTAAACACAATTAATATTAAGCACAAATAATATTAAACGGCACACGATTAAAATACGATAAAATCGAGCGACACGAACGCGATAAAAACGATGACAATTTGCACAGCAAAACAGACAAATTGATAAAACCAATAAACCAGTAAACCGGTAAACCAGTAAAATCAACAACACGACTCAAACAGACTCGATTAAATCACACGGCACAACACGTAATTAAATAAACAACCCTAGGCAATAATAAAATCAACATGACATCACGAAAACGCTGACAAACACAATCACAAATAATCGGACAATACGAAAACTCTAATATATTCGAAATACAGTCAAAATACCGACAAACAAACAATTAAATAGATAAAAACGCACAAAACCTAATCGAAGCGATGCCACGCACAAAAGAGATAAGCGAGATAAATACGAGGCAACGATATCGGCCAGGTTTTGCTAAAACAACGAAATACAACACGGTAAGCAACGAAAACACACAAAACCTAATCAAACCAGTTGTCACGCGAAGTTTAAGAAATTGAGATGAATACGAGACAACGAGATTAATCAAGATGTGGTCAACAAAGCCAAAGTCAAATTTTGGGGTGCAACAAATACGATGTTAAAAAAAATAGAGAAAATGAAAATGAATGCTTGCTTGGAAGAAAAATAGTGAAAAACAAAATTGAGTTGTGAAATAAGAGTTGTGAAGGTTTCAAATGAGAAACAAGTGGAACGAAGTTGAGATGTGTGAATAGCTTGTACAGTGAATGTCTCTTTTGCGTCGGCAAGTTCGTTTTCAATGGCCTTAGATATGACCCTTGTTTGTAAACCTGACCAAGCTACAACCGGAAAAGACCTTAGTGATCTTCGTGCTTCCGCATTTTCATTTATAATTGTTAGACATTGTATGAATTGAATTGACTTTTGCATTGTTTGTTGGAGAGTGAAATTGTCCCCGCGGTTGCAAACGCGTAATTTCTTCAATCCTTATTCGAAGAGAAGAGATAGGGTGATTCATTCAGGATAACATTGTTGTGGACTGATACATGTTTTGCTTTTCTATAAGGCTTCAGTTCTTGTGTATTGTGTTATTCTAACCATTGGGAACTTGTGTCTGGTTGATTCTCTTGCGTTTGAGCCATTTTATCCGATTTCGGAGAAATCTTTTTCTTTAAGCAAATCTTATTGTCCTTCAAGAGGCATACTTTGCTTGAGGGCAAGCAAGAATCTAGTTGGGGAGAGTTGTTAGATGCCCAAGTTTGCTTATTTGAGCTATCAAATGTGGGCATCTTTCACTCCTTTTTGTCGAAAAAGTGTTCGAAACCGCCCTTGCTTTTGTTGATTTGCAATACTATGGAAATGATCTTGGTACCTTTAATTTGTGTGTTATTGTGCAGGAATTAGGCATGAAAGAGTAGAAAACTAAGGCACAAGAAAGATGGCAAAGGAACCTAGAAAGAAAGCAAACATTAGCAAGCTCGCCAGGCGAGTGAGGTAGCGAAGTGCTCGCTAGGCAAGCACTCAGCGAGATGCCAGCGAACACTCCCAGACTTGGACAAAACCAAAAAGATCAAGTACTCGCTAGGCGAGCATCCAGCGAGCAGGTAGCGAGCAATTCCAGTAGCAAAACCATCAAAACTCGCTGTGGCGAGGCAAGTAGCTAAGTACTCGCTAGGCGAACATCCAGCGAGCAGGTAACGAGCAATTCCAGTAGCAAAACCATCAAAACTCGCTGGAGCGATTGAGAGAAGCGAGGGCTTCGCCTAGCAAACAGATGCAAACTTTTCTGGGATGATTCCTTTAAACGCAAGCTCTTCTGGTGACTATTTTGGGGCTCGCTAGGCGAACCATTCTGCTCGCCTAGCGAGCATGACAGCTCAGTAACCATTACTATAAGTAGCATGTGCTACTTTTTGGAAAGGACACTTAGATATTTTTCATCATCTTTTTCCTTGTTTTCTTGCTAGAGGTGATTTTTGTGCCCTAGAAACCCCATTTCTCATTCTTCTTCTTCTCTTGACAATATTTTACAAAAAGAAGGTGGATTCCCATCCAATCTCGATTCTTCGACTCGGATGTTGATCAACCTTCTTCCTAAGCTTGTTGTTCAAGCTACCATGAAAATGAGTAGCTAAGCCTTTCATTTTGTCAAGGTTAGATGTAGATGATCATAAGCTTTGTATGTATATGGGTTGATCTTCATTTGTAAACTCTTTGATGATGAATGTATGGTGAAAACCTTGTTTTACTAATAACTCTTTGTGTTGGTTTATGATTGAAAGGTGTTTTCCAACTCTTGACCTAGGTTTTCATCCATCCTTGTTCTTTAGCTAGAGATAGTATTGAATGAGTTTGTTCACTAAAAAAGTTAAACCTAAAAGTTGTCATTTTGATAGATTGTGTGAGAAATCAACAATGGATCAAAATGGGAAAAACCACAATGTGTGTTAGAAATAAACACATTGGGAGGACTTTGTGAATGTGTTTATCATCTAATGGAGTTTATGAGTTTTGTTTGATCGAACATATGCATGCAAAGTGATCGTTGAACCATAACTTTGACAATCTTTCTCAAATCGTAAAACCAAAACTTTTACCGCAATTTCTTACTTTTTATGCAAGCTACCGTAACCGAAAACTAAATCCCCCTTGTTACTATAAGTTAAGAACTTAACAACTGTCGAACGGCGGCAATATCACATAATCCCTGTGGAGACGATAACAAATCCCGATACTCTAACCCTGTTCCAACACCAACACAAATGAAAGAGATAGCTACAATGCAAAACCTCTAGTTTTTTATGGAGAAAAATTTGACTACTGGAAGGACAAAATTGAGATTTTCTTCCTAGACAATGATGCGAATATCTGGGATATGGTTACAAATGGTTATGAGCTACCCATCTCTGCAATTGGTATTCCTATTCCAAGAAGCGGAATGAGCGACAATCAGAAGCATGATTTCAAGAATCACCATAATAAAGCTAGAACCATTATGTTAAATGTTATTTCCTACAACAAGTACGATAAGATAACCAACATGGAAATAATCAAAGATATTTTTGACTCCTTGAAAATGACGTACGAAGGCAACAACCAAGTTAAAAAGACTAAGGTTCTGCCTTAATCCAGAAGTATGAAGCCTTTAGAATGGAAGATGATGAAGTTGTTGAAGTGATGTTCTCAAGGTTCCAAACCTTGGTTGCAGGATTCAAGGTTTTGGACAAAGGATATACTACAATAGATCATGTCAAAAAGATAATCACAAGTCTTCCCAAGAAGTGGAGACCTATGGTTACTGCTCTGGAGCTGTCCAAGGATCTGAACATCATAAGTCTTGAAGAACTTATCAGCTCTCTCAGAAGTCATGAAATAGAGCTAGAAGAAGATGAACCTCAAAAGAAGAGCAAATTTGTTGCTCTAAAGTCAAAACCAGAAAAAAGAAAGCTAGAAAGGAACAAAGCCTTTCAAGATAAAGAGGAAAAAGTTGATGACTCTGAGAATTAAGATTCTGATAATGAAGAAGAATTATTGATCCGCTATCGCACACGGGTCAAAAACGAGTTTAAAAGTGTAGTAAAACGGAAGCGACACTCGAATATCGTATCACAAGGACTCTTGAATGTTATAACCAAACAAATGAAAATAAGGGGGTTTTTAAGGTTCAAAACTTAAATCGATGATTATTAAAGGTAAAATCAAAATTGATAAATAAGCTAATCTATTGTATCGATTTTCGACTTATCATCGATTCTTATAATTTCAATTCCCTAGCGGATTCAATCCCATTCGATTACAATACCCACTGACAAGTGCAAATTGGTATTATATGATGTATGTTCCTAATTTCCGAATTAAGCAAACGGATTTAAGCAGACTCTAATTAAGCAAACGCGACTTAATCAAACACGATAACGAAAAAGCTACGCTAACGTGATTATAGTTAAGGATCACACAAACAATCAAATTTAATCAACTCTATCCTATAAGAAACAATCGAATTAAGTAAACGAAAGTAATCGAATTAAGAAAACGAGTTTATAGGAAGAATTGAAAAGAAATCGAAATTAAACTGAAATTATTAAAAACCTCAAAGTAGAATTCGAATACAACAAATCAGCTCTTTGGGAATTAGCTCTCCATGAAATCTTCTAAGCAATATTGTCTCATCAAAATTCAAAAATTAGGATTTCTATAGTAGTAATAGACCTAATATAATAAAAGGTAAATTCGGGCCCTTATAGGATCCGACCCGAAAATTACAAAAACTGACCCAAATTAACTATTTTAATTAAGTCTGAAACTTCAACGAATTATTCGACCCTCCTTCGCTTAGAATCAACCTTTGACTTCAACATGAAACTTTTAGCTTATCCTCTCAGCTTTTCAACACACATTAGAACGCATCAATCTGATTCTCGTAGCTCAAGTTATGATCTGCATAGTAACAAGGTATGAAATAACTATTTATGCTGAAAATAAAGTACGAAAATAAAATAAAACCAAAAATAAACTTAAATATAAAAATACACTAAAATAGTAAAAATAATAGAATAAACTATAGAGTTTCCTAAGCACAATAGTAGAATAAGGTGCATCAAAATGCACTGATCAATTATCTCTTCTTTCTAGAAGAATCAAATAGCTCTAGAGAAAGAGACATAATAACTTCAGAAGGCCCATACAGAAGGGAGACCGTCCAGATTCAACCTTCAGAGGCAGAGTCAACAAGGAAGTAACGTGTTATGAATGCAAAGGGTCTGGACACTACAAAAATGACTGTCCAAATCTAAAGAAGGATAGCTCCAGAAAAGAAAGCTCCAAGAAGAACTCATTCAAAGTAAATAAGAAAGGCCTCATGGCAACATGGGACGACTCTGAATCTGAAGCTCCAGAATCTGATTTTGAAGAGGAGCAAGCAGATGTAGCATTCATGGCCACTACCTCTAGAAGTTCATCTAAAACAGAGTCTGAATCTGAAGAGGTATTCTCTGACTTTTCCCGTTCTGATCTTGAATCTTGTTTGTCAGAATCTCTGAGCTTGAATCATAAGCTTCGACAGAAATTCAAGAACCTGAAAAAGGTTCTTGAAGAGACTGTTGAAGAGTGTGACAAGCTTGAGAAATAAGTTTCTGAACTTAAAGAAAATAATTTTATTCTTGAAAGAGAAAAAAAAATTTCAACTAAGAAATGTTCAAAACTTGAGGAAACTCTTTCTAAAGCTCCACCTACTTGTAACACTATCATATATAAATATGATAAAGCCTTTCAGAAATTTCTAAACAACAACCTAGATAGAAGCAGAATGGCTTCTATGATCTATGGTGTAAGTCATAATAGAAAAAGAGGAATTGGTTATGACTCTGATGACGATGATCATAAACCTTCTATAGAAAACAAACCAAAATCTCCTTTTTCTTACCATTATACACCAGCACAGACACATAAGTTCAGTAACGCTAGAAAACCCAAAATTTTCAGAAACTCTGGCAAATCTAATCTTAAAGGACCCAAAAGATTCTGGGTACCAAAAGATAAAATAGTGTACGTTGAAGATATCCTATGCAACAAAGTTAAAACACCAGTCATGGTACTTGGACTCTAGAGGCTCGCGACACATGACGGGAAGAAAACATATGTTCCAAGACCTGGAACTTAAAGATGTTAGTTTCGTAGGCTTTAGAGGAAATCAAAAAGGAAGAATTAGAGGATCTAGAACAGTTGGTAACAGATTTCTTCCCTCTATTTATGATGTTCTTTATGTTGAGGGGTTAATGCATAATTTGTTATCCATAAGTCAATTAAGTGATAATGGTTATGATATTATCTTTAATCAAAAAACGTGCAAGGTTGTCAATTAGAAAAATGGCACAGTCCTTTTCACTGGAATGAGGAAGAACAACATTTATAAAATGAAACTTTCAGATTTGAAAAACCAAAACGTGAAATGTTTGATGTCTGTTAATGAAGAGCAATGGATGTGGCATAAACGCTTGGGTCACATTAGCTTGAGGAGGATTTCTCAGTTAAATAAACTTGAGTTAGTCAGAGGCCTACCTAAGCTGAAGTTTTCTTCAGATGCTCTTTGTGAAGCATGTCAGAAAGAGAAGTCTTCTAAAATTACTTTCAAAACCAAAAATCTGGTTTCCACCTCCAGACCTTTGGAACTTCTACACATTGATCTGTTTGGACCTGTTAAGACAACGTCAGTCAATGGTAAGAAGTATGGACTTGTCATTGTTGATGACTACAGTCCTTGGACATGGGTGAAATTCTTAAGGCACAAGAATGAGTCACATTTTGTGTTCACCAGTTTCTGTTCAAAAGTGAAAAATGAATATGACTCTAAGATTATCAGAGTCAGAAGTGATCATGGTGGCGAATATGAAAACAAACTTTTTGAAGAAATTTTTGACTCTAATGGGATATCCCATGATTTCTCCTGTCTTAGAACTCCACAACAAAATGGAGTTGTAGAAAGGAAGAATAGGACTCTCCAAGAAATGGTCAGAATCATGATCAATTAGACTAATGTGGCTAAGTACTTCTGGACAGAAGCTGTGAATACAACATGTTACATTCAAAATAAAATCTCTATCACACCTATTTTGGAGAAGACTCCTTATGAACCGTGCAAGGGAAGCAAACCCAACATTGCTTATTTTCATCCTTTTGGATGCTCTTATTTTATTTTGAACACCAAAGGCAGACTGAACAAGTTTGACTATAAGGCACAAACGTGTATTATGTTGGGATACTCAGAATGCTCTAAAGGATATCGAGTATATAATACAGAAACACAAATTATGGAGGAATCAATTCATGTTAGATTTGATGATAAACTTGACTCTGAAAATTCAAAGCTAGTTGAGAAATTTGTAGATCTGGAGATCACACTTGCAGGCTCTGGCGAAAAGACCAAAGGTTTTGAAGAAGCAGAAAGAGGAACTTCAGAAGTACCTGAACGCACAATAAATCAGAAAAGACAAATAAATAGGCAGAATGTTTCTGAAGAACTGATTCTGGGAAACAATGATGAACTTGTCAGAACAAGATCAACATTCAAAGATTCTGAAGAAACACTTCTGGGACCAGTATCTCTAATAAAGCCAACATCCTGTGAAGAAGCTCTTCGAGATAAAGAGTGGATTTTGGCAATGAAAGAAGAACTTGATCAGTTTTCCAGAAATAAGGTTTGGGATCTTGTACCAAGACCCAAGGGAACCCATGTGATTGAAACTAAACGGGTTTACAAAAATAAGCTAAATGAAAAAAGTGAAGTTGTCGGGAACAAAGCACGGTTGGTGGCACAAGGTTATATTTAACAAGAAGGAATTGACTACAATGAAACCTTTTCTCCAGTCGCAAGGTTAGAATCTATTTGTCTCCTTGTATATTTTGCCGTTAATAATTCTATTAAATCATATCAAATAGATGTCAAAAGTGTGTTTCTGAATGGTTACACTTATGAAGAAGTGCATGTCCATCAACCTCCTGGTTTTGAAAATTCAAAACTTCCAGGACATGTTTTCAAACATAAGAAATCTTTTTACCGTCTGAAACAAGCTCCCAGAGCTTGGTATGAAAGACTTAGTTCATTTCTTCTAGAAAATGATTTTATCAGAGGCAAAGTGGACTCCACTCTCTTTTACAAAAACATCAGAAATGATCTTATGATTTGTCAGATTTATATTGATGATATAATATTTGGTTCTTCTAACCCCTCAGTTTGCCAAGAATTTTCTGAGTTAATGTAGGTAGAATTTGAAATGAGCTTAATGCAAGAACTAAAGTTCTTTCTAGGTATTCAAATCAATCAAACATCAGAAGCCATGTATATCTATCAATGCAAATGCATAAAAGATCTTCTGAAGAAATTTGACACGTCAGAAAGCAATCCAACCAAGACTCTCATGCATCCTACTTGCATTCTGGAGAAGGAAGAGGTAAGTCAAAAGGTTTGTCAGAAACTCTATCGTGGTATGATAAGATCTCTCATTTATCTGACTACTTGTTGTTTTGATATATTATTTAGTGTATGTATGTGTGCTAGATTTCAGTCAGATCCAAGGGAATCTCACTTAACTGCTGTTAAGAGAATCCTTAGGTATCTGAAAGGAACACCTAATCTTGGCTTGATGTATAAGAAAACATCAGAGTACAAGCTTTATGGGTATTGTGATGTAGATTATGTTGTAGATAGGTTAGAATGCAAAAGAACATCTAGGAACTATCAGTTTCTGGGAGGAAACCTCATCTCATGGGCAAGCAAAAGACAATCAACCATTGCACTGTCAACTGCAGAAGCAAAATATATCTCAGTTTCACTTTGCAGCACTCAGATTCCTTTGATGAAGAATCAACTTGAGGACTTTCAGATCTATGAGAGTAACATTCCTATCTTTGGTGATAATACTGCTGCTATTTACTTAAGTAAGTATCCAATTTTACATTCTAGAGCGAAGCACATAGAAATTAAACACCATTTTATTAGAGATTATGTTCAGAAAGGGATAATTGTTTTAAAATTTATAGATACAGACCATCAATGGGCGGATATCTTTACAAAACCCTTAGCTGAAGATAGATTTCTCTTCATTCTGAAAAATTTTAATATGGCAGATTGCCCAGAATGACTCTGAACCTGTGCTTCTCATCTCTAATATAAAACTAGACTCTGACTCAAGCATATGATGTTTATTTGATTCTAATTCTGATACTTCTATAAGTTAGAAGATATCATTATCAGAAACATCTCAAGTCAGAAACCTTTTGGTATTCTTGACTCCGAGTACATCAACATGTGGCCTCTCAAACATGTGGCTCTGGTTCTTCTAAACACCTATCTAGCTCAAAACTCAATGGCCAAACTGTTGAAATCCCCTCAAACAGTATGCAAATCTTGAGATTAGAATCTCATCATTAGCTGCATTTAATTTTCCCCATGATTGTCTAAAGTCATTTTTAGCAAAAATTAATTTTGTTTTCCTTCACAAGTTATCATCGATTTTTTTTATATACTCCCACGACTCCCACTATTCACACTTTCAATCTTCACTACTTACATAAACCCTAACCTCCAACTTTTCTCTCGACCTCTCTTCATCTTTTCCTCTGAAACGTCATCATGAATGCTCAAGAATAACAAGTTTTTGATTTCTCTCAAGAGATGAACGCTCAAGAACAACAAGGTGAATCCTCACAACAAGTCGCCTTCATTACTGATCTTCAAACAATAACCTCTTATCAAGAACCTCATATTCTTGATCATCCAGCCCACATCAACTTGTCAACACCATTTGAACAACTGGAAGTTCTTTGTGAATTGCTGGTGGATTTTGAACACCTCAAAGAGAATGGCATGGATCTTTCACCAGAATTGAAACATCAGGGTTGGCTCATCTACTTCAACTGTCTCTATGGTCCCATCTACACAAATATGGTAAAAGAATTCCGGAGATTTGCTGATTGTGATGACCATTACATAGTCTTTCATGTTCTGGGTGTCAAGGTAGTGATAACTGAAAAGTCTATTGCTACGCTTCTAAACATGGATAAGGCTGGGGGCAGAAGGGTTTACAACATCAATCATAGGGCTAAGTACATGGTCCAAGAAATAATCTCCACCATATTTTCCCAGAATCCTAAAGGACGAACATCCTTTAAAAATCAAGAGCTCCAGAAGAATCTGAGGGTGTGGCTCAAGATGATTTTGGGATGCATTCACCACCGTCCATCATCCAACTCTTCTGACTACATAAACACAGATCAGAAGTGCATCCTCTACTGCTTGCACAAGGGTCTGAAGCTTAATCTACCATCTCTTCTCTTCAAATACTTAAGATAATCTGTTAGAGATACCAGAAAAAACATGAAGCCAAGGAACTACATCCCTTTGGGTAGGTTGATTTCAGATGTGCTGATTGAGAATGGTCTGGTAGATTATCTCATTCATATGAATCTGATGGAAGACGTCATAGTGGACGTTGGGAAGCCCCTCAATTGGAGGAATCTGAAGAGTATGGAACTAATTGATAAGGTCCTTGTCAAACCTACCAAAAACACTTCCTGGAAGGAACTGAAGGATAAAAGAGAGAAAATGGATGAGATGTACATCTTCACCAAGATTGATCCTCCAGAAGTCATAAAAATTTATCTGAAATATCTGGAAGCTCAAGGCTACGACATGTCCAGCTTCATCATGGATTGACTTCCAGATCATCCTCCAAACTTCATGAAAAGAAAGAGGGAACCCTCTCAGAAGACAACTGTTCAGAAAAAGAAGATTCTCAATCTAGGAAAGTCTTTAGCAACCAAGAAGAAGCCAGCGCCTCTGACCTTTTCTTCAGCACCTTCTGGTAATATCTCCATCTCAGAAGTTCTGAACTCCTCCGTCTCTGTTTCTAGGAAACTTGCCTCATCAATTCCTCTACCACCTCCCATAATCTCAACCACAGTTACAACTTCCTCCACTCCACCTACCATAAATATAAACGTTCCCACTGAAAAATCCAAATCTCAACAACCAACAACCTTACTCCCTTCTCATCAAACTTCTTCACAACCTACCCCATCTGAACCAACACCATCCATACCAATTCATTATGAACTAAACCCATCCAACCAAACCCACTCAAAACCTACTCCTTCTCAATCCTTTCCATCAGAACCCACAAACTCTGAACCCATCCCTCTCAGAACCATCATACCTACACCTTCTCCTCCATCACCTCTCTTTAACCTCCAACCAACCTCCATCCCACGTTCTGAAGCAATGTTGTTCAACGAATCCTTCTCACCAACCGTATCCACAACATACAACACCACTCTTTACTATGACCTCACCACATCCTCTGAACATTCTGGTTCAGATCATCCCGACCGAACCTCCCCAAACCTTGAAGATATTCTAGCCACAATTGACCCAGAAAGAACTCTTTCTGTACCAGCAGACCAACCAATTCCTGAACCTTATGAACCTGAACTCACCCACCAACCTTTGATGAGGCATTAGCCAAGTTCTTGGAAAGTTCAGCTTCTATGTTCAAGAAGCTCTCTGACGAATCCAACACCCATGAGAAACCTTTTGAAGTAAGGACTAACTGGAACAGATTCATCAAATAGATGACATCTGAGATTTTAAAAAGGAAGAGCCTCTCTGAAAAATTCAGAAATGACTTCATCAGAAGTGCTGAGGAAAGGTTAGAAGCTAGGTTGGCGAAGGAAGAGGCATAAAAGGCTGAACGGGAAGCAACTGAGAAAGCTGCCAAGGAGGTTGCTGAGAAAGGTGCTGCAAAAGAGAAATCTGAGATAGAAGCAGAAGCTACAAGAGTCACAGAAGCTGCTCAGAAGGCTGAATCTGAGAAAGCTGTTGAGGTTACTCGGATTCAGGGAGAGTCATCAACAGCTGATCTTGCCCCTCTGGTCATTAACACTCTAGAAGAGTTACAGAAAGAACAACAACTGGTCAGAATCAGACTCGGCAAACAAGATCAGGTCAACAACAACATTCAGAACCTGCTAGCCGAGCTACTTCAGAGGATGCCTCCTCCACCTAAACTTTAGACACTTTAGGATTTTTCTTTAAAAAAATTCTAAGTGTTTTTAGTTCTAAGGCTTATTTTCTGATCTTTTCTCGCTGTACTTTCTGAAGTTTTCTAATCAATTAAATTATGGTTTATTTACTTTTTGAGTCTGACAAAAAGGAAGAGAGTTAGATATAAGTCTTTTGATGAATTATTTTATCTAAATATCAGAAATGCACTGCTTACATTCTGACATAAAAGTATTGCTTAGTTCTAAATCATTTTTCAAGACCTATCTGAACCAAGGGAAGCTTGAATTCTTATATGAGAAACTACTAAATCAAGTCAAGCAACCTAAGAAGATCTGGTAAGAAATTCTCTACCCTAGAAACCCATATCTGATACTAAATATCTTTAAAAATAAATTTTAAGTATCAAACTTAGGGGGAGATTGCTAATCTCAGGGGTAGTCACTTTTCTATCTGACTCTGATCATTTTCAATTTAGTATCTCTTAAAGTACTTATTGTTTCATCAAAATCCTAAGTTTTGTCATCATAAAAAAGGGGGAGATTGTTAGAACAAGATTTTGATTCTGCAATGTATCTCTAAGTTTTGATGATAACAAAGAATGAATCAATTTGGTACCCTAACAATTTTCTTAAGTGTGCGGGATTCTAAGTTGAAATGACTCTGATAATTCACCTTCTGATTCTTAAGAAACTAATATTTGGCATCTGAAGTAGTCCAGAAGTACTGAGCCAACACAAAGGGAAATCACATCTGACTCTGAACATAATGCATCTGAGGAGCAATCACTTGAAGAATATGACTCTGAAGTTCAAGCTCTGATGATCTGATTCTGAGAACTCTATCTGAAGACTCTGCAAAGAGATATCTGAAGACTCTAGCTCTGAAGACTCTGATAATGCTCACCTCACTCTAACACATGCTCAGAAATATGCCATAAGATGTCACCTAGTTAGAAACTTAAGTTGGAAGCATTCAAATTGTAGTACAAAACTTTTAAGGAAACATTTGATTATGCTCCTAGCCTGCTATGGAAAGGAACAGGAATTTACTACATTTGTCTCCCACAGCTGGCACGAAATCTTTATTGATTTCCCCCCAACGGGATTATCTCAAATGCTATATAAGGGCTCTTCACAACTTGCCAAAATACAACTTTGACACAACAACTTTATCATACAACTTTTTCACCACTCTTACGAAGAACAACTCATGCACGACATACTCTAATTATTTCTTCACCACTGTTGTTGTAAGAAAAAGTTTCCATACAAGAGTTGCTACTCAATATTGTGTGGTTATCTTTTATTATTCTTAAATTATGCATATACTGCTTATCTAGAAGCATCTAGCGAAACACTTTGTAATTCTTGTAATTGTTTTTTATTCCTCTAGTGACTTGTTTAGGTCTGTAGACTTGAGATGGCTAAGAGGTTGTTGAACCCTTAGAAGAACTTTGTAATTTGTTGAGATTAGTGGATTAAGTCCTTGTTGAAGGCGAAATCACCTTGGTCGGGTGGACTGAAGTAGCTTTGATTTTCAAGCGAACCAGGATAAACCATTTGTGTTGTTATTATTTCTTCTTTGCGTGTGTTATTGCGAAAATCTTTTAATTTCTGTGAAAATAATTCAAACCCTCCTTTCTTGTTTTTCTCTACCTTCACAATGATCCATGATCTACTTTCAATCAGTAAACCGCTCACCCCAGTGACATACTAATTCTTTGAAACCAAAATACATTTTTCTTTGGAATTCCTTATATACCCTTTTAGGACGATATAGCGACAATCCACATTTGTACCTAGAGTTGTTTGGCTCATACCCAAACATTGTATTCCTTCTTTTTTGGGTAAGACGTTGTTTCCCTCTATGGTACAAATTCCATTTCTCCTATGGATTCAAATATACCCTAATCTTTGGTTCCAAATTACACCTCTTCAGGCATTGTTACAAAATCCTTCACTTCTGTGACTTTGGTCATTCACTCCGTTCATCTCCATAATGCATCCATTATCTACCTTCATTCACTCCATGTGATATACCATATTTTTGAGCCAAATCCACTATCTCTTTGAGCTCCACCTTGTGTCACCTTCTGAACCAAGAGTTGTTTGGCTTGTACCCGAACATTTAATTCTCTTTGTTTTCGGCTATACCATATAGTGGCAGATGCTTCCGGCTAGTCCACATATTGGTCAATGCCAGTTTTACTCTTGGGTTCATATTTCTTCCCTTGTTGGAGTTCAAATAATATTATCATTTGGTTCAAACCATATTGTTATCACAACTTCTTTTCACCTCCCTTCACTAGTGCCACGAACTTCAAAGGTCTGGATTCCTTATTACACTATAAGGATGCATAGGCATGAGGGCCCCAATCCTCACCGAGCACTCTATCTATTATATTTTCCCCCCTTTCTTTTGTGAGTAACCTTAGATATAACACTCATTCGAGCAGAACAATAAAAATGGTTCTCGTTGAGTACAATGGATGTAAGGGGTGCTAATACATTCCCCTTGCACAATCGACTTTCTTACCCATCATATCTGTTTCCCCCAGATTTTATCGATGTTTTCCCTTTCCTTAAGGAATAAATAAAGTTCGATGGTGACTATATTGTATGTCCGAACGTGCGATGCATTTAGGTATATTTCCGCTAGCTTCAGTTGGAGACTCTGCTGGGGAGTTTGCTTGTAGTTGGGGATCTTTTCGTGAGTATCCCCAGCTTCAGCTGGAGAATCTGCTAGGGATGCTGCTACTTAGGATACTCCCTAGTCGCTAGAAGGAGTCGAGCCTAGTTTTGATTGCTTCTCCGTTTGTGTGGGTGTTTACCTTTATGCTTTACTCGCTTTTATTTATCGCATTCTTTATTGCTTTAAATATTGTTTATACTGGATATTATCTGTTATACTCTCTGTTGGGTTGGGGTTATGCTACATGAGTGAAGCTCTATACCTGAGATGAGTACATACACATGATAAACTGATAGGTAGTCGTGTACACCTGATTTTCGCACGTTGGGTTGTCACGAGAACAACACCCAGACTAGATTCACTTCGAAGTACTTTTGTCCTGTGAGAATTCGCTATGGTAGGGTATTTTCATTTTGAGTCGATGATTCTGGGAGACCTCTTATGGACTACATTGTAAATACTAGAACCTACTAGTGAGGGGGATATGGTTTTTTCTGCAGGAAACCATAAACTCTACATACCATTATTCTCATGAACATTGGACCTTTGATCCTGCATCAGCAGTATTCACAAATTATCCGGATTATTTTATGTTGTTAACATACATTATTGCATTGATGTACATATGCAGGAGCCTTGAACCTAGGTTGCTATACCATTAAGGATTTAAATCTAAGGATTTGAACCTAGGTTGCTATACCATTTCATGCATGTTAACCTGAAAACTCACCTTACCCATTCCTCCGCTAGAAAGACAATGGTTCACCGACACCAATCCTCGAAGAATCATGGAAAAGAGTAAAAGCATTGACATAGCTAACATGATCTTGGGGTTATTCTTGGATAACATGACAATGAACTGCATAAATCAAGGTGTGATTGGCAAGTAAACTGAAGACAGTCTGAATAAAGGTCACAAACAAAAGGTGGTTGCAGGTATTCTGCCACTTCCTCCTCAAGAACAACATTTACTTCCACATCAGAGGCCTGCTCAAAGAAACTAGAAACTAAAGTAGAATCAAATCAGCCAAAAGAACAACGACCAGGAAGGGAGACGTCCTCACAATGATCCAATTCCTATGAGTTATGGACATATGCTACCTATACTGGTTAACGTTGGGGCAATTGTGCCTAAATAGGTCCAACCTTCTAGGTTTCCCTACAATCGTAAGCATGACCCTCATGCCATATGTGGATATCACGCCAGACATGTAGGGAATTCTATAGAGAATTATTACCCTTTCAAGACCAAAGTTCAAGAACTCATCGATCGAAATTTGTCGTGTTTCACGCCCGCGACAGCTGAGGCGCATATTGAGAAGGAGTTTGAATACAAGGGTCCTCCGCTCCATGTGGAAGTTCCTCCACCTATGGTCCATCCTACTGTGTAGTACCAGAATCAAGGATACCAATATAGAATGCTATTGGCCTATCCTGGGGAATTGTCTTCTACTTTTGTTTCACCCCAGTACGCCTATACCGGGGCACCCTACGTCTCATTTGGAGTTCATTATGGTCAGACATCTCATCAGATAGTTAATCTTGGCTTGGAGCATTCTGCTCTGATGTTCCTACCGACGACTGCTCCTCAGATTCATCCTCGGTTGCATATACCTTTGGTACCCATGCCATGTGTAGCACCTCAAATTTGCACCTATCATTATACATACCATTTCATTTTAGGTCATAGCATATCATAGTCTATTGCATAACATTTGCATTGTCCTCAGTTGCCTCAAGAGCAAGCAAGCAAGAAGTTAGGTCAAACTGATCAGGAGATCAGTCAACCAAGCAAGCAAGTGTGTTTCTCAAGGAGCCAAGGCCCTAAGGTTGGTCCAACAAGTTCACATGACTTGGAGGTCTTTTTAAAGTGTTCAAGTCAAGGGTGGAAGGCTCAGAAGCCATCAGTTCATGCATAGACAGGCAGAAACCCTAAAAAGTCAACAGTCAATCAAAGCAGTGGATGGTGGCCATTCTTGTGGAATTTGGGCACCATGATCAACAATCAAAAGTTCATACAACTTGAGACATCATTTGAGGTCAAGTTCTCAAGGAATTAGGGTTTGGAAATCATCAGAAGAAGTTCAATCAGTCCAAAACCCTAGAAAAGTCAACAGACAGTCAAACTTGGTCAACAGTTGATTTAATCAAGGATTTGATGGATAGAATTGATTTGAAAGAGCTTATTCATGTCCTAATAGGCCTCATATGTCATGGCAATCAACATCATTGAAGAATTTGAAGCCGATCAGTAAATTCCCAAAATAGAAACTGGACCTGTAATTTCAACTGCCAAAAATGGAAACTTCTTGATCCTCAACTTACATCATGATACAAGCTTCAAATGAATTTTTGCCCAACATGAAAGTTAAAGGTCTTGTTCTCCCATTTTCAAAAAGTCCAAGAACTCTCAAATCCCATGTATGGTTGTCAAGATATGATCAAATCATTTTCACCAATTTTTGAACTTCAAAGAGCCATATCTCTCAAACCATAAGGCCAAATTTGGTGGGGTTTTTTCCTACAAGCCACATTTTTCATCCTCTTTCCAAAAATATAAATTTCATGACCTAAAACCCTACCATTCAAAATGGCATTTTTGGACCTATTCCTTTAAAAATCAAAGTTTGACTCACAGTTGACTTTTTGATTTATGGACTTTTTCTCATTTTTGCCAATTGGGAAAGGTTTAAAATCACATTTGAAACTTGCCTCAAGTCCTAATTCATGCACATTCCATCACCATACCACAATTTTGGATAAAAATGCAAACTTGAAAATTTTGCAAGAAGCTTCACAAAAGCAAAACCAGTACAGCATTTCACATGTACAACCAAAACAGCAATTGACAAGGTACTTGGCAGCCTGTTTAGAGCCCAAAATCGTGCAGCCACTACACCCCCATTTCCACATGCTCAAGTTTAGCAAGTTTGCAAATATTGGCATTAAGGCTAAACCAGTTTAGGCTTTGGATTAACTTGGCTAAACAGGAAGATAAAAGTTCATTTCTCAGCATTTCTAACCCTAGACTCAGCAGCCACAAGGACAGAACTCTCTCTACTCTCAAACCTCCATTTTTCACCAAATTGATTTTCTGTACAAAACCTTGGAAACCTTCGAGTAACCCTTCATTGGTCCTTCACTAGGACAACTTTAGGAAGCTTAATCAACCTCCATTCTCATACTGTAAAGCCATTTCTCACTCTGTTTTTTCATCAAGCTCAACAATGGCAGATGGTTATTTGTTTGTTTCCAAGCATCCTTGAGTCAAGAGAACTTCACCATCCAACATCTCCAAGCATAAGGGCCACCTGTTTTGAGCTTTGAAGGCCAAGGAAGCACTGCATCATCACTGAACTTCAGTTGTGGTAAAATTTCGATTCATACATTTTTCCAAATGATGCCATGCTTTAAGTAGTTTACATCTTGCTGATTCCAACAAACTATAGATTGCTTGATTTGGTTGACCATGTTGCAAGAAATCTGGAATTTCATGTTCATGAGCAAATATATGTTTCTTCGATTTGGCTTGTTTACATTGATTTAGTGAAAAGTGATGATATATTTGTGATGCTTGAAGTATATTGATGCTATTGGTATGCATGATTTGGATTTCTGGACATTTCGAAATTTCCATGTTTGAACATTGAATGATGAATGCACTGTTGTATTGAACCCTACCCTGTCCAGGATTTTTCTCATGATTATGTGTGTTTTGTTGTTAGTTGATGTACATGTTAATGGTGTTTCATAGGTCATGATTATTGATGATTCTGTTTATGTTTTGGTTGTTCATAATTTTTGGTTGATGTTGATGATGAACATGAGCTGCCATGCTAGTAGAAACCCTAAAGTATGCATGAGAACCCAGAAAAATTGTGAAGTTCATTGGCTGTTGTTGCTTGTATTTGTATGAACATATTGTTATTGCTGTGCTGTTGGTTATGCTGTAGACTGATAATGAATTGATACTACTGCTGTCCAAACTTATGCCCTGTCCAGAATTTTCTCAGGATTTTGTTTGGTTTGTTGCTAATGATGCATAATGATGTTCCATTGGCCATGCTGTTGATTGTGCCTGTTTGAAGTTGTCTGTGTGATGATGAACACTGTTGATGATGAATATGCTATGCTGTTATAATGGCTGGTCGATTTCTGTGTTGCTGTTGATTACAAATGCCAATGCTGCTGTATTTGAAACCCTGGTCTTTTTCCAGAAATCATGTCTCTATGTATGCACAAGTTTGGTTGATGTTGTTGCTTGTGATTGTGTGATTGATTTCCATGGCCATGCTATTGTATCGTGTCACTTGATCTGTTGATGAATTTGATGAGCACATGCTAATAAAACCCTGCTGCTGTTTTGCTGCCTTAAGCTGCCAAGAAAATCTCATGAACATGTTTATGCTGTTGTTGGTTGATGATGCATGAGTTTGTATGCTTGGTCGAATCATGTTGTTAGATGATGTTGTTTGAAAACAATTGCTGTTTGCTTGCATTGTTGGCCATGCTGTTAGAAACCCTAAGGGTTTATGTGAAAACTCAGAGCTTGGAAGCTCATTGGCGCATTACACTGTTCCATTGGCTGAGAGCCAATAGGAACATTTCGTTTCCCCCATCAAAACGCTGCAGTTTTGTTAAGTGACTGCACTATTTACAACTCTGCCATTCAGTTGACCTTGGTTTGACCACTTTGCCATGCCATTTGTTCATATTGCATCCAATTATTTCCTCATCTCCCACAATTAATTTCTCTTTCAATTTTCACCCAAAAATTATGAAATTTTTTCCATCATGATCACAAATGAGTCTAGTATTTTATTGTGAATTTTAATTAATTTTTCAGTGGCTGGATTTTAAATGATAATTGTTTTCCCAACATGTATGCCAAAATGACACCCTTTGCCATTTCAATTGTGAAATTGTCATGTTGCATCCAATGAACCTGAAATTTTTTTGTGGTGAAACTAGACACATTGACCTTCATTTCCATATAAAGTTTGTGCATTTATCATTTGTGGATTGAGAGTTATGATTTTCTGAAGTTATGTGTTACATTTGGTGCTATACCATGATCATGTATTTTCCCAATTTTTGTTCACATGCTTCCTCTCATCCAATTGACCCCAAATTTTGCATGAATGACCTATCACATGTCTAGTTTGTGTATGAATTTTCCTGGAATTAATCATGCTGTTTTCCATTTATTTGAGACTTTTCTTCCATGCTTAGTCATTTGTTGACTTTTTGTGCTATGCCTTGCCAAATCTTTTGTGAAATTCTCAAATCTTATTGTATGACCATGAAATTTCATATGTGATAACTAGACATCTTGAGCTTTGCATTGGTGTTAATCTCATTCATTTCTCTTCTGTTTTCAAATTGATATGATTTTTTGAAGTTGACCCATGCTTGTTGACTTTCATCATGCTTACTTGAATTTGGTTTGACTTCATGATTTTTCTTGACTGCCTTCCTCTCATCCAAATGCCATGAAATTTTACATGTATACCATGATAGGTGTTAGGATTGAGTGTGATTTATTTCATGATTTTTGAGATTGTTTGAGTTGACTTTTGAAAGAGGTCTTGCTGTTGACCTATTTGTGCTCTTTCTTGCCATGCTTTGCATCCTTTTGCATATGAAATGACATTGATGCATGATTTTATTATGAATCCAATTGAGAATGCTTCTTGAATGTTTAGAATTGGTTTGGGTTGACTTTTCCTTGCTGCCTTGATTTTTTCTTCCATCCTTGACCCTAGGCTAGTCCTAGTGGTCTTCTGTGCTTACTATTGAGTTCCTGTTTCAGGTTGAGCACCATTGCCATTGAGATCATACAAATGTGATTGGTTTTGATTACATATCATGTACTAACCTTTGTTTTGTAGGTTTGACTCATGTGTTTGAGTCTTGCTTTGCACAGTTGACCTTCTGTGGTTGACTGTTTATCCATTCCTTTTGGTTTTAACTTTGAAACTGTTTACTGATTTGTTCGGTTTTTCTCAGGTACCCTTTAGTTGCTTTAGTTGCTTGCTTTGCTATTTAGCAATTGCTCTTGAGGTATAATTACTCTCTCTTCATGTAGTCTGGAGACCCGGTCTGTTATTTGGCCGGGCAAACTGTCTGAAGTCCTCCTTAAGAGGCAATGCCTGTGTTTGTTTAAAATTGTCCCAAGCAGGAAAAGTCCTTCAAGTAAGGCAATTGGTGGAAGGTAGGGATAAGTAGCCTATCCCCCACTATTCAGTGTGTCCTCTCTTTGCTCCCATTACATGGTTGAAGCATCGAGATAAAAACCCAAGATCTGATCGAGTCAATAATGGGGAAAGAGTTCCATCTTTCTGAACTCCCCCACTTTCTATTATTTGATGCTCTCCCTGATTAGGGATAGAAGCAATGAGGCACACCCCTCATCTCCTATTCATCTGCTTCACCTTAGCCTCTCAATGGCAAGGTTAAGAGCAACACTTACCCTATTCCAGTTGGCCCTAGTGCCCAACCTTTTTGCTTGAGCCTCTTGTACGCATATAGAGTGTGCTTCCTGTGATTGCTTGTTTGCTTTGCCTCTTTAGGTTTAGCTTAGACTTGCCCTTGTGCAAGGTAGGTTGTGCTTGACCTGCTTCCTGTGCAAGTCAAGTATGTGTGGCTTAACCCTTGTGTGAGCCACGTTTAGAGCTGTTCGGCCGAACTACGGCAACTCTGATTCTCATGTTCAGATGAGATACGTAGGCACGAGACGCGATGTCTTGCCGAGTTTGACTAACCACTAACACTAACTCTTTTCTCTCACCCCCGTGTGATTGAGATCTTTCTTTTCTCTCGCCCGCGTTGCGATTGAGACCTCCCCTTTCTCTTGCCCTAGTTGCAATCGAGACCCTTGCTTCCTGTGCAAGTTAGGTTAGGTGTGGCTTGCTTCCTGTGCAAGTCATGTTTAGGATAGGCTGGCTCCCTGTGCCAGTTAGCTAGAAACCTTAACTTAGGGACAATCTTGCATGACAACATCTAGGCTCGAGTCGTAGTCTCCCTAGTTGTGTCTCCCTCTGTTATCTGGTTAGGCTAGATCCTTGTCCCTGCGTAGGGGAACTACATCGCCCTGATCTTCATACCAGATGAAGTATGTAGGCAGGAGATTGAGCTGATCTCTCCGGGCGCCCTTTTTCTTTTTCCACCTTTGTGTCTTAACCACCCTTGTGTGTGTCCTGGTTGGAGTCCGACATAAGTCCAGCGATTGGCAGTTGGTTTCCTGTGTGTGTTTAGGTTCGGATGTCAATGTAAGTCCAGTGATTGGCATTTGGGCTCCATGTTTGCCTCTTTGTGTGTGTTTTAGGTTCGGATGCTGATGTAAGTCCAACGATTGGCATTCAGGCTCCACGTTTGCCTTTGCTTGTTTGTTTGTGTGCGTGTCAGCCGAGCTACGAATGCTCTGATTCTTCTCTCGTCCGAGAAGATACGTATGCATAGGATACGATATCCTAGCGAGCATGTGTCGTTTCCCCAGTCCGAACTACTTCGACTCTGATGTCTATGCCTGATAGACTAAGTAGGCCCAGGATACGATATCCTGCCGAGTCAGTTTCAGTCAGTCTCTTGCGCTTCTTTCAGCCAGTGTGTGTGTGTGTGAGCAGTGTTTAGCAACCATTTTCCTTCCTTTTGTGCGTGGATCCCGTAGAGTACTACGGATGCGTAGGGTGCCTAACACCTTCCCTTCGCATAACTGACTCCCGAACCCATTCTCTTTGGTCGCGAGACCATGTTCTTTCCTAGGTTTACTTCGAGCGTTTCCTTTCCCTCTTTTTGGGATAAATAACGCACGGTGGCGGCTCTGTTGTTTCTTTCTTTTCCCGCCGGTTTTTCGCGCGATGCGACAGCTGGCGACTCTGCTGGGGATTATAGAGAAGTTGACCTATGCTGGTCCATCTTCCCTGAGCGAGTCTCTCCTAGCGCTCTCTAGGATTAGGGTTTTGGTTGCTTTCTGCTTGTTGTGTTTTATTGCATTCATTGTATATATGTACATTTATTGTTTGCATTGATTATGTGCATTGATGTTTGCATTTCATATTCATTATTCATTGCTGGCTGGCTGTCTGTTTTCTCTGTGTGGGGGGGGGAGTCAGTCGAGGTAAAAGGTCCAATACCCAGACCATGAGTGAAAATCTAGGATGACTAGGAATAGAGTGATTCATGGGAAGCGGGTGGTATGGCGCCACTTAGTGGAACATTGATATCACGAGCAGTTCAGACCCTGGTGGGATACTGTCGTTACATACTTCGGGTGTGTATATGATAGTATTTCCGCGGAAGGTTATTTATGCTGCGTTTCTCTCAGCTTTACCCTGGCCTAGACTACACCCGTGAGTGGGGAAGGGTTATTCATTACAGGTACCGTTGGTGACTATTGGTTCTGATGGTGACTTTCTGTTCAGACAGTGTGATCAGTTAACCCTAAGTTGGATTTATGTTCTGATTCCGACTGAAGCTTCGACCTAGTCAGAGTTTGCACAACCAGCCAGCCGTGTCTGCATCATGTGCATCATAGCATATTTATTTTTCAAAAGAAACGCATTGAAAAAAAATTGAAAAAAAAAAACCTTAAAAAAAAAAAAAAAAGAAAAAAAACTAATCTCTGCATGCATATCATTTCTCAGGTACATTCCCGAGCTTGTCTACTGATAGAGATGGCAACAGTTCCTGAGCTGAAGCGGAAGACCTGTTCCTACAGTTTCCACCGTGAGCCGTTGACTCCGCTAGTTGAGTTGGGTAGCCTCGTGACAGACGACCGATTGAAGAGTTTTGTTGGGCGGTATGGAGACATCCTGACAGTGCTGAAGACGGTAGTGGATCCAGTGCCTCTGCAGACATTACTTCAGTTTTATGACCCCGAGCTCAGATGCTTCACTTTCCAAGATTATCAACTGGCACCTACCCTTGAGGAGTATTCTATCCTGTTGAATATCCCTATTCAGCATCGGACTCCCTTCTTGGACGTCCCCAAGGAGGTCGACTTCAGATTAATTGCCAGAGCTCTCCAGTTGAGTATTGAGGAGGTTGGTAAGAATTGGAAGCCCTGTGGGGAGGTTGTAGGTCTGCCATTGAAGTTTCTGTTGAGAGTAGCCAGAGCTGAAGCAGATAAGGGTAATTGGGAAGTGTTTCACACGCAGCTAGCTGCCATGATCTATGGGATCATCCTATTTCCCAGTATGCCGAACTTCATTGACCATACTGCCATCAGCATCTTTATCAGAGGGAATCCAATCCCTACTCTTCTAGCGGATACTTACTATGCCATCCACAGTAGGCATGGTAAGGGTGGAGCCATTAGATGTTGCCTACCTCTTCTGTTCAAATGGTTCATGTCTCTTCTGCCAGCCAGTGGACCATTTGTGGATACCCAGAGCACTCTGAAGTGGACTCAGAGGGTCATGTCGCTCACTTCCTACGACATCAGGTGGCAGTCGTACCGGATGGATGTGAAGGATGTTATCTTAAGCTGTGGCGAATTCCGGGGCGTGCCACTCGTAGGGACCAAGGGTTGCATCAACTACAACCCAGTTCTCTCCCTTCGCCAGCTAGGGTTTGTCATGTGTAGAAGGCCGCTCGAAGCAGAGATAGCTGAGAGTTTTTGTTTTGAGAAGAAGGATGACCCTGCTAAGTTGGAGCAGATAGGGAAAGCCTGGAGAGATGTTGGAGTGAAGGATGGATCCGTCCTAGGAAAGAAGTTTGCCATTGCAATGCCCGATTACACCGATTGGGTAAAGAAGAGAGTGGAAACTTTGCTGCTTCCCTATGATAGGATGGAGCCGTTGCAAGAGCAACCACCCTTGGTACTCGCTGATAGTGTGCCTGCTGAGCACTATAAGCAAGCATTGATGGAGAGTCGTCGTCTGAGAGAAAAAGAGCAAGACACTCAGATGGAACTGTACAAGGCTAAAGCTGATAAGCTGCACTTGGCCCATCAACTCAGGGAAGTGCAAGGAGAGGATGCTGGTAGAGCAAGGGGGAAAAAGAGGTCATATGATGAGATGGAATCCCTGTTAGATGCAGAGCATAGGGAATGTCTGAGACTGCAGAGAGCAGAAGTCAACTACCAAAAGAAGATCAGAGATTTGGAGAAGCAACTCAAAGACAAAGACGCTCAGTTGAAGAAAGAGATGGAGTTGAGACAGAAGTCAGAGGAGTATCTTGGAGGAGAAGTCTTAGAACTTAGAAGACAATTGAAGGAGAAGATCACACCCCTACCAGATTGTTCAGAATGCTCACTGTTGATAGACCAGTGTCATTACCTGAAGACCCTCATTCCAGAAGGCCGTCTGCCGTAGACTGTATCTCTGTTTGTATTTTGTTGAGAATCACCTCCAGGCTTGTTGGATGGGATTCATTTGTGTGTAATCCATCTTTTGGATCTTTATTGTTGAGAATCACCACCAGGCTTGTTGGATGGGATTCTCTTTTCTTTGTACTCTGTTTTCGAGCATTCAGTTGTATGACTTCTTTTGTACCCTTACTCATATATAAGGCTGTTGATTTTCTCTGTTGCTCTCTTTTTTCCCTGTATCTGTTTGATCCGTTCTTGTAGGTTGCCATCTTTCCAGAATGGGTCAGGCTCTTTGAATGCCTGAGAAATGAGCATCTCATGTGCATCATGCATATCATTAGACATCATAATCATATCATTTGCATAACAGGTGTTCTTGTGCTGTCTTCTCACTCCGGTCCCTTTGTCAGGCAGGATAGCTGATCAAAGACCACACCGGTTTTCAACCAGGCTCAATCAACAGAGGAGTATGGACCAGGTTCAAGCCGAGTTGGCTGAGATGAGGGCAAACATGGCCCAGTTCATAACAACGATGCAAGGAGTTGTTCAGGGGCAAGAGGAGCTGCGTGCCTTAGCCCAGAGACTGGAAGCCGTGATTCTACCAGTCCACTGTGCTCCACCAGTGGATGTATCCGTTCATGAGAATGCTGCTGTCACTATTCTCGTCGATGATTGTGCCGTGGGTGATGAATTGAAGGGGATCAGAATCAGTGAACAGCCTCTTGCTGCAGAGACTGTTAATGTCAGAGCAACCCGCGCTCCGGTTCGCCATCCTGGTTCTTCAAGTTCTTCCAGTTCTAAGAAGACATACTCTAGGGCACCCAAAAGGGGAGAAAGTGAAACAAATGCTGTGCACCGTCGGAGGAGCGCAAACAGAGGACAGTATCGTCAGGCAGCTGCTGTGACTATCCCAGCAACTCAAACTCAACAGCAACAGAGAAGACCAGCTCAGCAGCATCAGCGTCAGCAACATCGTCCTCAGCAGCAGGCTTCCCAGCCTCACGATGGTAATCAAGCTGGTACAAGTAACGAGAGGAAGAAGATCACTTTTGATCCAATCCCCACGTCCTACGCCGAACTGTATCCCTCTCTGTTAGAGCGGAACTTGATTACTCCCAGAGACCCGCCGCCCATACCCGTCAACCCTCGGTGGTGGTATAGGCCTGAACAGCATTGTGTGTATCATTCGGGTGCTCCTGGTCATGACGTGGATAGTTGCTTTCAGTTGAAGATGAAGGTTCAAGACCTCATGAGGTCAGGTATTCTGATTTTGGAAGACTTAGGTCCCAATGCTAATCAAGCTTGAAGATAACAAGTCCTGGGCTGGCGCCGACTTTTTCTTCAGAAGGGTTGTTCAGAAACCAGAAGCTGCTGATGCGAGAGATATTGACAGTTGTCATCCCCGGTGGGGTCTATCACAATTGGGTCACTGTGGGCTTTCCTACAGTTGTTCATAAGTCTTTGTAATAATCACTTTGTTTAAAAAACCCTTCTCCCATGCCAAAAGGAGAAGTGATGACATTGTTGGCAACATTTTGTGCAATGATATTTTCATTCAAATAATTCATGTTAAAACATTTGTTTTTCCAATTGTTTTCCCTTTTCACTTTTGCATGAAATTGGTGATCACAAAAAACCTTAAAAAACAAGAATAAAAGCAATCTTTTCATCTGCATAACGATTGTCTTGTTTAGTTTTCAAAGTGCTTTTCATATCAAAATCATTATGCAGGTTGTTTCTCAAACCCATTGAACATAGTGATCGGACGTCATCTCCCAATTTTGAATTCCCTGTATTCGAAGCGGAAGAAGATGATGTTGAAGGGATTCCTGACGAGATTTCCCGACTTCTTGAGCAAGAAAAGAAGATCACTCAACTGCATCTCGAGAATCAGCAGAACAGCCAACTGGGGCATTATCAAAAAAAAGAGAAAGAAAAAAGAAAGAGAGGGTGCAAAATCAAAAGAAATCCAAATCAAAAGAAAGAAAAACAAAAGAAAAAAAAAACAAAAGAAAGATAGCACCCTCAAAGTCCCAAGTTGGCTGATGCTGAATTCGATCGAAAGGAAGAGATCAACTGCCATGTGTCATGGTCAGTCATATCAGCAGAGAGTGAAAAAGCATTCAACAAGAAGGTCAAGCCTCGTGTGTTCCGAGAAGGTGACCTTGTGCTCAAGAAAGTCTTGTCTTTCGTACCCGATTCCAGGGGCAAGTGGACTCCAAGCTAAGAACGTCCATATGTTTTCAAGAGAGCCTTTTCAGGCAGTGTTCTGACACTTACAAACAATGGATGGAAGTTCACTCGTCCTGTGAATTCCAATGCAGTCAAGAAATACTTCGCCTAAAGAAAGAAAAAAGCAAAACAGCTTGCTAAGTCGAACACCCCAAAGGGCGACTTAGGCAAAAAGGAGCGTCTCGGTGGATTGAAAACCCGAAAGGGCGATCCACGCAAAAGTTAGAGACATTGAAAAAAAAAGAATTTGCATCCCGCTAGATTGAACACCTCACACTGGGGCAATCTAGGCAAAAATTAGGGATTTGGCAAGTAACTGCATCTTGACAAGACTGTGCTGTACATCTGTCATCCGTCAGGGATTCTCGATCCATCGTCGACTGAAGCTTTGAATACATCGAAAATTCAGAATGGTAGAGGAAAGGTCACTATGTTCAATGTAGCCCTCTCCGACATACATCACCGATTTCAAACTTGTACAGATCTATGGAGTCTCGCCCTTTGCAGACTACCATTCCATCACATCGATTTGAGCTTTTATCCAATTATTTGCACTCTTATTTGTTTTCAACTCAACAAATGTTTTGCATGTTTTAATTGATAAAGTATCATTGTTTTCAAAATAAATAAATTTTTCAAAAAAACGGTTCTTAAACAAAGTGAACATTCACAATGATGGAAGAATACTTAGGAGATCCGCAGTGCTCTCCCGAGGGTGGTATGATTACCAACAGGTAAGACAATTGTTCGTATCTCGAGCATGACTGTATCTTTTTTCCTGCAGAACCTCGCATGGTCTCTCCTCAGCAAGTTTGCCCGATGCAGTGTTGTTTGAAGTTGTTTACCTTCATGTTCCCGGCAGTACAGATTCTTCCTCCAAATCCCTGTTAGCTCTATTGTGGGGCATCCCCAGTAGAGTGCTGTTTGAGCCCTATCGTGGGGCATCCCCAGCAAGATTGCTGTTTTGGACATTATTGTGGGGCAGCTCCCCTAGCAGAGCGTTTACTGAAGACTTCAACTTTCGCCTCTCCAGCAGGCCAGTCTTCCTCTCCACCAGCACGGGTGTTTTTCTTTGAAGATTCAGTATCCGGTGGATTGTCGTCCCAGTAATCCGACATTCTCTCAGATAGATCCCCGAGTGGAGCGGGTTTCAGTGAAATACATCTCCAGCAGTAATTCTCCTACATATGGATTGGTTGGGTCGTCCCTAGTAGAGTAGAATTATTCACTCCAGCAGAGTTCATCCTACCCGTGGATTGGACGAGTTCCTATAGTAGACTGATGTTTGCATCCCCGGCTGAGTTGATTCTACCTATAGTCGGCATGGGTCACCCCCAGCGGAATAACAGATATTCTCCAAGCAGAGTTTATCCTATCCGAGGATTGGTTGGGTCTTCTTCCCAGTGAAGTCGCTTTGCTATTCCCCCAAGCAGAGTTCCCCGCAGAGTTTCCTCAGTCAGAGTGTCCCCACAGAGTTGGAATGTCTGATCTTTTTGGCTCCCTAGCCAGGGTTCATTTGCATTTTGCATGTAGTGATCATTGCATCTTCAAAAATCGCGTAGCATTTCCATTCCTAAATGGAGCATTACGCTATAGAAAAATTCAAACATATGCATTCATGTGTTCGAAACCCCATCAGACCGTATCCCCTGCAGAGACGGATTTTTGTTCAACCTGTACAACGCATTTGCCACAGTTGCTCCAGTCAGCATTTGGTGTCCCCACAGAGGTTTATTTCCTCACCTGTTGGTGACAGAAAGTTTGTTTCTCCCCAGTGAGACCCCCTGCAAGTGTTCAGCCTAGCCCTGTCATCTTGAGAATATCAATACCCCGTCAGCACCCGCGTGTGTTTGCTTCTTTGGTGTCGGTAAACACCATCTTTCGGTGATTTCCAGTCATGCGTAAGTGTCTGGTCTTCTTTGGTGTCGGTAAACACCATCCTTCGTTGATTTCCAGTCATGCGTAAGTGTCTGGTCTTCTTTGGTGTCGGTAAACACCATCCTTCGTTGATTTCCAGTCATGCGTAAGTGTCTGGTCTTCTTTGGTGTCGGTAAACACCATCCTTCGGTGATTTCCAGTCATGCGTAAGTGTCTGGTCTTCTTTGGTGTCGGTAAACACCATCTTCCGGTGATTTCCAGTCATGCGTAAGTGTCTGGTCTTCTTTGGTGTCGGTAAACACCATCTTCCGGTGATTTCCAGTCATGCGTAAGTGTCTGGTCTTCTTTGGTGTCGGTAAACACCATCCTTCGTTGATTTCCAGTCATGCGTAAGTGTCTGGTCTTCTTTGGTGTCGGTAAACACCATCTTTCGGTGATTTCCAGTCATGCGTAAGTGTCTGGTTTTCTTTTGATGTCTGTAAACATCATCTTTCGATGTTCGTAACATCGTTATCCCTTCCCTAGTGAAGATTTCTCCTCTCCGTTGGTGTCGATAAACGTCGAGTTTTTCCTATTCGTCCTATGACGTCTAGTTGTACCCTCCCCATGTGGATTTACCTCTCCGTTGGTTTCGATAAACGTTGAGTTTTTCCCAGTCGTCCGTTGACGTCTGGTTGTTTTTCTCTTATTCCCATTCATCTGTAAATGTCTGGTCGATCTTTTTGGTGTCTGTAAACATCATCTTTCGATGTCTGTAAACGTCGAGTTTTCTCCCATTCATCCGTTGATGTCTGGTCGAGCCTTCCCATTCATCTGTAAATGTCTGGTTGATCCTTTTGGTGTCTGTAAACATCATCTTTCGATGTCTGTAAACGTCGAGTTTTTCCTGGTCGTCCCCAGTTGTTTACCTCTCCGTTGGTCTTGGTAAACGTTGAGTTTTTCCCATGTCGTCCGTTGACGTATGGTTGTATCCCTTCCAGTCATTCATTAATGTCTGGTTACCTCTCCGTTGGTTTCGATAAACGTCGAGTTTTTCCTGGTCGTCCCCAGTTGTTTACCTCTCCGTTGGTCTTGGTAAACGTTGAGTTTTTCCCATGTCGTCCGTTGACGTATGGTTGTATCCCTTCCAGTCATTCATTAATGTCTGGTTACCTCTCCGTTGGTTTCGATAAACGTCGAGTTTTTCCTGGTCGTCCCCAGTTGTTTACCTCTCCGTTGGTCTTGGTAAACGTTGAGTTTTTCCCATGTCGTCCGTTGACGTATGGTTGTATCCCTTCCATTCATTCATTAATGTCTGGTTACCTCTCCGTTGGTTTCGATAAACGTCGAGTTTTTCCTGGTCGTCCCCAGTTGTTTACCTCTCCGTTGGTCTTGGTAAACGTTGAGTTTTTCCCATGTCGTCCGTTGACGTATGGTTGTATCCCTTCCAGTCATTCATTAATGTCTGGTTACCTCTCCGTTGGTTTCGATAAACGTCGAGTTTTTCCTGGTCGTCCCCAGTTGTTTACCTCTCCGTTGGTCTTGGTAAACGTTGAGTTTTTCCCATGTCGTCCGTTGACGTATGGTTGTATCCCTTCCAGTCATTCATTAATGTTTGGTTACCTCTCCGTTGGTTTCGATAAACGTCGAGTTTTTCCTGGTCGTCCCCAGTTGTTTACCTCTCCGTTGGTCTTGGTAAACGTTGAGTTTTTCCCATTTCGTCCGTTGACGTATGGTTGTATTCCTCCCAGTCATTCATAATGTCTGGTTACCTCTCCGTTGGTTCCGATAAACGTTGAGTTTTTCCTAGTTGTCCGTCGGCAGCTAGTTGTGATTTTCCTTTTCCCATTCATCGTCGTTGCGATGTCTGGATGCGGCCGTACTCTTTGAAAACAAAAACCCAAAAAAATATATACCCAGTAATAAATCCCAGTGGACGTTTCCATTGGTGGAACCCTATTGTGCAAATTCTACGGTTCTTTGTATTCAATCCCTGTTTACCCTGAAAGTCTGACAGCCATTGCTATCATCCATTCGGGTTCCCAGCTGATTGAATAGGGGCAGCTGTAGCACCTCAAATTTGCACCTATCATTATACATACCATTTCATTTTAGGTCATAGCATATCATAGTCTATTGCATAACATTTGCATTGTCCTCAGTTGCCTCAAGAGCAAGCAAGCAAGAAGTTAGGTCAAACTGATCAGGAGATCAGTCAACCAAGCAAGCAAGTGTGTTTCTCAAGGAGCCAAGGCCCTAAGGTTGGTCCAACAAGTTCACATGACTTGGAGGTCTTTTTAAAGTGTTCAAGTCAAGGGTGGAAGGCTCAGAAGCCATCAGTTCATGCATAGACAGGCAGAAACCCTAAAAAGTCAACAGTCAATCAAAGCAGTGGATGGTGGCCATTCTTGTGGAATTTGGGCACCATGATCAACAATCAAAAGTTCATACAACTTGAGACATCATTTGAGGTCAAGTTCTCAAGGAATTAGGGTTTGGAAATCATCAGAAGAAGTTCAATCAGTCCAAAACCCTAGAAAAGTCAACAGACAGTCAAACTTGGTCAACAGTTGATTTAATCAAGGATTTGATGGATAGAATTGATTTGAAAGAGCTTATTCATGTCCTAATAGGCCTCATATGTCATGGCAATCAACATCATTGAAGAATTTGAAGCCGATCAGTAAATTCCCAAAATAGAAACTGGACCTGTAATTTCAACTGCCAAAAATGGAAACTTCTTGATCCTCAACTTACATCATGATACAAGCTTCAAATGAATTTTTTCCCAACATGAAAGTTAAAGGTCTTGTTCTCCCATTTTCAAAAAGTCCAAGAACTCTCAAATCCCATGTATGGTTGTCAAGATATGATCAAATCATTTTCACCAATTTTTGAACTTCAAAGAGCCATATCTCTCAAACCATAAGGCCAAATTTGGTGGGGTTTTTTCCTACAAGCCACATTTTTCATCCTCTTTCCAAAAATATAAATTTCATGACCTAAAACCCTACCATTCAAAATGGCATTTTTGGACCTATTCCTTTAAAAATCAAAGTTTGACTCACAGTTGACTTTTTGATTTATGGACTTTTTCTCATTTTTGCCAATTGGGAAAGGTTTAAAATCACATTTGAAACTTGCCTCAAGTCCTAATTCATGCACATTCCATCACCATACCACAATTTTGGATAAAAATGCAAACTTGAAAATTTTGCAAGAAGCTTCACAAAAGCAAAACCAGTACAGCATTTCACATGTACAACCAAAACAGCAATTGACAAGGTACTTGGCAGCCTGTTTAGAGCCCAAAATCGTGCAGCCACTACACCCCCATTTCCACATGCTCAAGTTTAGCAAGTTTGCAAATATTGGCATTAAGGCTAAACCAGTTTAGGCTTTGGATTAACTTGGCTAAACAGGAAGATAAAAGTTCATTTCTCAGCATTTCTAACCCTAGACTCAGCAGCCACAAGGACAGAACTCTCTCTACTCTCAAACCTCCATTTTTCACCAAATTGATTTTCTGTACAAAACCTTGGAAACCTTCGAGTAACCCTTCATTGGTCCTTCACTAGGACAACTTTAGGAAGCTTAATCAACCTCCATTCTCATACTGTAAAGCCATTTCTCACTCTGTTTTTTTCATCAAGCTCAACAATGGCAGATGGTTATTTGTTTGTTTCCAAGCATCCTTGAGTCAAGAGAACTTCACCATCCAACATCTCCAAGCATAAGGGCCACCTGTTTTGAGCTTTGAAGGCCAAGGAAGCACTGCATCATCACTGAACTTCAGTTGTGGTAAAATTTCGATTCATACATTTTTCCAAATGATGCCATGCTTTAAGTAGTTTACATCTTGCTGATTCCAACAAACTATAGATTGCTTGATTTGGTTGACCATGTTGCAAGAAATCTGGAATTTCATGTTCATGAGCAAATATATGTTTCTTCGATTTGGCTTGTTTACATTGATTTAGTGAAAAGTGATGATATATTTGTGATGCTTGAAGTATATTGATGCTATTGGTATGCATGATTTGGATTTCTGGACATTTCGAAATTTCCATGTTTGAACATTGAATGATGAATGCACTGTTGTATTGAACCCTACCCTGTCCAGGATTTTTCTCATGATTATGTGTGTTTTGTTGTTAGTTGATGTACATGTTAATGGTGTTTCATAGGTCATGATTATTGATGATTCTGTTTATGTTTTGGTTGTTCATAATTTTTGGTTGATGTTGATGATGAACATGAGCTGCCATGCTAGTAGAAACCCTAAAGTATGCATGAGAACCCAGAAAAATTGTGAAGTTCATTGGCTGTTGTTGCTTGTATTTGTATGAACATATTGTTATTGCTGTGCTGTTGGTTATGCTGTAGACTGATAATGAATTGATACTACTGCTGTCCAAACTTATGCCCTGTCCAGAATTTTCTCAGGATTTTGTTTGGTTTGTTGCTAATGATGCATAATGATGTTCCATTGGCCATGCTGTTGATTGTGCCTGTTTGAAGTTGTCTGTGTGATGATGAACACTGTTGATGATGAATATGCTATGCTGTTATAATGGTTGGTCGATTTCTGTGTTGCTGTTGATTACAAATGCCAATGCTGCTGTATTTGAAACCCTGGTCTTTTTCCAGAAATCATGTCTCTATGTATGCACAAGTTTGGTTGATGTTGTTGCTTGTGATTGTGTGATTGATTTCCATGGCCATGCTATTGTATCGTGTCACTTGATCTGTTGATGAATTTGATGAGCACATGCTAATAAAACCCTGCTGCTGTTTTGCTGCCTTAAGCTGCCAAGAAAATCTCATGAACATGTTTATGCTGTTGTTGGTTGATGATGCATGAGTTTGTATGCTTGGTCGAATCATGTTGTTAGATGATGTTGTTTGAAAACAATTGCTGTTTGCTTGCATTGTTGGCCATGCTGTTAGAAACCCTAAGGGTTTATGTGAAAACTCAGAGCTTGGAAGCTCATTGGCGCATTACACTGTTCCATTGGCTGAGAGCCAATAGGAACATTTCGTTTCCCCCATCAAAACGCTGCAGTTTTGTTAAGTGACTGCACTATTTACAACTCTGCCATTCAGTTGACCTTGGTTTGACCACTTTGCCATGCCATTTGTTCATATTGCATCCAATTATTTCCTCATCTCCCACAATTAATTTCTCTTTCAATTTTCACCCAAAAATTATGAAATTTTTTCCATCATGATCACAAATGAGTCTAGTATTTTATTGTGAATTTTAATTAATTTTTCAGTGGCTGGATTTTAAATGATAATTGTTTTCCCAACATGTATGCCAAAATGACACCCTTTGCCATTTCAATTGTGAAATTGTCATGTTGCATCCAATGAGCCTGAAATTTTTTTGTGGTGAAACTAGACACATTGACCTTCATTTCCATATAAAGTTTGTGCATTTATCATTTGTGGATTGAGAGTTATGATTTTCTGAAGTTATGTGTTACATTTGGTGCTATACCATGATCATGTATTTTCCCAATTTTTGTTCACATGCTTCCTCTCATCCAATTGACCCCAAATTTCGCATGAATGACCTATCACATGTCTAGTTTGTGTATGAATTTTCCTGGAATTAATCATGCTGTTTTCCATTTATTTGAGACTTTTCTTCCATGCTTAGTCATTTGTTGACTTTTTGTGCTATGCCTTGCCAAATCTTTTGTGAAATTCTCAAATCTTATTGTATGACCATGAAATTTCATATGTGATAACTAGACATCTTGAGCTTTGCATTGGTGTTAATCTCATTCATTTCTCTTCTGTTTTCAAATTGATATGATTTTTTGAAGTTGACCCATGCTTGTTGACTTTCATCATGCTTACTTGAATTTGGTTTGACTTCATGATTTTTCTTGACTGCCTTCCTCTCATCCAAATGCCATGAAATTTTACATGTATACCATGATAGGTGTTAGGATTGAGTGTGATTTATTTCATGATTTTTGAGATTGTTTGAGTTGACTTTTGAAAGAGGTCTTGCTGTTGACCTATTTGTGCTCTTTCTTGCCATGCTTTGCATCCTTTTGCATATGAAATGACATTGATGCATGATTTTATTATGAATCCAATTGAGAATGCTTCTTGAATGTTTAGAATTGGTTTGGGTTGACTTTTCCTTGCTGCCTTGATTTTTTCTTCCATCCTTGACCCTAGGCTAGTCCTAGTGGTCTTCTGTGCTTACTATTGAGTTCCTGTTTCAGGTTGAGCACCATTGCCATTGAGATCATACAAATGTGATTGTTTTGATTACATATCATGTACTAACCTTTGTTTTGTAGGTTTGACTCATGTGTTTGAGTCTTGCTTTGCACAGTTGACCTTCTGTGGTTGACTGTTTATCCATTCCTTTTGGTTTTAACTTTGAAACTGTTTACTGATTTGTTCGGTTTTTCTCAGGTACCCTTTAGTTGCTTTAGTTGCTTGCTTTGCTATTTAGCAATTGCTCTTGAGGTATAATTACTCTCTCTTCATGTAGTCTGGAGACCCGGTCTGTTATTTGGCCGGGCAAACTGTCTGAAGTCCTCCTTAAGAGGCAATGCCTGTGTTTGTTTAAAATTGTCCCAAGCAGGAAAAGTCCTTCAAGTAAGGCAATTGGTGGAAGGTAGGGATAAGTAGCCTATCCCCCACTATTCAGTGTGTCCTCTCTTTGCTCCCATTACATGGTTGAAGCATCGAGATAAAAACCCAAGATCTGATCGAGTCAATAATGGGGAAAGAGTTCCATCTTTCTGAACTCCCCCACTTTCTATTATTTGATGCTCTCCCTGATTAGGGATAGAAGCAATGAGGCACACCCCTCATCTCCTATTCATCTGCTTCACCTTAGCCTCTCAATGGCAAGGTTAAGAGCAACACTTACCCTATTCCAGTTGGCCCTAGTGCCCAACCTTTTTGCTTGAGCCTCTTGTACGCATATAGAGTGTGCTTCCTGTGATTGCTTGTTTGCTTTGCCTCTTTAGGTTTAGCTTAGACTTGCCCTTGTGCAAGGTAGGTTGTGCTTGACCTGCTTCCTGTGCAAGTCAAGTATGTGTGGCTTAACCCTTGTGTGAGCCACGTTTAGAGCTGTTCGGCCGAACTACGGCAACTCTGATTCTCATGTTCAGATGAGATACGTAGGCACGAGACGCGATGTCTTGCCGAGTTTGACTAACCACTAACACTAACTCTTTTCTCTCACCCCCGTGTGATTGAGATCTTTCTTTTCTCTCGCCCGCGTTGCGATTGAGACCTCCCCTTTCTCTTGCCCTAGTTGCAATCGAGACCCTTGCTTCCTGTGCAAGTTAGGTTAGGTGTGGCTTGCTTCCTGTGCAAGTCATGTTTAGGATAGGCTGGCTCCCTGTGCCAGTTAGCTAGAAACCTTAACTTAGGGACAATCTTGCATGACAACATCTAGGCTCGAGTCGTAGTCTCCCTAGTTGTGTCTCCCTCTGTTATCTGGTTAGGCTAGATCCTTGTCCCTGCGTAGGGGAACTACATCGCCCTGATCTTCATACCAGATGAAGTATGTAGGCAGGAGATTGAGCTGATCTCTCCGGGCGCCCTTTTTCTTTTTCCACCTTTGTGTCTTAACCACCCTTGTGTGTGTCCTGGTTGGAGTCCGACATAAGTCCAGCGATTGGCAGTTGGTTTCCTGTGTGTGTTTAGGTTCGGATGTCAATGTAAGTCCAGTGATTGGCATTTGGGCTCCATGTTTGCCTCTTTGTGTGTGTTTTAGGTTCGGATGCTGATGTAAGTCCAACGATTGGCATTCAGGCTCCACGTTTGCCTTTGCTTGTTTGTTTGTGTGCGTGTCAGCCGAGCTACGAATGCTCTGATTCTTCTCTCGTCCGAGAAGATACGTATGCATAGGATACGATATCCTAGCGAGCATGTGTCGTTTCCCCAGTCCGAACTACTTCGACTCTGATGTCTATGCCTGATAGACTAAGTAGGCCCAGGATACGATATCCTGCCGAGTCAGTTTCAGTCAGTCTCTTGCGCTTCTTTCAGCCAGTGTGTGTGTGTGTGAGCAGTGTTTAGCAACCATTTTCCTTCCTTTTGTGCGTGGATCCCGTAGAGTACTACGGATGCGTAGGGTGCCTAACACCTTCCCTTCGCATAACTGACTCCCGAACCCATTCTCTTTGGTCGCGAGACCATGTTCTTTCCTAGGTTTACTTCGAGCGTTTCCTTTCCCTCTTTTTGGGATAAATAACGCACGGTGGCGGCTCTGTTGTTTCTTTCTTTTCCCGCCGGTTTTTCGCGCGATGCGACACCATGCTACTCATTCCCACATGGTGTTACGTCCTAGTATCAGCAGCCTCCTTTGGCTCAAATTCTAAAAAGTCAAAAAACTATGCCACATAACCATCAACGGCAGGGGAAAACCAAACGTTATGACAAGAAGCATCCTCAATGTGATCAGATCCCCATGACATATGCTAGCTGCTACCTTACCTTGTCGAAAAAGGAGTCATTATGACAAGGGAAATTCCACCTGCCACTTTCCGTATCATGCAAAGCACAATCCTAATGCCTCATGTGCTTACCATGCAAGGCATAAGGGGCATTCTTTTGAGGATTGCTGAGTTTTCAAAGCTAGTGTACAAGAACTTATGGATCAGAAGGTTCTGAGTTTTACCAAAGAAGGGCCTGGTGTAAAGATTGAGGAGGGTAAGTGCAATCATTGATGAAGAATGCTCAGAATTAAGGTTGCATATGTAGAAGAATAATGAGGCCAATCAAGCCAGCAATCATGTTGTCTTTCAATCTTTTCATTTGAAATATTTTCGTGTTTGTCAATGTATTGTTCAATTGTGAACTTGTTTGTTTTTGAACAATGATCACAATGAAATAAACATGCATGTTTTGGTTAAATCCATTCGTCTCCACTCATATTTTATTTATCAGTATCAAACTGCTGCTCAAGCAAAACCAAAAGAGAATGATGCAATAAAATGGATAAGTTTGCTACGTGCATGCTTTTAAATAAAACCGCATTGATGATGTAAGACATTGTTCAATCCCTAAAGCACGGAGATATAAGGAAGTTAATCCCTAGTCAACCCCTTTGGGCCTTGAAGTCGGAGTTTCCTTCTTTACACATAAAACCCTCATGTTTAACCAGGGGTAGGATAGTCTTCAGTTAATTTGACCTTGCGTTCAAATTTCGAAAAAGGAGAGTATCCCATCAAGTGATAAATCAAATCATATCCCTCTCAAGAGGATGGAATCACAAATTCAGAATGGTTATCCCTTACCAACAAAAGGAGTGAGATAGTCACGAACCTTGCTGCAAATTAAACAAGTAGAATATCACAGGATTTTCTCCGATACAAAAAATGAAAAAAAATCAATGAAAAGCCCACTAAGTCAAAAGCTTGAAAACAAGATTGACTTAGGCATAAAAAAAAGGTATCCCGGTGGACTGCGAATCCCAAAGGATCAGTCCGGGCAAAATAAGGGAAGATACAAAACAAAAGAAGATGAATCCGATACCATTTGTAATGCCCCAGACTGCTTTCAGGATTACCAACTGACCCAACAAACCTGTCATACCCCAATTTTGTTTGGGTATTTAAAATTCATCTGATACATGTCTATTTGTCAAGTTTTGTATTTTTAGCCATATGCATTTTTATCATCAAATAAAGTCACCATAATCATGCATATATGCATTATAGTAAAAAAGTCAACATAAAGTCAATACTTTACATGTTGAAGAAATTGACTAAAATTGCATTTTTTCATTATGCATTTTGAAAAATAAATTCATGATCATTTGATTTATCATCAAAATATCCATTTAAATATTATTAATCATTTTCATGCATTATAAAATAAAAATTAATGTTTGTAGAAGATCCAAAATATCTCTGATTTATTACATCAGTATTTCATGCATATATTACATCATTATTCCATACATATATTACATTATTATTCACTATTTAATTAAATAAGGTTCTAGAAGGTACTCATACTCTTTGCGTAATTCATAAACTATCATTTCTAGAGCCTATAAATAAACCTCATTTCATTCACAAATGACATCACCAATCATTCACAAAAACTAAGGCAAACCTCTCTTCATTTTTCTTCAAGTCATTTCTTTCTTTCTTTATTGAATTTTATTTTAGGTAGGCTCTTATGCTTATAACTTATTTAATTCTATTGCATTTTTATTATTGCTTCATTTATTTAGTACCTTAATCATCAACATTTGTATGGACACTCCATTGATTCAAAATCAATAGTTTAAAGTGTTCTTGAACCTGCATGAATAAAAGTGAATTAATTTTTGTTTATTTAATTTGCTTTGTATTATTATTCTTGTTGCACTTAATTAGTATCTTAATCATCACCATTTTGCATGGAAACTCCATTGATTCAAAATCAAGAGTTTAAAGTGCTCTTGAACCTCCATGAGCAAAAATGATTAAATGAGATTTAATTTCTATTTTTTTGGTGGCTTATTTTTTAATTCTGAGCATTCCATATTGTTCGTGGGACATTCTGATCTAATGTGACCAAAGCCCTCACATCCATGACACTGGATACCTTTTCCTTGATTGGGGTTTTCCTATATTCTTTCTTTTCTCTGAAAGTCATTGTTCTACTTATGTCGAATGACATGTTCTTGACATTAGGTCTTGGCTTCCTATCCATTCTATTTAATACCTTATTGAATTGCCTATCAAGAAGCACGATAACATTATAAATTCCTTCATTAGTCTCCATGTCACATTGAGCTTCTTCATCACCAGTGTTGGAGATAAAAGTTATGTTTTTGTTCTTCTTTTCAGATCTATCACTGATAGCCAATTCAAAAGTTTGAAGTGACCCAATAAGCTCTTCCACTTTCGTGTTGCAGATGTCTTGTGCTTCTTCAATAGCTATGACCTTCATGTCAAACTTCTTAGGTAAAGACCTGGGGATTTTTCTAACAAGTTTCTCCTCTAACATCTTCTCTCCCAAGACACTAGATGAATTGACAATATGAAGGATATTCATGTGAAAATCATGAATACACTCATTATCTTTCATCCTGAGATTCTCAAATTTGGTGGTGAGAAGTTGAAGTCTTGACATTTTAAGTTTTGATGTGCCTTCATGAGTGGTTTTGAGGATTTCTCAAGCATCTTTGGCCACATTACAAGTATTTATTAACATGAATAGTGTTTTGTCAACTCCATCGAATAAGGCATTCAAGGCTTTGGAGTTTATAAGAGCAATTTCATATTCTTCCTTATACCAGTCCTCTTCAGGCTTCAAATTAGTTATGTCTTTCCCATCTTTGTCTTGCAACACATGATGTTCCCAACCATTGATAACTACTTTCCAGGTTTTGCTATCCATATATTTTAGAAAAGCCACCATACGTTCCTTCCAATAATCATAATTGGTGTCATCCATAATAGGTGGTTTGTTAACAAATCCCCCTTCCTTGTTCATAGTACCAGAAAATATCTCCATGGAGCTCACGTAAAACAGAACAAGGTGTCAGCTCTGATACCAATTGAAATTCTGGTACACAGATATCCTATGTCGCACACGATGTCACAACACCAGGATCATGACATTGTCACACCATAAAAAATTACAGTGTTAACGTAAATAGCAGGAAGTAAATAACACATGTCAATTGTTAACCCAGTTCGGTGCAACGTCACCTACATCTGGGGGCATCTAAGCTAGGAAGGAAATCCACCATAATAGTATTAATTTGAAGTTTTAAACAACCTTTGGTTTTACAAACTTCTCACCTAATCACAACCCTTGGAGTTTATATATAAGACTCTCCTAGATAAGAGACCTTTCTTGTTGATTCTAAATGTTGGCAGCAATTTTGGTAAAACAATGAGTGTTCACAAGATGTTATGGGTGATGTCTTAACATAAGATATCCTATGTACCTGCTGGAGCTTAAGGAACATAATCATGCAGGATTGTTCAGAATGTCATACACAAGGTCATGGCATCTGATATGTGTGTACCTGCTGGAGTTTAAATGAAAGACATGTTCATGCAGGATTATTTCAGTATGTCATACACAATGTCATGGCATCTGATATGGTTGTACCTGCTGGAAATTAATAATGGAATTATGGAATAATGCAGGATTTTTCCAGGATGCCAGACCCGATGTCATGACATCCTGTACACAGAACATTCAGAGTGAATGTTATCTGTTTTGTGATTGCACAATTAATGGCAATCTATGTATGATTGAAGATCTGATTTGCAGGCATATTCAATCATTGATTACAACCTGATTTACTTATTTTCCAAAGAGATCTAACCAGCTGTCATAAGAAGATTTGATTGGAAAATAGATTTAGGGTTTTCAAGATGTCCAAGCCCAGCTGAAAGCTTCTATAAAAAGGGACTTATAAAACCTATTTTACAACACAACCAATACTGAGCGAAATATAATGAGAGAGCTAGGGTTTGTGTCTGTTTAGTCGTAAGACTTGTAAGCCATTCAAGTCATCTTTTGATGAATGAATTGGACTGATTTGTGGTTGTAATTTGTCACTCTAAAGCTGTTAAGCAAGAGTGTGTGTCTACTGGATCAAAGCTGTGAAGCAAGATCAAGTATGTGTCTTCTTGATCAAAGATGTGAAGCAAGATCAAGAGTGTGTCTTCTTGATTGAAACTGTGAAGTAAAATCAAGAGTGTGTTATTGAAAAGTGTTTTCTTTTCTCAAGGGATTGTTGTTTAAGATCACAAGTGTGATTGTAGGGAAGTGAGTGGGTTCTCATATCTAAGAGTGCTTAGGTAGAAATTTCACGGGTAGAGATTAGGTGAGAAATATTGTAACTTGTTGAAGTGTACGGAGAGTCTTTGAACTGATTCTATTTTAGTGCATTTCCTTTCTGGCTTGGTAGCCCCCAGATGTAGGTAAGTTGGACCGAACTAGGTTAACAATTGCTTGTGTATCTTTTGCATTACCTTTCTATATCTTTCTTCTGTTAGTATAACTCAGATATTAGTGTCGTGACATTACATTCGACATCTCATATCTGATACCAGAGATTCAATTGGTATCAGAGCAGGCATCCTGCTCTGGTTCTGGGTGAGATCTAGGGACAATACTTTCTGGTACAATGGAGAGAGATGGAGGATCTGTTCATAGGCCACCAATTTTGGATGGTTCTAACTATGACTATTGGAAACCTCGAATGGTAGCCTTTCTAAAATATCTTGATAAGAAGGCTCGGAAAGTTGTGTTAACAGGCTGGGTGCATCCTGTCATTACTAAAGAAGGAGAAGCCACTACTGAGAAGAAGCCTGAAGAACAATGGTTCAAGGAGGAAGATGATCTAGCTCTTGGAAACTCTAAAGCATTGAATGCAATATTCAATGGGGTAGACAAGAATATTTTCAGGCTGGTAAACAACTGTGAAGTGGCCAAAGATGCTTGGGACATTCTCAAGACCACTCATGAGGGCATCTCTAGGGTAAAGATGTCTAGACTTCAGCTGCTCACCTCCAAGTTTGAAAACTTAAGGATGAAAGAAGATGAAAACATTCATGATTTTCACATGAGTATCCTTGAAATTGCTAATTCCTCAGGAGCCCTGGGAGAGAAGATGACATATGAAAAACTGGTAAGGAAAATACTTAGGTCACTTCCTAAGAGATTTGCAATGAAGGTGACTGCCATAGAAGAGTCTCAAGACATTTCCAAAATGAGGGTTGATGAGCTAATTGGTTCCCTCCAAACCTTTGAGATGGGATTAAATGATGGTGTTGAAAAGAAAACCAAGAGCATGGCATTTATGTCAAACACAGAAGAAAAAAAGAGTCAGGAGGTTGACGAAGATTTGGTCAATGAAGTAGCAAATGCTGGGAAGACAGTTCAATAAACTGTTGAAAGAGATGGATGTAAGATCTAAGGCAAATGTCAGGAACAACTCATCTAACATCAGTAAATCCAACAATGCTGGAAGAAGAACAAGATCAGATGAGAAGCTCAAAGAAGGAAGAGAGGTACAATGTTATGAATGTGATGGGTATGGACACATCAGGACTGAATGTGGAACCTACCTCAAGAAGCAGAAGATGAGTCTTGCTGCCACCTGGTCTGATGAAAGTGAAACAGAGGAGGCTGCAAACCTTGTGACTGCCTTGACAGGAAGATGGGGATCTGATGAAGACTCAAGTGATGATGAAGTAACCTTTGAAGAACTGGCTTCTACCTACAGAAAGTTGTGTCACAAAAGTGTAGAGTTGTGCAAACAGGTTGAAAGCCAGAAGAAGGAAATGACTCAACTTGAGAATGAGAAGGTAGAATACTTGGAAACCATCTCCAAATTACAAACAGAAGCAGTGGTTCTGAATGCCAAGCTAGTTGAAAATCCACAAGCTGAAAGTCAGAAGATAGCACAGATGGAAAGTGAGAAGGCAGACCATGTGAAAACCATCTCTAAGCTGAAAACTGAAGCAATGTTCTTAAATTCTAAACTAGAAGAGATGACCAAGTATGTAAGGATGTTAAGCAATGGATCTGACTCTTTAGACAAGATTCTCCAAACTGGACAAATGACTGGAGACAAATCTGGCATTGGGTATAATGACTCAAAGCCTGAGAGCAGTAACACTGGAGCCAAACCTAAGTGCATCCATAATAAAACTAAACCTGTGATGTCACACCATATGTCACAACACCAGAGGAGAAAACAGCAGAAGGGGAAACAACAAAGATGGAGATGCCATTACTATGGGAAATTTGGTCATCTGAAGCCTTTCTGCTATAAACTCTATGGTTATCCTAGGCCTGCTCAACATCAGAATCACTATCAACCCAGACCCAAACAGCACAGGCCTATCATCAAGAAGGAATGGGTTCCTAAGACTAATGTTACAAGTCTAATAGCTCACGTTCCCCTCAGAGTCTCAGCCAAAGAAGAGTGGTATTTTGATAGTGGATGTTCCAGACACATGACTGGAAACTAAGACCTGCTAACTAACCTGCAGCATCATATCATAAGCCATGTAACCTTTGGAGATGGAGCAGAAGGTGAAATCAAGGGAACATGTAAGCTTGATTGTCCTGGAGTTCCTGAACTTGACAAGGTTTTACTTGTTAAGGGCTTGACTGCAAATCTAATAAGCATCAGTCAACTATGTGATCAAGGTCTGAATGTTAACTTCACCAAAACTGAATGTCTAATTTTTAACAAAGATAGTGAAGTGATTATGAAAGGAATCAGGACCAAAGACAACTGCTACATGTGGAGCTCTCAAAAAGATTATTCCTTAAAGTGTTCCTATGTCAGAGAGGAAGGGATGAAGATGAGTATAGATGCTAGAAGAACCCTCAAGAGTGATGAAAGACAAGTCTGTGGGAAATGTCAGACAAGGATGTCACACCAGAAGCTCAGACTTAACCTCACCTTCATAGGAGAAAAGGTTATGATGGCTCAAACAACTGAGAGGTTAGATCAAACAGGTGGACATGTGACCAATCATAGGCAGTCTGGAACTGGAGAGAGCATTGTTGGAACTAGGTCACAAGGGACTGTGTGCAAAAATGCCAAGAACAATGTGGAAAAGATTGGGATGACACCTACTCCTACACATGTGAAAGGTAAAAATGGTGTTCATATAGAAGATGAAAGAATGGGAAATTAGGGATTTGGACTCTTGTGAAATTATGGCAATTAAAGTGGAAAAGAAAAGCAAATAAAAATAGTGTCTGCCCTCTTAAACGAAAGAGCCACATTAATGAAAAATCATTCCCTAGCATTGAAAATAGTATCTATGCCCTTAGCACACGCTACCTAAACACAGCAATTTCCATCTCCATTCAACTTCTCAGAGGAACTCAGCTAGGGCAAAGAAAATTCTCTCAAAAGTTCGACAACATGTCTCAACATCCATCATCATCTGGTTTAAAACCTTCTCATCATGCAAAGACTCCCTCAATGGAGTTTCTAGATGAAGACGTATTGGACGTTACTCCCCTCTGTGTGATACCAGGCGACACCCCAGGTTCCTCTTCCATGGCTGGAAACCAATAAGGTAATATCCCTGATAAATCTTCTCTTCCAAAAGACATGCATTATGCTGATCGTGCCATTAGGAACCTAGTTACTAGGATTCTAAGTGAAGGGCATAAAGTAAAGGGGGTTTCTACCCCTCTGTCCAGAAGGGACCCCTCTCCTGAGGAGGAACCCCAAGCTGAGAAAGATGATGACTCATCTAGATCAGAAAAGGAAGTGGCTGTTGAGGGACTATGTTCTCTAGGTAAAACCCAACCTAGCAAGAAACCAGAAAATATGTCTCAGGAGAGTGTTATTAACCTAGAGGAAGAAAGCTCTGAAGAAGAGGATGACTCTTTGGTCCATCTTATAAAACCTAGTGTAGCTGAGAAACTGAGGACTAGAAAAGGTAAAAGTGTGGCTAAAATGAGAACAGCAAGGAGAGTGAAAAAGACTGCTAGTGTAGGACCCTCAAAAACCTGGAGTAAAGTTGAGGTTAGGAAAAGGAAAGAAAGAGACAGTTCTGACTTTGATGAGGATGTCGAAGACGATGTCCCAGATATCTCCCCTGCAAAAAGGCAGGCTGTTCAGAAGTCTCCTGGCAAAGCTGCTGCTGTGCACCTTGACAATATCTCCTTTCATTTAGAAGATGGTGCTGCAAAATGGAAATTTGTCATTCAGAGGAGGATAGCTGTTGAAAGAGAGCTTGGAAAAGAGGCTGTAGAGGTAAAAGAAGTAATTGATTTGATCAAAAATGATGGACTAATGAAGACTGTGGTAGCTCTACCCCAATGTTATGAGGGGTTGGTAAAAGAGTTTATTGTGAATATCCCTGAGGATATTTATGAAAAGAGCAGCAGGGAATTCTGCAAGGTGTTTGTAAGGGGAAAATGTGTGAAATTCTCACCAAGCATTATCAACAAGTTCCTAGGAAGAGGAACTGATGGAGGAGTGGACCTAGAGACTACAGACAATGAGGTCTGTAGGATTATTACAGCTAGCCAAGTTTAAGGAATGGCCTAGTAGGAATCACTTATCAGCTGGCAAGCTCACTGTCAAATATGCCATCTTACACAAGATTGGTTCAGCCAACTGGGTGCCTACTAATCATATCTCTACCATCTCCATTGGTCTTGGAAGAATCATTCATGCAATTGGAACCAAGATAAACTATGACTTTGAAAAGTTTATATTTGATCAAACCATCAGACATGCCTCCACAAATGCTGTGAAGTTGCCCATTGCCTTCCCATCCATTATTTGTGGGATTATCTTGAGTCAACAACCAGGCATTCTTAATACAAAGGACATCCCAAGCAGAAGAAAACCCCCTCTATCCATTCATTATAAGCTATTTGAGGGAAGTCATGTCGATGATGTTATCATGACATCTGCCAGAAGGGAGCCTGCATCTCAAGGGAGCTTAATTGATCAACTAAAAGATACCTGCAAGGAATTGGAGAATGGTATAAGGGTGGCCAAGTCAAGAAAAGAAGCTTTGGAAGTTCTTATCTGTAGCATGGAAAAGGAAGCAATGGAGAAGGCTAGTAAGGATACAGATGCAAAAGCCCAATCCAGTGGCAACTCTTAAAGCTCTGAAGGCTCTGAAGGTGAAGGTGATACTTCTTCCTCTGATTAAAGGTTCCTTCCTGTGTTGAAGACTGGTATGATCTGGTGAAGTCTGTGAGGTGTGCTGGAAAGATTGATGTCTTGGAAGCTGTTATGCTGTTTGGAAGACTGAAGTTTTATTGTTTTTTTTTAAAATGTGTATTTTGTGGCAGTCCTCATTGATGCCTGTGTGTAATATTTTGGGCTCTTAAAGAGTTCCTTGGATTTGTTCATTATCTCAGCTATCACAGCTATGTATAATGATGGTTTGTACTGCTTAACTATTATGTTTTAACATGTTTAATGTTATAACATCTGTCCTGACATTCTCTGATAGACTAATTGACATTTATTTTGTCTAATTGGTCACCTTTGGTCAATTTTGACTAAAAAGGGGGAGAAGTGTTGATGTGGAATGTGGAAGCAGTTGTGAGTTATATGTAGCTGAACTGAAGGACAACTATTATTGAAGGAAGTGCACAGGTGTTAAAACAGAATGTTGTTCTGTTTACAGATGTCAAAGAGGATGTCTGATATGGTGCACAGGTGTTGATGTTGAAGTAGACGTCAGAATGACATTCTGGCTGGTACAGGTGCTGTGATTACCGTAGTTGTTATGTTCATGGAAGATGGTTGATGTATGCACAGTTTTAGAGGGAGAAGGAGTACCCTTGTGCATTTGTGTGTCTTACTAGTTGCATCCATAACTAGTAATTCTGTTTTTGTTGCACAGATTTAGGGGGAGGAGAATTACCCTTGTGCATGTGTGTATTACTAGTAACTAGCTAGTAATTGTGTTGCTTCTGCTGCTGTTTAAACTACTGTTATGTTGTTTAACTGCTGGTAGTTTACCTTGTGAACAAAAAGGATAGATATATGTTTTAGCCAAAATTTTCCAAAGGGGGAGTTTGTTGATTCTAAATGTTGGCAGCAATTTTGGTAAAACAAAGAGTGTTCACAAGATGTTATGTGTGATGTCTTAACATAAGATATCCTATGTACCTGCTGGAGCTTAAGGAACATAATCATGCAGGATTGTTCAGAATGTCATACACAAGGTCATGGCATCTGATATGTGTGTACCTGCTGGAGTTTAAATGAAAGACATATTCATGCAGGATTGTTTCAGTATGTCATACACAATGTCATGGCATCTGATATGGTTGTACCTGCTGGAAATTAATAATGGAATTATGGAATTATGCAGGATTTTCCCAGGATGTCAAACCTGATGTCATGACATCCTGTACACAGAACATTCAGAGTGAATGTTATCTGTTTTGTGATTGCACAATTAATGGCAATCTATGTAGGATTGAAGATCTGATTTGCAGGCGTATTCAATCATTGATTACAACCTGATTTACTTATTTTCCAAAGAGATCTAACCAACTGTCATAAGAAGATTTGTTTGGAAAATAGATTTAGGGTTTTCAAGATGTCCAAGCCCAGCTGAAAGCTTCTATAAAAAGGGACTTAGAAAACCTGTTTTACAACACAACCAATACTGAGCGAAATATAGTGAGAGAGCTAGGGTTTGTGTCTGTTCAGTCGTAAGACTTGTAAGTCATTCAAGTCATCTTTTGATGATTGAATTGGACTGATTTGTGGTTGTAATTTGTCACTCTAAAGCTGTTAAGCAAGAGTGTGTGTCTACTTGATCAAAGTTGTGAAGCAAGATCAAGTGTGTGTCTTCTTGATCAAAGCTGTGAAGCAAGATCAAGAGTGTGTCTTCTTGATTGAAACTGTGAAGTAAAATCAAGAGTGTGTTATTGAAAAGTGTTTTCTTTTCTCAAGGGATTGTTTTTTAAGATCACAGGTGTGATTGTAGGGAAGTGAGTGGGTTCTCATATCTAAGAGTGCTTAGCTAGAAATTGCACGGGTAGAGATTAGGTGAGAAAGACTGTAACTTGTTGAAGTGTACAGAGAGTCTTTGAACTGATTCTATTTTAGTGAATTTCCTTCCTGGCTTGGTAGCCCCCAGATGTAGGTGAGTTGGACCGAACTGGGTTAACAATTGCTTGTGTATCTTTTGCATTACCTTTCTATATCTTTCTTCTCTTAGTATAATTCAGATATTAGTGTCGTGACATTACATTCGACATCTCATATCTGATACCAGAATTTCATTTCTCATTTCCCTTCAATCACACAACAATGATAGCAACTTCTAACAACAAACAAAAGATACACTTCCAATGAAAACAAAATTCACTCTTGCTTAAAAGCTTATGAGTGATTCACAATTACAACTCAAAAACTCAGTCCAATTCAAGTATCTAAGTGATACAAGAATGACTCACAAAAATAATTAACAAACTAAACCCTAACAAAAACCATCTCATGCACAACTTTGATATCTTCTTAGGTTTAGAATCGTCCTTTAAATCACCCAAGAATAGCATGGGTTCAGACTAAATAATCAACATATATGATCAAATCAAATCATATCATATCAAATCTAATGTCTCCTTAAATGTTTTGACATCCAGTCTGCACATTCTTCTGCATAATCAAATTTAATGTTTCCTTAAATGTTTTGATATCCATTCTTAGAAAACATTTGCACAGCCGGAACCGATCTTTGAACTTCTAAAAAAAGCACTTTGAACCGCATAATGCATGTATCATATCATCAAATAATCTTCACTAATCTCAAGCTAAACAATAAATATTCCAAGAACGCAAAACTACAGCGCACCGCGATGTCGTACAAACATGTCAAGAAATCTTATCCAACATCTTCCTATTTCACTTGTTTTATCAAAATGCTGTCAATCACAATACAAACAATCTAACAGATAGTAATTTGATTATTTGTGGGCAGGTTTTGATAGAATTTTTTTTTGAATGATTACCCCGGTTAGCTTTAGTGTTGGTTCCAATACATTCATCAAGTTTGTGGTTTTGGTGTTTTAAAAGCTTGGTGAATCTGGGCAAGAATTTTTTTGTACATCCATGGTGAGACAGGAGAGCAACAGAAAGGGAAAAGACAAGAAGAAGCAAAATAAAAGGGACACGAGAGAAAAATATCACATAATTAAAAACCTTACTAAAGAAAGAACACCTAAATAAGAACACACAAGTGAATAGAAGAGGCAAATATACAATATTTATATAAAAAAAAATTAACCTTGTCAATCAATAACATCGATTTGATATTTTAATATGTTAATCTTTTATTTTATTTAATATACATTGAAAGAGAGAGATATTAATTTATAATCAAACTGATGATATTATTAAAGTAAAGAAACATTACATAAACACACCCCAATAAGAAACATCACATAAAAGCACATATAATAAGTATTTAACAACTTAATGATACTCTTAAATAGAAGAGGAAAGTAGCTTTGGCATAACCGCAGACCTAGTTCCTCTTATTATTCTCATTCATAATAGCTAATATAGGAGTACATAATTTCTTGTCGAAGATTCATCATTCATAACATTCCACCTTACCTAATACTGCAATAAAAAAAAATACCGAGATCATTATTGATATAAACAAAACAGACAAACTTATTTGCCTTTGTTTGGGCATGCAACAACTTTTTGCATGAAACATGAAATATTTTCTTTGTTGCGCCATCAAATGCATTATATATTATTTTGACAAATCAAATGCAAAACAACAATATATACCAATTGAAATAATGATACAGAACAGTCAAAACTCGAATTAACATACTACTTTTTTTTTCAGCTTCTAATATGAATATTTTGAAAATATTTTTAGGTGGATTTATACCATTTATAGAAAAAATGAAAAATGAATTTTATTATAATAAAATGTGAAAAATAAATATGTTATATTACTAAAAATGTTAAAACATGTACCTAGCACAGTTGGTGGAAGCACTGATCTTGTAAGGGATATTAACCCCACATTTGCCTGGGAGTGAAGCAGCATAGCCTACATTGATTCTTTTGATAGAAGCAGCAGCTGACTTCAAGCAAACACAAACGGCACGGCGGTCAGCGGTGGTCCTAGCCGCATTAATTAACCCTCTAATGCCATAACAACATCGCGGGGAAACAGCACCACCATTCTGAACATAACCTAAGCATGGCACAAGGTTACTTGAGATTTGTCCACATGGAACTGCACCACCATTTTGTGCATACATCAAAGCCATCAACATTATAATAACAAATGCTAACTTGAAGCTACCCATTAATAGTAAGAAATTAAATGGTTGAATAGATAAATGCTTTGTTGCTATTAGGTGTGAGTTAAAAGACACGATGTTGAGGGGTTTATATAGTGATTTTGAAGATCAATGTTGTTGAGTTTGGTGGTTGGTGGTTGTGTCTAATTTAATGGGGGACACCCTAGATTATTATGTGATACTTTAGACATACTCTCTTTAAAGAGGCAGCATTCAATGGAGTATTTTTTATTTCAATGTCAACTTTAACTAATATTGGTTTTTAATATTAAAATAATAAGATTTGAGAAGGTACACTTAAATGCAAGGTTACATAGAGCAATGAATTTCATTGAATTTGATTTTGTTTTTTTTATAAAATTTATAAATTAATTCATATACACTATTATTTTAAATAGTTTTAATATAAAAATATTTTATTTTTATTATAATTATTTTATAGTCATGTCTATGAATGATTATGATGCGTTAAAAAAGCAAAACTTTCAACTATGATACCGGAGCACTTTATATATAAACTTATTTTAGAGTTGCACAAATTCAAAAAAGAGTATACTAATAATAATTATAAGAAAAAAATTTAGTGTATATAATATGGTATATGTGTTTGTTTTCGAGTAGAAACGCATTTCTCTACTTTTTTTTATGTGGCAATAATAGATGACAACTAAACTCTAAAATTTATGTATAATCTATAAATTGCATAATTTCAAACTTGAAAAGACAATTTAATGGCGGAACAAATTTTCTTTTATAAGCAAAATTAATTAATTGAATATAAGGGGTATTCGAGCCCATGATAGATATAACGATACAAGTTTATGAAGTCGTTATGAATTTTTCATTAAGTCATAAAAACGTAAATACACCCGATGTTTAACTCATATGATAATCATATGTGTAATAAGACCTAAGTTTTTTAACTTTTATTGACAATGAAAAAAATTTATTATTTATAAAAAAAATATTTTGATCTAAGCACAAGTTTAATTGTTTGGTGATAATTATTTACTTTTTTGTCGATCTAAGAACTAATGAATTGTCTGGTGTTAAGAATGTGTGGTTTGGGCCTAACTCAACCCTACAAAACCGGTTGGTAAAGTGAGGACTGCCCCCACTTATAAACACATGCTCAGGCCAGGACTCTTAACACACCCCCTCACGCCCAGGACTCTTAACACACCCCCTCACGCCCAGGACTGAACATCTGGAGCGTGGAAATAAATGGTGGGTGGCCCGATAGCGAAAACCATAGTAGGTGGCCCACCGGATCTTAAACGAGGCTCCGATACCATGTTAAGAATGTGTGGTTTGGGCCTAACTCAACCCTACAAAACCGGTTGGTAGAGTGAGGACTGCCCCCACTTATAAACACATGCTCAGGTCATATATTGTCCGATGTGGGACTCTTAACATCTGACGACAATCATTTACTTTGTTGTTGATCTACGTACTAGCTTACCGTCTGACGACAGTCGTTTCTTTTCCTGTCAGTCTAGGTGTCAGTACTTCGATTGAAGACAACTATTTTCTTTCCTATTAGTCTATGCACAAGTATGCAATCACTACTACAACTAACACTTTTTATGACGAATCTTTCACCTTGAAATGCTAAAAATTGAGAGTATAGTTCTTGGTAACATCATGCTAATAACATTTTATCTCGGTTATCCATAAAACAGAGGAAATATATTTATAAGGAGTGTCATTTTATTTTTAATATAACCTATTACCTTAGTGTTTTGTAAAAATCGAGGGAATATAAATATTAGGGACGTTTCGAATCCCAATTACTTCATTTTTATATTTTTTAATGGTTTAATTAACATTTCTCACTTGAGGCATTTCCAGATTCCATTTTTTTTTGTTATATTTTTTTTTACATTTTTTTAAGTTAGTTAGAAAAACACAAAATCTTTGTTATCAATAAAAAAGATAACGCAATAATACGATTGAAAAGGAAAGGAAAAATTTCATTGCTAATCATAAAACTATTCCACATATTCAAACTTCTGACTCCACTGAAGTTCAACAGTTTAATCATGCTCTTTTTACCCTTTTAACTATCCCTAATTGAGAGAAAATTTTAAAAAGAACTCTTCCATATGGTATGAGGAAAGTTATTTCCTCACGAGAGGTCACAACCATTTTCATTAAGAAGTTAAAAATAGTAGGAGGAAGATTAATTTTGATGTTGTGGATAAGGAAGTACAAAAGATGTTTGTCATCTGAAGTAAGCGTTTCTAATTGTTTCTCTCTTAGATGGAGATTTGACATTAGAAGTTGATGTCAAACATTTGTAATTGGGATGAGAGTAGCAGGAATAATGAGGTTATTGTAGTTTGCATAAATTAGGAAAATGTGGTTTGAGAAGACAATGTTGAATCTATATTATTCAACATAACTATCTTTCTCTTCACACTTTATTGTTTGAGCAATAAGTGATGGGTCAATGTACACTGAACTGTATTGACTTAGCATTCTCACCATATTGCCTAACGAATGCATTTAATCATAACTCTATTACAAGATTAGTGTAGATGAGTTCATGAATCATGTCAAAGTAACCTTTCGAGTTATGTTTGAAAATAGTTTTCATTAGATCAAAATCTTAGTTTTTCAACGTTGAAATCCACAAATTTTTCATTGATAACGAACAAAAGATTTTCACCTCTGTTGAAGGTTTTTGCAGACATTTTTTGAATAAAAAGAAAAGACTTTTAAACTAGATTTAAAGCCACAAAGAGATGGCAATGAAATTAGACCTGAATAGTATATAAATAAATTGAAAAAGAGGAAGTGAAACAATCAGAGAAGCTCAAACGCCTCCTTAAAAATCCAAAAGATACATTACATTTTGAATAAGGATGATCATTACTATTCTATTGATACGATTCCAAGGCGCGATGATCATTACTACTTTTTTAAATATAAAAACAACATATTACCTCGGTTTTTTTATATAACCGAGGGGAAAAACCAGGAACCAACAATCCATGAACCTCTATTTTTTATTATATTTTTTATTTGTAAATATTCTTTGTAATCAATGAAATGTAAAAAAAAAGATTATTTACCTCGGTTTCCTATTAAAACGAGGGTTAAAGTATTTTACCTAAATTAAACATAAAAAAATCATTAGTGACCCCGTTGATCAAATATATGACGTTCATTTCATGTCATATCAATGCTTAATACACTACCATTAATGATCAGCGTGAAACATAAAAAATTTCTATTATAAAAGCATATTTCTGAATATGAAGAAGCAAGTGAAGCATCATGAAGTGTGAACATACAACAATGAGCTGAAACTCCATAACCAAAAGAAGGGAAAAGCTTGAAGAAAAGTTGTATGTGATCAAAGATGAAATGTAATTCTCAATCTCAATTGTTACAATAGAGAGGACTACTATATATAGTTAAGACAAGTAGTTAGATCCTAACTAACTCCTCTCAACAACCTCTAACTAACCCCTAAAGTTAGTTATCACAAAGAGAAAACAGAATTTTACTGTTTATTATTTTCATCATCATTTACAGCCCCCCTCAAGCTGGAATGAATATCAATCATTCCAAGCTTGGATTGCAAAATATTGAAAGGACCAGGTTGAAGAGACTTGGTAAAAATATCTGCAATCTGCTCCTTAGAAGTGACAGGCATGAGATGAACAACTCCAACTAGAACTTTCTCACGTACAACATGACAGTCGATCTCTATGTGTTTTGTGCGCTCATGAAAAACAGGATTGGCAACTATATGCATGGCAGATTTGTTATCACAGTAAAGAATGATAGGTACTGAATGATTGATGTGAAAATCATGAAGAATATTGAGAAGCCAAACCCCTTCACAAGTAGCTTGAGCAAGAGCACGATACTCAGCTTCAGAGGAAGATCTGGAAATGACAGGTTGCTTCTTGGTCTTCCAGCTAATGAGTGAAGTGCCAAGAAAATAACAAAAACCAGAAGTGGATCTTCGTGTATCAGGGCAAGCCCCCCAATCTGAACCTGAAAAACCTTTGAGACATAAAGATGTATTAGATTGGAAAATGAGTCCTTGGCCTGGACTGTTTTTGAGGTACTTCAAAACATGTAGACCATCTAACATATGTTTATCTGTTGGAGCAGCAAGAAATTGGCTTAGTTTGCTGACAGCATAGGAAATTTCAGGTCTGGTATGTGTGAGATACAATAAACGACCAATAATCCTTCTGTAGGGAGTAGGATCAGAGAGAGGTGTGCCATATGTTTTGTGGAGTTGAAGATGAGGCTGCATAGGGGTGGAACAAGGTTTGGCACCAAGAAGACCAGCATCAGAAATCAAATCAAGAGTGTATTTTCTTTGACATAAAGAAATACCATGAGTGTTGCGAGCCACTTCAAAGCCTAGGAAGTATTTGAGAATTCCCAAGTCTTTGATACTGAATTTATCATCTAAACAAGTTTTGATTTGTAAAATTTCATGAGAATCAGTGCCTCCAACTACTAAATCATCAACATAAACCAGAATCATAGTGAAACCTTGAGAAGAAGTCTTAGTGAAAAGGGAATAATCTGCTTTGGATTGGATATAACCTGATGCAATAAGGGTGTCAGTGAGTTTTGTATTCCATTGTCTGCTAGCCTGCTTCAGACCATAAAGAGATCTTTGTAATTTGCAAACGAGATTTGGAGTAGACAAAATGAGACCAGGTGGAGGCTTCATGTAAACTTCCTCATTAAGATCACCATGGAGGAAGGCTGTGTTAACATCAAGTTGGAACAAAGGCCAATTGTGAACAGCAGCAACAGCTAAGCAAACTCTAACAGTGGTCATTTTAACAACTGGACTGAAAGTGTCAGTATAATCTAATCCTTCAGTTTGAGTGAACCCCTTTGTAACAAGTCGTGCCTTGTACCTCTCAATGGTACCATCAGCATGCATTTTTACTTTAAAAACCCACCTGCAGCCAATGGCTTTCTTGTTTGAAGGTAAGGGCACAAGATCCCATGTTTTAGTTTTAACCAGAGCCTGCAATTCAGTATTGATAGCAGTTCTCCAATTCTCATCACAAATAGCATGCTCATAAGATGTAGGTTCAGGATTGGCAGACAAGTTTAACATGTAATGTTTATGAGGAGATGAAAAAGAATCATAGGAAGTAGCAGATGAAATAGGATACTTACAGGTGAATGAAGATGAGGCCATAGCTGAGTCAGGATGGTGAAGCAGATTACAATGATAATCTTTTAGATAGTTTGGGGGATGAACTTGTCTATGTGATCTTCTTACAGGTATGGACTCACAGTTACTAGAAGGAAGATGATTGGTTTCATTGGTAGGAGAATGTGTAGTATGATTGGTTTCATTGGAATTGAAATCTATAGAATGAGAATTATTTTCAGTATGACCATTGTCAACTGAATGATTAAATGTAGGATTGGGAACTGAATTGGGCAGAAACACATCATCAAACAAATCATCCAAGTGTGTAGTAGTGTGTGAAGAGGATGAAGGCAGAGGAAGATTATGTTTATATGGAAAATGAGACTCAAAGAAAACAACATCTCTAGAAATAAACAGTTCCTTATTATGCAGATCAAACAAAAGATGTCCTTTCACACCAGGTTTATGACCTAGATTAATGCACTTTCTAGATCTTGAATCTAATTTCTTTCTATTGGATTTTAGAGTGGCTGCATAGCACAAAGAACCAAAAACTTTCAGGTTGGTCATGTCAGGTAAAATGTTGTACAAAATTTGGTAGGGTGACTTGTGTTTTAAGAAAAGTGTGGGAAGTCTATTTATGATATGCACAACATAACTCACTGCATGAGCCCAGAATAATGGAGGCAAATGAGCTTGAAATAAAAGAGCTCTAGTGATGCCCAAGATATATGTTGATGTTTTCTTTCAACAATACCATTTTGTTGAGGTGTAGCCACACAAGATGTTTGGTGAATGATACCTAATTGATTGTAAAAAGAAGGCATCAAAAACTCATTGCCATTATCTGATCTAATGCACTTGACATGACAGTTGAATTGAGTTTTAACCAATGCTACAAAAGACTTGACATGAGAAGTGGTTTCAGATTTTAGTCTCATAAGATACAGCCATGTAAATCTACTCTTATCATCAACTATAGTTAAAAAATACCTATAGCCTATCATGGATGGTATGGCCAATGGACCCCAAATATCCATATGTAATATGTCAAAGGTGGATTGAGAAGCATGAGAACTAGGAGAAAAAGGCAGTCTTTTCTGTTTTGCATAAAAACATACATCACAAGGCAATTTGATATTGACAGGTTTAATGAAAGGAAAATCTTTATTGAGTTCAATCAATTTGGAATTAGAAGCATGTCCTAATCTGATATGCCATAGGCTACATTCAGGATAATGACTATTTGAATTATTAACAGAAGAATTGATACAATGTATGGGAGGTGTTTTAGGTAATGTAACTGAAGGAGAGGTCAAGAGATATAATCCACCATGTAACTCAGCTGTGCCAATCATCTTCAGAGAAAACTTGTCTTGTACAGTACATGAATCGGCATTAAAAACAAGTTGACAATTGAGTAATTTGGTTAATTTTGTGACAGAAATGAGATTAAAAGCAAAATTAGGTAAATAAAGAACATCAGTGATGTAAAAGTTGCTGTTAAACTGAATAGTGCCTGAAAGATTAGTGGTAACAAGACTGCCATTTGGGAGTTTGAGGGTAATGGGCTTAATTTGCTTAAGACACTGAAAATATTCACGAGTAAAACAAACATGATCAGTTGCTCCTGTATCTAATATGAATGATGCAGCATGAAAGGAATTTGGGATAGTGCAGATAGTACCTGATTCAAGATTAGTTTGAGAGGTTAACTGGTTAATGGTATGAGATTGCAAGTGTGATGAGCCTTGAAGTAAGGCTAGCAATGCTTGGTGCTGCTCTGGTGTAAAAGCCAAACCATGAGATGTTGGTGCACTTGCTTCAATATCAGATCCTGATGTGTTTTCAGGTCTATCAGATGCAATATTGCATTGATTGATTGCACCTTCATGCTTCCAATGAGGAGGATAACCATGTTTTTTAAAACAAGTATCAATGGTGTGATTAGACATGCCACAATGTATGCAAACACGATTATTTCTGCCCCTGCCACCAGAAGATCTGCCTCCTCTAGTGCTGCCTCTACCACGCATATTGGAATATGATTTAGACTGAGTATCACGATGATGCTGATCAGAAGATGGAGTGACCAAAATCTTGGACTCATCAATGGGAAGATTAGCTTGTCTTTCTTGTTGAACAAGCAAGGAATATACTTTGCAAATGCTAGGGAGAGGATCCATAAGCATTATTTGTGACCTAATAGCAGAGTATTGATCATTCATCCCTTTCAAGAAACGAATTACTTGATCACTAGCTTTGTAAGCACGAATCTTGGTAATGGCAAGACAAGTAGTATCACAGTCACATGCAGGAATAGGTCTAAAATTATCTAGTTCTTACCATAAAATCTTCAGTTTTGTGTAATATGAAGAAACAGAAGCATCACCTTGTTTCAATGTGCATATTTCTTCTTGGATATCAGAAATTCTAAAAACATCGCCTTGATAAAAATGCTCCTTGAGCTCATTCCACATATCAGCAACATTCTCCATCCAAAGAATACTTTGAGCAATTTCAACTTCTACAGCATTCTTGATCCAAGACATGATCATGGTGTTGCATCTATCCCAAGCTATGGAATTTGGATCAAGATCAGAAGGTCGTGGTAAAACACCATTGATGAAATGCAATTTGTTCTTAGAACGAAGAGCCATGGCCATGGAGCGCGACCAAGAGTGATAATTGTTATTGGAGAGTAATGGTGTAACCAGAATCAAAGAAGGATTTTCATTGGGATGCATGAAATAAGGGTTTAGGATATCATTTTGATAACCTTTATTGTTGTTTCTTGAAGATGATTCACCATGATCGCTGCTATTAGAGCTTGAAGATGACATGATGAGAAACAACAAAGTTGCAGAAACTGCAGGAAAGTTGGATCGAAAGAAGAAGATTGAGAAAAAAAAATCGCAGCGGAAAATAGAATCACAGGCTTGTGATACCATGTGAACATACAACAATGAGCTGAAACTCCATAACCAAAAGAAGGGAAAAGCTTGAAGAAAAGTTATATGTGATCAAAGATGAAATGTAATTCTCAATCTCAATTGTTACAACAGAGAGGACTACTATATATAGTTAAGACAAGTAGTTAGATCCTAACTAACTCCTCTCAACAACCTCTAACTAACCCCTAAAGTTAGTTATCACAAAGAGAAAACAGAATTTTACTGTTTATTATTTTCATCATCATTTACATGAAGCACTTGAAACTATCTACATCCACCTCTTTAAGATTTGCAAGATCGTTTGTCATGAAAGGATCGCTAAGATGGATGCAAGAGCATAGAATTATTTGAGTTTAAGGTTTGTGTTCTTAACTATTTATTTGAGCAAAAATCATTTATTTATCTAACGTTTTTTTATCAACCTTTTTTTTATATCAGAAACAAATCAATACGAGGTAAAGCCATTGAGAATATAGTCGCATCCAATATTTGATCTTGCCCAAATATCAAGTATTCGAAGATCTAACATATGATCTTCATGGATTAATTAATTTTTATTTTAATATTTTGTGTAAACAATGTAATATTTAGGATAAACATTGTAGTTTGTAAACAAATTATTTTATTAATATTCTGTGTAAACAATGTAACGAGTTTTAATTAAAAAAAACAATCTATGTTATCCCTCGATTTTGTGGAAAAAACTGAGAGGTATGAGACATTGTTTCTATAAATAATAAAAATGCAGATGTTAGAGTTTGATCCCATGATCAGATAACTTTACCCCTCGATTTTTCATTAACTGGGGTGTTAGGTGACATCTTTTCATGTCACCCTTTGTTACGTCGCCTCGGTAGTTGAGGTAACATATCTCTCGCGTGTGATGTTAAAAGCGTTATTTGTAGTAGTGAATTTAGAGATGATCATTTATATTATTGTCATCCCAAATTCTTTTTGCTCATCGAAAGATAAAATTTGTGTTCAATTTCTTTTTGCTCATCCCAATTTATATTATTTGTAGTTTGTATAAAATTAAATGAATCAAATATTTATGGATTCTTGGATCCAGTTAGTATTTGATTTACATGTAATAGTTCAAAAAATATTGAAACATACATAACATATCTGTTAAATGGGAGAAAAGACTGTTATTTTGCACCATTTCTCCATGCGTGAGTAATTTTAAAATTATGGATTCTCTATTATAATTGGTTTCCATGTTTTATCAAATATTAACTATATATGCTTGTGTTCATTCAGTGAACATCTTCAATTGATCATCATATATATTCTGACGAATATTGTAAGTACATTGTATTCCTTACACAATCCACTTGAACCTAAGATGAAACAAATTAGGCTTAAATAGTCTTTTTGTCCCTATAAGTTATCGAGATTTTGATTTTGATCCCTGAATCTTTTTTTGGATGGATTCCCTATATGTTACTTTCTTGTTAGTTTTAGTCTCTGACGTCAAACTTCTGTTAAAAAAAACTTATGTGGCAAACGTTCCTGACCTGGACTTTATTTTAAAAATTTTCATTCTAATATGTTATTTACATGTGGAAATGCAACCTTAGGGATTTAAAAATGAGGGATGCAATCCAACATTTATTTGATTTTGCAACTTCTTATCCCTTTCTTCAATATCGTTTCCTTCTTCTTCCTCTCTTCAACACAGTCACTTTATTCTTCCTTTGGACATTCATCCATTCATCCATGGCTACTTCCTCAATTGGTAACTTTAATCCATTTCAAATCCCAGTTTGTGGTAACTTTAATTCGTTTCAAATCCCAGTTTAAGATCACTAAAAATGTGTATCTTAAACTCCAATGAAAATGTTCATTTCAAAGGCCATGATATTATTCAAGGAAAAACTTCAAAGAAAATTTTTATATTTGTAAAAATTATGGGTTTGTATGAAGGTTGGGAATGAAGTTATGAACGTAAACCCAGAATTCTAGATAAAATAGTATTTTCGTCCCTGTAAGTTGGCACATTTTTGGTTTTAGTCCCTGTAATGTAAATCTTGTTTTGTTTTTAGTCCCTAATTTTGGATTTGCATTCATATCTTCATCTCCAACCTTCATACAAACCCATATTTTTTCAAATAATTGAGAACATGTATTTTTTTTTCAAAGTTTGGACAATATGTATAAACTTGAAATTAGGGTTTTGATTTTGGAGGTCTGGGTGAAGGTTTATGGTTTTGTGTGATGGCGAAGATGGTGATGATAAGTGAATTGAAAGATATTTTTGGAATCATTGAAGAGGGGTTGTATGAAGGTTGGAGATGAAGATATGAACACAAACCTAGAATTAGAGACTAAAACCAAAAAAAATGATTTACATTACAAGAACTAAAACCAAAAATGCGTCAACTTACAGAGACGCAAATACTATTTTATCTAGAATACTGAGTTTATGTTCATATCTTCATCCCCAACCTTCATACAAAACTAGAATTTTTTCAAACCAAATTTTTTTCGTTGAAATGGGTTTGATCATGAAATGACAGAGTTTGAAGGTGAGAAAAATTGGAGGTTGGAGATGGAGTTTGAATGTGAGAAAAATGGAGGTTGGAGATGAATTGAGGAAGAAGATGTTTTGTAAAATTACATTTCTTTTGGACTTCATCCCCCCATGCCATGCCACGTCACTAGATGTTAGACACCTCAGTTTTTTTATAATGGAAGGTTGACGTCAAAGACTAAAACCAAACAAAACTCAACATATAAGGACATCATCCAAAAAAAGATTTAGGGACTAAAATAAAAAATATGACAACTTACGAAGACCAAAAGACTATTTAAGCCAACAAATTATTACTAGATAAATTTATGTTTATGAGACTTTTAGTAATATTTTCATTGACATTGTAATTATTTTAGTGTGTAATATTTTTAAATCATTTTCAATATACAGGATTGTGGAGCGACACTGTATTATGAACAATTCTAGAAAAAAGCTCACATTTTGTACGCCCAAGGTAAGTGGATTACTTGTGACATTCATTTATATAGTTACATGCATGTGTGGTTATATATTCATGAAATGTATACATTTGTAGACGATGTGACAAGAAGAGGGATATAGGTGTGGGTATTATATAATGAAACACATGTTAAACATTGTCTCTGCCGATATTGTTGATTCTTGGGATCAAGTATATATATTATGTCATGAAATGTTTACAATAATATATTAATGTTTAAGTTTGATATTATATTTCAAATCATGTGATATTCAATTTTATTCACTTTTTATGTAGACATTTAACGACTGAACACTTTTCTCCCCCGGTGACTTAAACGACATCCTAGACGTTTGGCGTTTATTTTCAATGCATTACTTGAAAAGGGTGCTAATATATGACTTTGAATTTGATGTTTGTAAATATATGATTTTGGCTTTGATGTTTGTAATATATGACAAGGGTAAATATACGTTTGTAAATAATATTATTGGCTTTGATGTAAAAATTATTTAGGCTTGTTATATATGTATAAAATACAGGTAAAGAAATACAGGTTTGTAATATATGGAAATATAAAATAAAATAAAAAATAAAGTATTTCACCATTGTTGATTAAAATGACTGTGGTGAAAGATAGCACGCCAAATATTATATGACATACAATCTCTAGGAATCAAACTTAGGACCTTTATATATTGCACAATAGTTGTTTACTATAATCGTTGTGATAGATAGCACGATATCTAGTTTATCACGACGGTCACACGCCCGTGATAGAAAATAACATACTTACAACCACATTCTACCTCACAATGGTTGGTCAACCATGATGGTATCCTTTTTCCAACCATTGTGAAATGGGTTTTCTGTAGTAGTGTCAAATAATTATGTAAAACTTTTATTCGTCTACCTATTTTTTGCCTTTAGATTCAACAATCTTAACACCACATACAATCGTGTAAAATTTATGCATCCCTTATATAACGACGCATCCTTGTCACTACATAAAGTATCATAAATACAGACACTCCTAAAATAAATCTCTCAAATATCACAGATCATATATTCTAGTCGATCATCCATATCTACATCAACTTAATGTCTTTGTGACATCGCAATTTGATTTTTATCTACTTAACCATGTCACGCCCATATTGTATAATTTTGACAAATTTTATCACAATATATGTGATGAAATATAAGTTTCTTTGCAAATTTGTTCATATTCCTGCATACAACACAAGGACGATAAAAAATTCCATTATTGTTAGAAAGTTTTTTTCCCGAATTTAAGGAATTCAATAACTCATTTCTCATACACGTAACATAATTTATTAACTTTTATCCAACTACAATCTATAATACATTATGAAATTTAATTATATCAAATGTTTGTAAAATAATTTATCAATACAACTATACAACAACAACATTCTCAACAAAACAATAACAATCTCAATACAACAACCACTAGTGCAAAAAGAAGAATATAGTTTTAAAATTTACACCTATTATATGTAAAAAGGAGTAAATAAGAAACACATTGGCAAATTTGTAAATAAAATTTCATTTTAAGCATTAACACGTGAGAATATACACCATTTTTTAAAAACAGGTGTAAATTCAAAATATTATTATAATCAAATCTCTATTACTCCTGTTAAATTTAAAACGGGTGTAAATTTAGATGGACTGGAAAAATATTATTTAATTTTATAACCAAAATATTAATCCTAATTAAGTGAATAACGGATGAAAATTTTCTTAAGTGAATATTATGGAAATGAATTAATCTATACACATTAACAAAATTTTCTTTAATAATGAGTATTTATGTTATAATATTTTAAAATTAAAATATAAAAACTTCTATTCATATGTTAAAAGGAGAAAAAGAAAATTGTATATTAATATTTTAAAATTAAAATATCAAAAATTAAAAATGATTGCATATTTCATATGATAAATAAGGGCCTGTTTGAAACACTTTTCAATTTTAGTTCTTAAAATTTGTTTTTCAAATCTATTTTAAAAACCTATTTTTAAGAAGAAAATTAACAAAAAAATTGTTTGATAAACTAATTTTTAAAAACTGTTTTGAAAATATGAAAATGAAAAAACTTGTTTGATAATCTAATCTTTTAATAGTATTTTAAGAAGAGAATAAAAATGCATATTTTGTCATTTATTTTTAAAATCTATTTTATTGTATAAAATATTACAAACTTAAAAAAATTAATTGATATTTGGTTGAATACAAATAATTGGATTAAATCAATTTTTAATTTTACAAATCACATAACACTTGTTTGTAATAATAATAAGAAAAAAAAACAAGTAAAAAATGGGATTCCACGTTTAATAGAAAAAAAAATTATATAGTGAAAATAATTAAGAAACACAAAAAAAATTAAGTAAAATAAATAAATATATTTGAAAAAGTTACTTATACATAAAAAGAGCATAAATAAAAGAAATAACATACTCTTTCAAATACGTTTTTCTATTTTATTTTTAAAATATAAAAATTATTAAAATTACATTAATGCTATTAATGAAAATTATAAATTTTTATATTTTTTCTTCAAGTTTTATAATACTAAAAACTAAAAAGTAAGAAGCAAAATACAAAACACAATTAAACTGTTTCACTTTTTTGCTTTTAAAAACTGAAAAATAGAAAAGAGTTTTTAAAAACACTTTTGCAAAATATTATATTCAAACAAATTTTTAAATTTTAAATTTTCAAAAACTAAAAAAGAGTTTTTAAGATGCATTTCAAACAGGCCCTAAATCATTTGAAATTGTATATTAATGTTATTTGCGCTTGATTTTTCCTATGCTAATCCCATAATTGTTTTGATTTTATACCCATGATTTATGCTTTTCTTTTGGAAATCATAATTTTACACACAAATTTTGACAACAATTTGAATGGTTAATTTATTTAAAATATGAATTATGTGATGTTGTCACAATTTTGAACACGCGCCTCAAAATCATGGTTAATTGTATTAAGTGGATAATTTCTGAACAGTTGAATCATGAATTGACATACTTTTTGTAATCATTCCTTGAAATAAATTAACCACATATTTGAATTTTGAATTACGACATTTTGTTATATCTAAATTTGTAACGTCATTTAGGAGAAAAATGGATTTTAGTACAAACCAATCTTCATTCACTTTCCTATTATCATCATAGAAGAAGAAGATTGAGACAAAGTATCATATATAAGGAGGGTTCAAATATGATGACATTCATCTTCTTGCACGAAGCCTGCGACGGTTTGTCATTGAAGAATATGACATTCATATACAGGCCACAACGTCACCAACAAATTATTGATTTGCAAATTTGACAAGATTACGGTAGTGTTTTTCCCATTGCCTCTATATATATTATTTCAATATAAGGTTTATTTTAGATCTTAAATAGGGAGTAAATTCATTTAAACTTAGTATATATGAGACATTGAACACTCAATTTTTCTTAAATAGGATATAATATACGCTTTTTTTACACCTATTTTAAAACGAGTGTAAATTCTTCATACATTTCTCATCCGGTGAATTTACACCCAATTATAACGGCCGTAAATTTGTCTTTCTACACTAGTGAACTTATCAAGTCACTTTTCAAGAATATGAAAAAACAATATATAATAATATTAATACAAAATACAACGACCACATTCTCAACAAAACAATAACAATCTCAATACAACACCTTATTAAATCATTTTTCAATAATATGGAAAAATAATATTTAACAATATTAATATAACACACAACAACAACATTCTCAAAAAAAACAATAACAATCTCAATACAACATCTTACTATAAGTCACTTTTCAACAATATGAAAAAATAATATTTAACAATAATACAACAACATTTTTAATAACACGATAACAATTTCAATATAATAACACAATAACAATGCCACAACTACAATGTCAATATATAACACTCTCAACAACACAAACAATTTCAGTCTCACTTAATCACAACATCGAACATGAATAATAATGATATATTTCACGTACCGTAACTATAAAGAAGAAGAAGATTCAACAAAATGAGTTTCATGTACCATTCTTGCAAGTTTCGTCTTTGTCCTCTTTGATTCGAACCTGATACGATGGAGTTTGCTTCATGTGTTTATGGAGATTGATTTTTGTGTTCCTGTGTTCTGTTCTAAACTGTTTTTGCTAGGGCACTGTTATGTTATGAAAGAAATAAACTACAACTTGTTATGTTTTAATTTATAAGAAAAATATTTTACCACGGTTGATAGTAACGATCATGATGAAAGGAAGTTTAATTTTAATATAAATATAAAAATTAAGGAGACGCGTCCTTTTTGTAATTAAAAAATATAAAATTGTTGGTGCTATAATTTAGAATGTGTCACTCCATAAATTATCTCCACGGTTGAAAGGATGGAGCATAGTGAAAAATACTTTAGTAATTAAAAAAAAAAAGAGGCATAAAGATGAATTATTATTTCAGTAGAATAGAGGACTAAAGTACGATGATTTTACAAAATATATATTTTATAACAGTGATATTTTATAATTCTTTTTCTTAGACTACAAAATTTGTGTTTAATTTCTCTTTTTAATATATAAGTTTTTTCACATTCTCTTTTTAGTTTCTCCTTTCAATTTATAAACATTTTCACATTCTCTTTTTAATTTATAATTTTTTTCACAATTCTTCTATTATGTCATGTTGTATTGTTTGTATTAAAATTAATTTAATTCAGTACAAGTTAATTCATACAATATTTATTTATTTAATAATTTTATAGAATTAAAATTCATTTTATTTATGGGATTACATATCTCCACATATATGTATATTATTATGATTTTGAAACAAATTTAAGTGATATTTTTTTATAAGTTAAAGGTATATAAGTTTTAGTTAAAACATAAATAAAAATATGAGTGATCCATACAAAAAGCACAAATATATATAACAACAACCACTGATTTTATTTATATTTTAAAAGAAAAACATCACACAACTTAATAGTAGTCTTAAAGAAAAGAGAGAACTAGCTCTAGCATAAAGGTAGCCCTAACTTCTCTTTTTATTCCCTTTCACACCGGTTGATAATAGTAGCATAATATTATTTATTGTGGAAGATCATCTTCATAATGTTTCACTTCACAATGTTTTCCATCACTTGATACTGAAAAGAAAAAAAAAACATTAGCTCTAGTATACTATAAAAAAAATTCTTTCAATAGCTTTATACATGCAAAAAAACAAATTTAATTAAAATTTCATATTTTGTTTTGTTCTATCAATTCATATGTTAGTTTTAAGAAACCAAATATAATTAATTTTTTTACAATCAAATACATTTTAACTTTACAAATTAAATGCAAAACAAAAATAATTATACAAAACTCCTATTATTTCCTCCGATAATATGAGGGGCAATTAATATTTTTAATAATTTAAAAAATATATTTTATTTTATTTTTAATTTTTATTATTATAAAAAATTATAAATTTAATCATGATTTTGATCTTTCTATTTGAAATTAATAATATAATTAATCATTCTGTTTAAGAGATCCTTTTTATAAAGTTCAAATGAGAAGCTCCAAAATTTTCATTTATAATTATAATTAGATAATGCATGTATACCTAGAACAGTTGATAGGAGGACTGATCTCGTAAGGGATACTAGCCCCACATTTGCCGGGGAGGGCAGCAGCAAAGCCTACATTGAGTCCTTTGAAAGAAGCAGCAGCCGACTTCAAGCAATCACAAGTTGCACGGCGGTCAGCAATAGTCCGAGCTCCATTAACTATCCCTTTAACGCCATAACAACAGCTCGGCGAAACAACACCGCCATTCTGAAGATAAGGCAAGCACGGCTTAAGGCTATTAGTGACTTGTCCACATGAAACTGCATCACCATTTTGTGCATACAACAAAGCCATGCACATCATAACAACACATGCTAGCTTGAAGTTACTCATGGTAAGAAATTAAATAATGTTTAATAGTGAATGATAGGGGTGAGTTTGATGAATGGGGTGATGGGTTTATATAGTGATTTTTGAAGTGTTTTAAGGTTGGTGGTGGTTGTGTATTATTCAATTTTGAGACTTGGGAGATGAGTTTTATGTTTAATATTTAATTATGATGTAAGGGGTCACTCCTAAGACTGTTTTAAAGTGACAGTTCGAATGTGGTCTCTTTAGATAAGCGGTACCGAATGAAATTTCTATTCTCATGTTAACATCAATATTAATATTATTATGAGAATATTTATATTGTTTAATATTGATTTATGATGATAAAATATTTAGATTTTAGGAGGTAAAGTTTAATGCAAAGTCAAAGAGAACATCGTCGGACTCTATGATTTTTATGTTTTTCATTCTGTTTAATAAAAAATTGTCTTTACTAAACAATTTATAATTTTAAGAAAAAATTGAATGAGTTGATTTTAATGATATAATTAATAAGTTTAAATAGTCTTTTTGTTTAGGTAAATTGATATGTTTTTGTTTTTAGTTTTTAAATCAATTTTTTTTGAAAATAATATTTGAATATTAAATATTTTTTGTTTTAGTTTTGGCCCGAAAATCTGCAAATTTTCAGCGAATTTTTCTTAGAATTTTCCGGATTTTCAATCAAAATGATTTTAACATTCCGACATTATTTCCAAGAAAAAAATGGTTTAGAGAATAAAAATAAAAATACGCCAATTTATAAAGACGAATATACTATTTAAACTTAATTAATATTATTAATTAGAATATTTTTATTAATTATTAATTATAGTTAATAGAGTAGTTGAATCAAATAAGAATTAAAAAATAAAAAAATAATGTTAAAAAATAATAAATAAATATTATATTAATATTATCAAGTGATTATTATTTTAAAACAAAAAATATATAAATGAGATTTTTTTATGAGACGAGCGAATTTAATGGTACTCCCTAATATGAAGAGTTTTAACTTTTACACTTAATAAGAAAATGTTTAACCTATTTGATTTTAATTATAATTATTTATACGGTAAGTCTATGAATAATTATGATGTATCCACAAAGTCAACATTCAGCTATGTTATATGACACCATGTAAGTTGGTTTAGTTCCCTACACATTCTAAAGTTGGGTAAAAATGATTTATCTAAATCTTTCTAAATCTTTTTAAAGTGATGGTCCATAACAACTCTACTTTAAAAGTTTTGGTTAAATTATATATTGCAAAATTCCAAATTTGAGAAGACATTTTTTTAGGCAAGAAATAATATAAAAAGAGTATTATGGATACTCTAACCCTTTAAAGGTATATAAGTTTTACTTAAAACATAAATAAAAATATGAGTGACCTATACAAAAAGCACAAATATATATAACAACAACCACTGGTTTTATTTATATTTTAAAAGAAAAACACCACACAAATAAACAGAATATAAAACCTCACATTAAAGCACACATAATAAGTATGTCACAACTTAATAATAGTCTTAAAGAAAAGAGAGAACTAGCTCTAGCATAAAGGTAGCCCTATCTTCTCTTTTTATTCCCTTTCACACTAGTTGATAATAGTAGCATATATTATTTATTGGGGAAGATTCATCTTCGTAATGTTTCACTTCACAATGTTTTCCATCACTTGATACTGAAAAAAAAAAACATTAGCTCTACTATACTATAAAAAGCCAACAACTCATTCATAGTATAAATAGTATAAAAAAATTCTTTCAATAGCTTTATACATGCAAAAAATAAAAGTTTAATTAAAATTTTATATTTTATTTTGTTCTATCAATTTATATGTTAGTTTTAAGAAACCAAATATAATTATTTATTTTTTACAATCAAATACATTATAACTTTTACAAATTAAATGCAAAACAAAAAGAAATATACAAAACTCCTATTATTTCCTTCGATAATATGAGGGGCAATTAATATTTTTAATATTTTAAAAAAATATTTTATTTTATTTTTAATTTTTATTATTCTAAAAAAAATTAATTATGATTTTGATCTTTCTATTTAAAATTGATAATATAATTAATCATTCTATTTGAGAGATCCTTTTTATAAGGTTCAAATGAGAAGCTCCAAAATTTTCATTTATAATTATAATTAGATAATGCATGTATACCTAGCACAGTTGATAGAAGGACTGATCTTGTAAGGGATCCTAGCCCCACATTTGTCGGGGAGGGCAGCAGCAAAGTCTACATTGAGTCCTTTGAAAGAAGTAGCAGCCGACTTCAAGCAATCACAAGTTGCACGGCGGTCAGCAATAGTCCGAGCTGCATTAACTACCCCTTTAATGCCATAACAACAGCTCGGCGAAACAACACCACCATTCTGAAGATAATGCAGACATGGCTTAAGGCTATTAGTGACTTCTCCACATGAAAGTGCATCACCATTTTGTGCAGACAACAAAGCCATGCACATCATAACAACACATGCTAGCTTGAAGTTACTCATGGTAAGAAATAAAATGATGTTTAATAGTGAATAATAGGCGTGAGTTTGATGCATGGGGTGATGGGTTTATATAGTGATTTTTGAAGTATTTTAAGGTGGGAGGTGGTAGTGTATTATTCGATTTTGAGACTTGGGAGATGAGTTTTATGTAAGGGGTCACTCCTAATACTGTTTTAAAGTGACACTTCGAAGGTGATTTTTTTAAATAAGCGGTACCAAATAGATTTTTCTATTCTTAAGTTAACATCAACATTAATATTATTACGAGAACATTTATATTATTTAATATTGATCTATTATAATAAAATATTTAGATTTTAGAAGGTAGAATTTAATGCAAAGTCAATAAGAATAATCATTGAACCCTATCATTTTTATGTTAGTCATTCCGTTTAATAAAAATTATCTTAGCTAAACAATTTACTATTTTAAGAAAATGATTGAATGAGTTAATTTTAATGATATAATTAAAAGTTTAAATAATCTCTTCATTCTTATAAGTTTGTGTGTTTGGTTTTGAAAGTATTTTTTTTAATTAATCCTTGAATAAGAAAATCTGTAAGTATGCTGCAGATTTTTCTTTGAATTTTTTTCGGGATTTAAAATCTGCATGTTCTTTAGTATTTTCCTATGAATTTTCACTATAGAGGTTAAAATCAAAATGATTTTAACATTCATTTATTATTTCCAAGAAAAATAATAATTTAGGAACTAAAAATAAAAATACGTTAACTTACAAAAATGAAGATACTATCTAAATCTAATTAATATCATTGAGTAAAATACTTTTATTAATTATTAATTATAATTAACATAGTAATTGAATAAAATAAAAATTAATAAATAAAGAGGTAATAATTAAAAAATAATAATATAAAGAGACGGTTATTTTAAGATAAACAAAAAAATATAAATAAGATCTTTTTATGAGATCCTAGAGTACCATTAAAGAAAACTCTCTGGTACTCCCTAATATGAAGAGTTTTAACTTTTACACTTAATAAGAAAATGTTTAACCTATTTGATTTTAATTATAATTATTTATACGGTAAGTCTATGAATAATTATGATGTATCCACAAAGTCAACATTCAGCTATGTTATATGACACCATGTAAGTTGGTTTAGTTCCCTACACATTCTAAAGTTGGGTAAAAATGATTTATCTAAATCTTTCTAAATCTTTTTAAAGTGATGGTCCATAACAACTCTACTTTAAAAGTTTTGGTTAAATTATATATTGCAAAATTCCAAATTTGAGAAGACATTTTTTTAGGCAAGAAATAATATAAAAAGAGTATTATGGATACTCTAACCCTTTTTACAAAAGAGAAATCTTATTAAAAAACGAGGGAAAAGTGAATTCTGACCAACTGAAATTAAGATATACAAGTCAATGGATCCTAACAAAACTCAAAAATATTACGGTTGAAATGAGAATTATCTCCTTCTAACAACCACTTCAAATTCGTCAACTTAATGTTCCAAATCATATCCGAAACTATAGAATGAGCATCATGAAATAAAATGCCATTTCTAATCTTCCAAAGGCTCCAAATTACTGCCATCCAAACAATACCTTCATCCCCCTTCTTCAACATCTTGAACTTCTCAACACTAACCCAACTCGAGAAACTCTTTCATACCTAGGCCTCATTCACCCAATCTATCTGAATCCAATCGACCACTTTCTTCCAAATAACATTCGCCACCCTACATTTGAAGAAGAGATGGCCCAAATCTTCTTCAATCTGGAAACAAAGCGCACAAGGAAAATCATAGGGAGAATGAAGAATACCTCTTCAACGAAGTTGATCCTTCGTCAGAATTCTATTGAGGAAACACTTCCAAACAAAAGTTCTGACTTTGAAAGGAGAATGAGTTTTCCAAACCGAACAAAAAGCTTCCTTCAAGACAACATCGACGTCGTCGATGACTCGAACCGCTTCTAAAACAACATTCCCATATTTAACCGAATAACCTGCCAACGGTTCAGGTTTCCAAATGCCCAAGTCTTTAGCTCCTAACGACGAGACTCATTTACTCAACACCTATTGAAGGTGACTCAACCTTCCTACCGAAAAAATTTATTCTTGCCCAGTCAAACCAAAATCTCCTCAATACCAATTTCTATCTGACCAGCAACCCATATTACAAACAAGAGCTTTTTTTTATTACGAATATAATACAATTATGAGAAATTGTCCTTCAGAGGACTATCACAAACCCAAATATTAGACCAAAAGAACATAGACATAACATCATCAACTCTAAAACTAATATTGTTGGAAAAGGAAAATGTCGAACCTGCCAAACTATAATCAAAAGAGATGAGATCCTTCCACCAAGTAGAACTTTTCTTCTTTGATCCCTCACGACTCCCAAACAGGATAGCTTTCCTTAAGTATCCATACCTAAGCTATGGGATATCCAACCAAATAATCTCCTTCTTCATTAAAATCCTCCATTTTCATTTATGTAGAAGTGCAATGTTGAACTCTTCAATATTCTTCACTCCAAGGCCACCTAATCGAAGAGGTTTGCAAACCTGATTCCAAGCAACCCAATAAATCTTTTTTCTAACCTCCAAACCTCCCCAAAGAAACCTGTTTTTGATGCTCTCAATCTCTTTCCACACTGTCACTAGAGCTTTGTAAAATGTTATAAAGAAAATTGAGAGACTCCTTAAGACAGATTTAATCAACGTTATTCTTCCTCCTATAGAAAGCAATATGTCATTCCAACAAGAAAGTCTTGCTATAACTTTTTCCATCAACAACTTCCACGTGATTACCCTCCTAGGATTGGACCCAATTGGAATTCCAAGGAAAGAAAAACATTTTTCTTCAACCATACACAAGAGAAAATTAGTTGTTGCAACTAGAAAATTAGAGTTTAAATCTAGCCCAATAACTCTGCTCTTGTGGAAGTTGACCCTTAACCCGAAGACAGTCTCAAACCCTCTCAAAATAACTTTACTATCCCAAAAATTCTTCCAATTACCATTTCCTATGATAAAAGTTTTGTCTGCAAATTGCAGTAAATCAACACTACAAGAATCATGAAAAGAAAATCCTTTGAACTCGCCAAGCTCTGAAGCCTTCCTAACCAAACCTGTCACACCTTCTGCAACAATGACAAAGAGGAAAGGAGAGAGGGGGTTACCCTTTTGCAAACCCAATTCAACTTCAAAATCCTTTGTATGGCTTCCGTTAACCAATACTGACTTCTGACTTGAGAAAACTAAAATTTCCATCCTTTTCAACCAATTCGCTCCAAACCCCATTCTTTGCAACATAAACCTAAGAAACTCCCAACTGGCCATATCATATGTTTTTTCGAAGTTGACCTTATAAAGGAGGCAATCTTTATTTTCACTTGTTGCAAAATCCAATGTTTCATTAGCTACAAGCACACCATTCGAAAGTTGCCTTCCTGACATGAAAGCTGATTGACCACTCGAAATCAACGAACCCAAAACTCTTTTCATCCGACCTGTCAACAGTTTACTCAGAATTTTGTATAACCTATCGACTAAAGATATAGGCATGTATCCATCCAGACTAATAGTATTAGTAGACTTAGGAAACAAAGTCAGAAAGGTTGAAGTAATAGATTTTGAAAGCTTCGCCTTATTATGAAACTCTTTGATGAATCTAGTTATATCCTCCTTCATAAAGTGCTAGCACTTTCTTATGAAAACAAAATTGAATTCGTCCAAGCCTTGACTTTTTGAGCCCTCACAAACCTAAACAACCTCCTTAATTTCCAAATCATAAAAATTTTCCTCGATAAAACCAGAGTCAAAACTAAACATAGATTTGAAACAAATTCCTTATATTATAGGCCTGCAATGATCATGTTCCAAGAATTTATCTGAAAAATGTCTCCTAACCTCCTCCTTAACATCCCGTACCGATTCAATTAATCCATGCTCTAAGAACGTGGTTTCTTTAAATAAACGGTACCGAATGGATTTTTCTATTCTTACGTTAACATCATTATTAATATTATTATGAGAACATTTATATTATTTAATATTGATTTGTGAAGATAAAATATTTAGATTTTAGGAGATAGAGTTTAATACAAAATCAAAGAGAACATCATTGAACCCTATCATTTTTATGTTAGCCATTCCGTTCAATAAAAAATTATCTTAGCTAAACAATTTACAATTTAAAAAAAAATATTGAATGAGTTGATATTAATGACATAATTAATAAGTTTAAATAGTCTCTTCATTCTTGGAAGTTGTGTATTTTTGTGTTTAGTTTTGAAAGTATTTTTTTTAAATAATCCTTGAGTAAGAAAATCTGCAAGTTTGCTGCAGATTTTCGGGATTTAAAATCAGCATGTTCTTTAGATTTTTCCTACTAATTATCACATAGAGGCTAAAATCAAAATGATTTTAACATTCAGATATTATTTATTTTTTTAAAAAAATTAGGAACTAAAAATAAAAATACATCAATTTACAAAAACGAAGATACTATCTAAATCTAATTAATATCATTGATTAAAATATTTTTATTAATTATTAATTATAATTAACATAGTAGTTGAATAAAGTAAAAATTAATAAATAAAAAGATAATAGTTAAAAAATAATAATATAAAGAGACGATTATTTTAAAATAAAGAAAGTATCTAAATAAGATTTTTTTTTTATGAGATCCTAGAGTACCATTAAAGAAAACTCTCCGGTACTCCCTAATATGAAGAGTTTTAACTTTTACACTTTTTCACCTATTTAATTTTCATTATAACTATTTATACACCAAGTCTATAAGTAATTATGATGTATCCACAAAGTAAACATTCAGCTATGTTATATAACACCATATAAGTTGGTTTAGTTCTCTACATAATCTAATGTTGGGTAAAATGATTTCTCTAAATCTTTCTAAATCTTTTTACTGGAATGGTTCATAACAACTCTATTTTAAAAGTTTTGTTAAATTATATAGTGTAGAATTCCAAATTTGAAAAGACATATTTTTTTTAGCTAGTATTATTCTTCTTACAAAAGAGAAATCTTGTCAAAATACGAGGGAATAGAGAATCGTGACCAATTGAAACTAAGACATACAAGTTAATAAATTCTGACAAAATTCAAAAAAATTACAGTTGGAATGAGAATTATCTCCTTCTAACGACCATTTTCAATCTGTCAACTTAATATCCTAAAGCAAATCTGAAACTATACAATGAGCGCCATTAAATAAAATGTTATTTATAATATTCCAAAGGCTCTAAACTACTGTCATTCAAACAATACATTCATTCCCCTTCTTCAACATCTTGAACTTCTCAACACTATCCCAACTCGAGAAACTCTTCCAGAGCAAGGCCTCATTCACCCAATCTATCTGAATCCAATCGACCACTTTCTTCCAAATAACATCTGCCACCCTACAATTGAAGAAGAGATGACCCAAATCTTCTTCAACTTGGAAACAAAGCGTACAAGGAAAATCATAGGGAGAATGGAGAAGACCTCTTCGACGAAGTTGATCCTTCGTCGAAATTCTATTGAGGAAACACCTCCAAACAAAAGTTCTTACTTTAAAAGGAGAATGAGTTTTCCAAACCGAGCAAAAAGATTCCTTCAAGGAAACATCGCATCGCCGATGACTCGAACCACTTCTAAAACAACATTCACATATTTAACCGAATAACCTACCAGTGGTCCAGGTTTCCAAATGGCCAAGTGTTTAGCTCCTAACGATGGGACTCATTTACCCAACACCTGTTGAAGGTGACTGAGTCTTCCTACCAAAAAATTTATTCCTGCCCAGTCAAACCAAAATCTCCCCAATACCAATTTCCATCTGACCAACAACCCATATTACAAACAAAAGCTTCTTTTTTATTATGAATAGAATACAATTCTGGGAAAATATCCTTCAGAGGACTATCACAAACCCAAATAACATACCAAAAGAATATAGACATAACATCATCAACTCTAAAATTAATATTGTTGGAAAAGGAAAATGTCGGACCAGCCATATTATAATCAGAAGAGATGAGATCCTTCCACCAAGTATAACTTTTCTTTTTTGATCCCTCACTACTCCCAAACATGATATCTTTCCTTAAGTCTCCATACATAAGCTCTAGGGTATCTAACCAAATAGCCTCCTTCTTCATTACAATCCTCTATTTTCATTTTTGCAGAAGCGTAATGTTGACCTCCTCAACTTCTTCACTCCGAGGCCACCTAACCGAAGAGGTTTGCAAACCTGATTCCAAGTTGTAAGACCCCAATTTTGACCCTAAGATCCCTCATGTTTTCTCATCATATGCATTGGCTTTGGGATCACACCTTGGCAACCTCCTTACCTCTCATTCATTGGGTTGGCATTGAGAGAGGTCACCAAGCACATTTGATTGTATCATACTTTGTTTTTCATTATTTACTGACCCAAATACCAAAAATATGTCTATGTATAGCTTTGTTTCTTTTGTAGGTAGTGTGTATGCTCACATATGCTTCATCAAGCTTATATCTAGGGTTTGAGACCCTCAAAATGCAAGGAGACTAATCAAGAGATGGCTCACATTAACTTTAGACATCATATATGGATCCCAATGGTCTTCACATGTCATTTTGATCAAGAAATCATCAAGAGTTTGAAGCTTGTTTGCCTTGGAAGCCCTATTTCATCTGGGTATCTTGTGTGACTTCCTCAGCAAGTTTCTTCATCAATTGATTAAATATTTCAAGGTATACTTCATATTACATCATTTTACACATATATGATCCTCCATGAGTCCCAAAAATCAAGAGAATGTCAAGCTAGCAAGATGGTTCATGGTGGTTGACCAGAGAAAGTCAACTGGTCAAAACTGGGGTTCCCTAGACCCTATCTCCTACATTGTTTGTCATATGAAAATTATTCCAAGAGAATAATTACATTCCAAACAACTTTCATGTTGAAGTCTGGAGCTAGTTTTTATTGGAAAGTGATTTTTTATGGTGAAAGATTATGGGTCATTTTGTCTGAACCCTAGTTAGAGGGTCAACTTCCCAAGAACATAACTTTCTCAATATTTATGAGATGAAAGTCATTCAAATTCCATGATCTAATTCAAGATGTCTTAAAAAACTTTTATGTTTGGAAGAAGTTCAAATTCAACTTGCAAATGCATGTGCCAAGAGGAAACATTATAGGTCATTTTGGACCATTACCATTGAACAAGTGATTTTCCTCAACTTCTAAAATGCATAACTCCTTCATTCCAAATCCATATGAGGTAAAATTTGTGACCAAATTGAATAGGTTTGAAATATCTAAAACTTTTATGAAGGAAGTGTTTCCATTTGAAGTCTGTAACAAAAGTTATTGAAGGTGGAAGAAGTAAACATTTGACTTGGTACTTAGAAAAATTTCATTTGTGTTTGATTTTCCAAAATTCCACCTCAGAGTTCATAATTATCCAAGCTTCAAATGGAAAAGTGTTCAACATGAAAGTTGTTCCCCTTGATCTCGCATTTCCAAAAAGTCCAAGATCATCTCATTTGGATCAATATTGAAGGACTTGCGCATGGGTGTAATGCATGGTACCATTTGGAAGTTTCTCATGTTCAATTTCATTTAAACATTGCATGGCTTAATGCATTGCTTTCAGCATCACATGTGCACAATTTTGGAACTCTTCCAATCATTCTTTGGGCTTTGTACACACTCATGCAAGCTCATGATGCAAATTGCTATTTTTGGATTTCAAATGAAAGTGTGTAGAAAGCATTTGAATTGGCTATAAATACAAGTGCAATGAGATCAGAACTTCATCAACACCTTGCCCAAGCTTTGCCAAGACAACTTAAACCCCTCACTCCATAGAATTCTTGAAGGTTTCAATTGAAATCGAGTTTGAATTTCACCTTCTATTTTGAAGTTCAAACTCCAAGAATTCATTGCCCTTTTCATCTCAATGGATCACTGCAAGCAAGAGGAAGAGGAATCAAGCAAATCCAGATCAAGATCAAGCAAATTTGAAGCAACTCGAAGGTGAAAATTCTGAAACTTCATCTCTTCGATTCTCTCTTAATCGTCCACTATTCTTTGTGAGTTTTGGTTTGCTGAAGTCCTACCAATGTAGGCAACAAGATTGAGTTGCTTTAAGGTCAAATCGAAGCAACTCAGATCATGAACCTCAAATTTCATATCCATGTATCTTTCAATATACTTGGAATTGGAAGAAATGGAGGTCAAATTCGTGCTCCTAAGCATTTTTTCTTCAAATTAGTGTATTCAATTTTCATTTTTCATGGAGTTTTGATTGGACCAGTCCGGTGGTCCTCACCGGAGAAGATGACCGGAGCTAGGGCTCCGGTGGTGTGTTGGCATGACATGAGCCATCTGATCTTGGTCCAACATTTTAATCTAAGCCATTCTTCCTGATTACCACGCGTGTACACGCGTTGACTGCAGAACATGATGCAAGTGCGCGCTTGGCCATCAGTTATGCCACCTCAATTAATGAGGGAGATCTGATGGCCCTTGTTTTTTTGAATTTCTTTTTATTTTCTGATTTTTCATTTAATCAATTTATTTTGTTTAATTCATATAAATTTTATTTTTAATCAAAAAATATGGGACTTTCACCAAAAATCTTTAAATATTTTTCTCTTTCATTTTCTGAATTAAAATTATTTTTTGGATTAATTTTGATATTTTTCATGAATTAAATGTTATCTGCACATTTTTAATTGTTTAAAAATACTTTTGACTTTTCAAAAATCATGAAATTTTTTGTCTAAGGTCCTTTGACCTTGTTTGACCTAGGATAAATCTCTTGGCCATTTATTTGGTGTTTTGAAGAGGTTTTAGGTTTTGACCAAACTAATTTGTATTTTTATGCATTTTTAATTTGATTTTTTAATTGATTAATTCTGTAAAAATTGTGTTGAGCCATTTTTATGGTCTTGTGATGTTTGACTATTTGTTTGGGCCTTGGTCAAGGTTGATTTGACTTTTATTGGATTAAAATCATTGGATTTAGGGGATTGATGAAATATACATTTCATCTCCCAAAATGAATGAATGATTTTAATTTGATAAAATTCCTCCCACGACCAATTTGTGTTTCTCTCATCTCCCCTCCCTCTTCATCTGCATTCCCATTATTTCCTATCCCTTTCATTGACCAATGAGGTCTCAAAATCCTAAGGCTAATTGGTTCATCAATGACCTTGTGTCAGATGAACCAATACAAGTATGGATGAGATATGTACATCCCTTGTGATCTTTTCTTTTAGTGTGTGGTATGTTTTAGGAGTTTGGTTCATTATACCAAATCTCTAACATGCATTATCACCTAAATTTTTATTGCCCAACCTCAGATAGTTGTGACTTCTACATAAGTCCAATTATGATTGTTTAACATAGAGCTAAATTTGACACTAAAGGCATAACATTCTAGTAAGTGAGATTGTAAGTCTCCCATATTTCATGGTATTGTGTGGAAACTTGACCTTTTTCCCTTCCTTTGGAAGATATCTTGGTTCAAGGATCCATGCTTGTGAATAGATGGTTGAGTGTTCTCCAGAGAATGACTTAATCAATTGAAAAGCAAACTACTACTAACATTCAATTAACCTTGACTAACATTTGACTGACTCTTATTAATATTGCTTTACTTTCAAGTCATTTACTTTATGCAACTTAATTTCTAGTCATTTATCATTCATTTCCATTTACATATCATTTAACGTGTTTATGTTTATGCCATTTTCACTTTGCTTATTTGAGCCATATATTGTTATTGTATATATTTGTTTGTGTATTTTGTTTGTGTTTGTGGTCTTAGGACTTTAAAATACCTAATAAACACCAAAAACCCTAAAAAATGTTTGGTGGACTGTTGAGCTTGATCTGAACTTTTGGACTTAGGATTAGGCAACATTCCATATGCAAAGGGACTTGGCCAATGCCAAAATTTTGAGACCAAGTTATTGGGATTTAAGCCTTCATCTGATGCAAGTATTGGGATCTATTTAAACTCATCTGCTATATTGTCTTGATACCAACTGTTATTTTGATCTTGTGTCTGATGCATTATTCTGAGTCAATCAAGGAGTATTTCATCTGATACATGAGAAGACATAGAAGACTGCTAGCTATGGAGTTTCTTGCTTGGATGTGGCTATCTTTATTTGATCCCTTGATCTTCATGATATCTAATATTGCTAATTGCTTAATTTAAAGTCCAAAGGGAAATTGGGTTTTCTATATGACATTCTTGTCTGTTGGATTGCATCCCATTGGTCAGATCTTTTCAACTATTAACTATTAATTTTATGCTTAGGATTAGTCGCTTCATCTCCTCCCACTTCTTAAATTTCAAAATCTTTCCCCCCTTTCAAAAACCTTCTTTGTCTGTGATTTCAAACTTTGACCTTATTTCAATTAGAAACTTTGGCCTTATGCCATTGAATTTTCAAACTCTTTTCTTAAATCAAACTTGTAAATAAATCTAATCATATTGACTTAAAATTTCAAAAGACAAAAAGAACTAACACCCATTCAAACTTGTGGTCCCTTTGTGCCTCTTTTAACTTAAGTTTTGATTAAAAGCAATCCACTCATTTTGAAATTGATACCACAAACTAGGAGGTTTTGATCCCTCATTTTTATGTTGGCACGTAGGCACAAGTCCGAAGCTCTTGTCAAACACAAAAATATAATCAATGAATTATTTTCTCATCCCTACACTCTATTTTTCTCAAACATCATTTTATACTAAAACACATACACACATAAAAAAGGGCTCCCTAGGAGTACCTAGGACACTTTGGTTGCTAACACCTTCCCTTTGTGTAACCAACCCCCTTACTTGTAAATTTGGAATTTTATTAGTTTTGATTTGAAAACTTCTTATCTTTGGGTTTTGTTCGTACTTTTCCATTTTCCTTTGGAAACAATAAAAGCGTGGTGGCGACTCTGGTTTTATTGATGTTAAGCTTATCCATAGCTTGATGGTCATGAATTTACCGCTACAAAAATTAAGTGGCGACTCTGCTGGGGAGGATTCCTCAATGGGTTTAGCCTACTTTTTTATGTGTATATATTTGTATATTTGATGCCTGTATGCTTGTTTTGTGTGATATAATCTACTTGTTGTGCTTGGTGATCTCTGAGTGGTGAGATAAGTTCTAACCCGAACTTGAGTGCAATTAAGATAGGAGGATGGTATAGTCATGTTCAACTTGTGTGGAGTAGTCCTTAACAAGTTGGCTTGAGACCCATCTACTCAGTGAATACCCTTTTGGAGTTACTAATGTCACATAAGTTATTTGTGGTTAGGCATTACTTTCTCTGATTTGGGGTCCGAGAAGCTGAGGACCGTAGGACATTTAACCCAACTTGGCCTATTTAGGACGTAGTGCGGAGACTGTTCAGGTGTAGACCTGATAACAGTTATTACGCGAGACTACACTCAGACGAGTTTCTCTTGAAAATATTATGGGTTGATGTGTCAGTCATCCTAACCTATAATATCCCATAGATGGAATTAAGACTCTGGGAACTTCTTAGAACATGATCTATAGGTTTTTATCCTTAGTACACTCCTTTGTAATGGTTTTTAACCTGACTTCATGCTCGTGACTCACAAGTATACTACCTTTCCTTTCCTTTCAACAAGCAATAGAGTTGAAATTCCATCTAATGCACCATTCCCCATCCCCATACTTCCTTTTCAACATAGATATTTCCTTCCACATCAATCTCTTCTTAACTAGGAAGCACGACGAATAAACATTGACTATATAATAGAAATTACTCATCCATAACACTTTCATTCCCAAGAAACCATCTCCGTTAAATGAAAAAATGGGATCAAAAATACCTTCCTTCCATAACATTAACAAGCCTCTCGATTGACCCGACAATTTTGAATAAGACCACCTCACCTTCTGATGAGACCAGAAACTACTAGCAACTTTAGGATCAACAAAGTTAAGTTTCATTTCTTGGATCAAGAAAACATCCGCCTTACCAGAATAAATTTCAACTCCGACTATTCTCCTCTTCACTCTGCTACCTCCCCCTCTAATGTTGAGTGAACCAATAATCATTTGCCCAGATTTTTCAATCCCTTCAAAGCTAACATCCTCTTCTTATCATTGTCATACCCTCAAATTTTCCCTATCACCAAATCACCTTCTTGAACCCTAATCCATGAGCATACATCCCATACATGGCGTCTCATATGCATCTATGCTTAATGATCTACAATAATCCACAAACACAAGACATGGGATTCATCTATGAAGCTTCAAGATCTCCTTGCCATGTTGAGGTATGCCCAAGCCACCTTAACCCTAATCTCATCCTCAAGCATCTAACAAAGCTTGGAGGATCATTCAAGACATCTCACTCACTCTCCAAATCCAATTTGAATGGTAAGTCCCCTTTGAAGAAGCATCAAGATTCATTTGGTCACTAAAGGACCCTAACCTTAGCTTTTGACCCTCATTGGGCTTGTACAAGTCTTGATTCCCCATGGATCTTGCCCTTGTCATTGAGGAACCCTTAAATCCAAAGTTTTTTCATGCCCCACGCCTGTGAAACATGTCATTATGACCCTTGCAACAGCAAACCCTAATCCATATGGCCTTGATCTCATAGAAGAAGAATATGGAGATAAAGTATCATATACAAGGAAGGTTCAAATATGATGACATTCATCTTCTTGCACGAAGCATGCGGCTGTTTGATAGCCCATTGAAGAATATGACATTCATCTCCATAGATACAGGCCACACCGTCACCAACAAGTTATTGATTTGTAAGTTTGACACGACTTGGTTAGTGTTTTTCCCATTGTTTCAATATATATTGTTTGAATATAACGTTTGGACACGATTAGGTTAGTATTTTTTCCATTTCCTCTGTATATATTGTTTCAATATATCGTTAATTTTAGACCTTTTTATTTCTCTGTTTATACTAAAAATTTGTGTTTAGTATGTGACATATCAAAATTAAAATTTTTCTATTACAGTTGATTCAAAAGACCTAGGTGACTCTACTAACACTAACATTACTTTAGAGAATATACAAGGTCCAGCAGGGCCTTTGGGATGAGTAAATTCATTTAAACTTCAGGTATATATGAGACATTTTACACCCAATTTTCTTAAATAGGATATAATATACGCTCTTTATACACCTATTTTAAAACGGGTGTAAATTCTTCATACATTTCTCATCCGGTGAATTTACACCCGATTATAACGGGTGTAAAATTGTCTTTCTGCACTAGTGAACTTACTAAGTCACTTTTCAAGAATATGAAAAAACAATATATAACAATATTAATACAACATACTGTAACACCTCAAAATTTGCCCTCTTCTCTTGGGACTAGCATAACATATTTGCATATCATTTTAGGTCATTAGGCATTGCATATTGCATATCATGTGGTTACATTGTGCAAGTCATCCTCCCAAGTCTTGGTTAGAAGATAAGAGGTTGTGTGCAAGCTAGGGTTTCATTGGACTGGTCATTAATCATCTGAGGATGTGAAGGTCCAAATTAGGGTTTCATGATTCTCAAAGGAGATTGATCTTCATCTTGTTTGAAATGATACATTATCATCATCATGGTTTGATTTCATCAAGTGTTGAAGCACATTCCTTGAGATTAGGGTTTTGACCACTGGTCAACCCTAATCAGTTGCATTGGGCCAATCAGGGCATGATCAGGAGATGGGGTCTATGATGTATATGGGGATCATTCTATGATTGTATTGAGATAATTGAGGCTAGGGTTTCACCCTTGAGCCATTTCATCAGAAGATTGGGGCTCAGATTGATCTATGCATTGCCAGATTCATCTATCAGTTGAAAAAGTCAACTGTGGTCAACTGTGCTTGATTTAATGGATTTGGAGGTGGAAATGAGTTGGATACACTTCATTCATGTTGGAACAAGTGTTATTTGACATTTCAAAGCTCAAGAATGGAGAAAATCAAGTCAGGATAGAAATTGCCAAAAATAGAAAGTGACTTGTAATAGAAGTTTCCAAAAATGGAAAGTTTTTGACTTCAAAATTACATGTCCAAGGAAGCTTCAAATGAAAATTTGTTCAACATGAAAGTTGTAGATCTTGTTCTAACCTTTCCAAAAAGTCCAAGAACTTGAAAATCCCATGTATGGTTGGCGAGTTATGGTCCAGTCAATTTCAAAAATGACCCATAATCAGAGGGGCATAACTTCCACATGGAGTGTCCAAATTGGATGTTCTTTTTATGCACAAACTCCATTTGACATGTACTTTCATGGTGCATAATTGGATTTTATCAAAAATGGTCAATGCAAAAAGTCAAATTTCAACTGTACAGTTAAAAGTCCAGGGGCAAAATTGTCCAACTTGAGAAATAATGGGAATTTTTGAATGGGGATTTTTGCAACACCTCAAAAATGACATTTGAAAATTGTTGGAATGCTCATAACATGCCAAGGCCTCATGGTTTGAGATCTCACTTTTGAAATGGACTTGAAAATGCATAAAAGTGCCATCACATGTGGAAAATGAGAAATACATATCCAATGAACATGAAACAAGTTGCAACAGCTCTCACATGTCATTTTGAGAGTGTGTGAGCTGTCAATGAGCTGTCAATGAGCTGGCATGTGAAGTTACCATTTTGCCCTTAGTTTGGAAAATGACATTTTGCTAAACATTGCATTATGTTAATTAAGATGATTAAGGAGCTTGATTAATGGGAGGTATTTAAGCTTAATCATAACAAACTCTAACAGAATTCACAATTCCCAAAATCAAAACCTCTTTTCCCTCCAAATTCATCAATTTCTCTCAAGAACACATCACACAAAATTCCATCAATCTCTCTCAATTCGTGATCATTTGACAAGATTCTTTTTGGTTTGATCTTCTTTCCTCTCATACTTCATCTGTTTTGGAAGATTGGATTGAAAGGAGCATCAATTCGTGACTGTTCATTTTGGATGCATCAATGGCATTTGGAGTTTTCATGCACTAGGAGCGATTGCAACTGAACCTGAGCATTCCAGACACCTCACACATCATCCTTCTCCATCTGTTTGGGATCAAATCGCGCGAAGAACATCAATTTCAACACTGCCATTTCCAGGTGCTCGAATTTCGAATGTCATGATTTTATGAATGATTATATGCGTTTTGTAGAGTGTGTGATGTAGAGCATCGTGATATAATTGGTTTGTAGAATAGTGGACTGTAGCTCGAGTTAGGTTGATTCAAAGTTATGTTGCCAAAACCTAATCCCTTCGATTTGTAAGATTTAGGAAGAATTGATGGAAATCATTGGCATATTTGAAATCCTCGTGATTAGACCGTTCCAACGCATGTCCATTTGTGGATTTTGGTTAAGGATTAGTGTTCTTCGTGTTCATGCGCATCTGGAAACTTTCCGGGAAAGAAGATGATGATGAACCGTGTTTGATCCGCTTTGGCGCATTTCCAATTCAAAAAATGTGTTTCCCGCGCCACTGTTTCACTAATTACAAGAATGCCATTAATGAAACTTAATTAATTATAATATATTCAAATAATTATTAAAAAATTCCACAACACCTTTAAAAATTCATAAAAAATTATTTAAAAGTCAGAAAAATGTGAGGATTTTTTCTATGGTTTCCAAATTCCCTGTAGAATTTTATGGACTTATTTTTAGAAATTGTGCATGGTAAAAATTAGGTTTGACCTAGGGTTGTTTGACTTGTGTGTAATTTTGACATGTTTTGCCATTTCTATTGTGAAATCCTCATACTTAAAAGGAAATGCTTGGAAATTTTTGTGGTGATTGTAGACATGCTGATGGTGATTTACATATAAATTTTGTGAATTTTGGATACCTGATGATTGAGTTATGAATTTTTGAATCCAGGTGTGACAATTTGTGTCACACCTAGTTAGGTCAACTTTCTGGATTTATTTTCATGACCTATGCTTGATGGTTTGACTTGAAATTTTGCATGGATGTTCATTGATATGTTAAGATGCTATGTGAATTTTTCTGGATTTTTATGTGGCATTTTCAATTTGATTGATATTTTTCATCTCTGTTGGTCAAATGTGTAAGTCCATGTGATACATGTTGGCATTATCTTTGTGAAATCCTCATATGGTATTGGATGATGATGAAATTTGGTATGCTGGTTGTAGACACATGATAGGACATGATGCTTTTGGTCCCATTCATTTCTTTATTGTTTTCATTGACTTATGATTTTTTGAAGTGAATGCATGTGTTGATGCTATGATTTGGATCATATATTTGTGTCTGCTTTTCTTGATTTTCATTGACATAGTTCCTTTTGTCCAATTGAGCTGAAAATTGACATGCTATACCTTGAATATGTCCTGTTTAGGTGTAAATTATTTGAGGATTTTTGGAATTATTTTGATATGGATTTGAATGCAATAGTTCTGTTTGGACTTTGGATGTTCCATTTGACCTAGTTTGGCTTGATTTGTGCATGAAATGAATATGGTGAATGATATGAACATGGGATCAATTGCCTTGGTTTTCTATTTGTGTTAATTTGAGTTTGGTTGAGAATCCCTTGCTGTTTAGACATTTTTCTCACTTTTGGACCCTAGGCTTGGCCTAGTGGTCTTGTTTCTCACATTTGCTTGATTTTTCAGGATGAGAAGCACAAAGCTTAAGGAGAATGATCCAAGTCAATAAAATTGGATTTGTTGGATGTTTGTACACTAACATAACTTTGTTTTGTAGGTTGTGAAGCTTGAGCTTGAGCTTGTAGCTTGCATTTATGTGCTTATGTTATCTGTATAGTCTGACTGATTAACATTTGCTGTTTATTGTTGTCTGTCTGAGTGCTGATGATACTTGATTGTTTTCAGGTACATTTAGTTGCTTACAGTTCTTTAAGAACTTGCTTGCTGCTACTTGGTTTTTAAACCACTTGAGGTAGGACTTCTATTCTTCATGTAGTCTGGAGACCCGGTTTGTTATTTGGCCGGGCAAACTGTCTGAAGTCCTCCTTAAGAGGCGATGTTTGTGATTGTTTAAAATTATGCCTAAGCAGGTAAAGTCCTTAATCAAGGCAATTGGTGGAAGCAAAGGGATATGCAATCTATCCCCCACTATTCTGTGAGTCGTCCCTCTGCTCACACGTCTGTGTGTTGATGCATTGGGACACAAACCCAAGATCTTGTACTTTGAACAGTTGTGTCAGAGTCTTTGAGCGTAGAAGGGTCCCTCCATTCTGGACCCACGCTCCTTTGTCTGAAGCTCTCCCTGGTCAGGGATAAGAGCTGTGAGGTCTCATCCTCACTTCACCTTTTCATCTGCTTCACCTTAGCCTCGTAATGGCAAGGTTAAGAGCGAATAATACCCATGTACAGACGACTTGCTTCGGCAGTCAAACCCATTGTGTGAGCCTCACTTGATTGGTTATAGTGTGTGCTATGTGAATATTTGTTTGAAATGCTTGGGTTGTTCTGTTTGTATGCTTGTATGCTTGCTTTCTTCCTGGATAGGAGTAGCTTGCAGTTGTGCAAGTAGGTAGAAACCTCAACGTAGGGTAATGATGCATGACAACACTAGGCTCGAGTCCAGCTCCCTGGTAGTGTGTCTTCCCTCGGTTTCTGGCTAGATTTTCTTTCCCTTGAGGGGGAACTACATCGCCCTGATCCTCGTTCCAGACGAGGTATGTAGGCAGGAGACCGTGCGAGGTCTCTCCGGGCACTTTTTTTTCTTTTTGTGTGTGTTTGCTTGTTATCTGATTGTGTGTTTGGTTCGGATGCCGACGTAAGCCCAGTGATTGGCTGTCGGGCTCCACGTTTGCCCTCTTGAGTGTGTTTTGGTTCGGATGCCGACGTAATTCCATCGAGTGGTTGTCGGGCTCCACGTTTGCCATCTGTTTGTGTGTTTTATGTTGTTTGGCGTGCGTAAGCCGAACTACAGTGGCTCTGATTCTCGTTCCAGACGAGATATGTAGGCATAGGATGCGATGTCCTATCGAGCTCCCTTCTCTTAACCCCACCTGCGTTCCCTGTGTGTGTGTGATGTTTAGCAACCTTTTCTTTCTTTTAGAACGTGGATCCCGTCGAGTACGACGGACATGAGGGGTGCTAATACCTTCCCCTTGCGTAACCGACTCCCTTACCCTTTCTCTTTGGTCGCAAGACCATTTCCTTTCCAGGTTTCTTTGAGCGTTTCCTTTCCCTATCTTGGGATAAATAACGCGCAGTGGCGGCTCTGTGTTGTGTTTTTATTTGAGTCCCGCCGGTTGTTTTTCGCGGATGCGACAGCTGGCGACTCTGCTGGGGAAAGACTAGATGTCGACCTGTGCTGGTCCATCTTTCCCGAGCGAGTCCTTCCTAGCGTTTTAGGATAGTTTAGGTTGCTTGTTTTGTTTTATTTATTGCATTGATTATTCTAACAGTGTATATATTTGCATAAATATTTGCATGCATCATACTATCATGTTGCCGTCCTCTGTGCAGGTGGTTCCTCTGTTTTGGGGTGGGTGTTCTGAGTGGGGCTAAAACCCAGGCCCGAGTATACACCTAGGACTAGTGTGGTTTCATGTCGCCTCTTTCGTGTTAGGTTAACATGTGCTTGGCGGCGTGATGTACCACAAGCCGGACGAGGTTCATTTGATAGTGCTTTCCTCTGTGGAGTATCCACTTTGGCTTAGTTACTTCATTTGAGCTGTTGACTCTGGTGACCGATCATTTCCCGGATTTTTGGTTTAGACGATCTCAGGAGAGCTACAATGGCACACCCGAAAGGGCAAACCCATTGAGTATCTCTGCCCGATTGTCGAGACTATTATCCGCCTTAGGATGACCTGTTTAGAATTTACCTGTGAGGGGAGGGTGATTCTTTCAGATGCATGTTCAGATGGTGACTTTTGTTCCGTGGATCAGAGTCATATTTATAAGTCGGATTTATGGCCATTTATTGCCGTGACGCCGTAGTGCTGTCCGAGTTATTTATCAGTGGGGATCCGTTTATTTCAGGATTCCCCGGGCCGATGTTATCAGTGGGGATCCGTTTATTTCAGGATTCCCTGGGCCGATTCTGAGGTCATTGTGGGTATCTGCTCAGAGATTGTCTGATGATGATGATGATGTATCTTTCTTCCGTTTATTTCGGAACCCGCGGGTCAGATTTGTGATCGTACATTCCTCAGATGGTTATGATCAGTTCAGAGACCGGTTTCAGTGCAGAGGATCAGATGGCTTGGAGGATGGCAACGCATTGCATTCATTCATCAGCATCATTACATTTTGCATTAATTGCATCTAACACATGTTTACCCATATGCAGGGACACTTTTGATCGAGATCCTGGTTGAGAGACTTTCTGCTCAGACATGAGAACCGGTTTGAAGCACGATGTGGCCTACAGTTTCTTCGATCCTGAGATTGGTGTGCTGAAAGAGATGATAGCATTGATTACACCCGACCATGTGGGGATGTTCAGAGAGTCATATGGTAGTATCCTGAAGATGGTTTTCAGACTCACGGACGGGGACAGGAGTGCCATTCATACTCTGCTTCAGTTCTATGACCCGGGGCTGAGATGCTTTGTATTTCCAGATTATTTGTTGGGACCTCTGATGGAGGACTATGCTAGCATCTTGGGTATACAGATCCGTGATCAGATTCCTTTTCATGTCACTAGGGCCGAGCCAGATGTCCTTGGGATTTCCCGTGCTCTTTATTTGAGTCCGGAAATGGTCAAGGAGGGTTTGAAGGAGAAAGGAAAATTACCTGGATTTCATTTGAGTTTCTTGGAGGCTAATGCCAAGGAACATGCTGCTATGGGTAACTGGAAGACGGTTTGCGCATTGATTGTTGTGAGCATTTATGGGTTTGTTTTGTTTCCTAACCAGAGGAATTTTGTGGACCATAATGCTATTAGGTTGTTCATGCAGAGAAACCCTATTCCTACTCTGATCGGGGATGTTTATTACTCGGTGCATAACAGGAATGAGAAGCGGCGTGGTGGTTTGATCAGGTGCTGTTCTCAGTTGCTCTTCAGGTGGTTTATGGGGTATTTGCCTTCCCGAGGTGCCTTTGCTCATATTGATCCCACTGTCAAGTGGTCATTCAGGTTGATGGGTTTGCGGGCTGATGATATTGCTTGGACTCACAATGGTTTGGCTGGACGGGATTTTATATGCAGTTGTGGGAGCTTACCTAATGTGCCTTTGGTGGGAGTTCAGGGTTGCATTAATTACAACCCAACGCTTCTCAGGAGACAGATGGGGTTTGCTGTAGAGGGTCCTCCTCTCGGGCGAGAGATCCAGGAGTCCTTCTATTTCCCGATTGATGGTAACCAGACCAAGATGAGACAGGTATTGGATGAGTGGCGTGATATCCAGAGGAAGGGTAAGGTTCCGTTTGGCAAAGTCAACAGTCGGTATTTTCCTTTGTTTGAGGATTGGTTGCGGAAGAGGATAGAGCTCACATTCTTACCATTTCCTGGAGGTGATCCTGTGTGTCCTATGATTGAGGGTCCAAGTTCTTCTGTCAGTATGGAAGAGTTCCTTGAGATGAAGAGGGCCAGAGATCAACTACTTGCAGAGAAAGCTGAATTGGAGAGAAGTGTTGCTCGGTTTCAGACAGCTAATCAGGAGATCAAAGTGAAGATGGAAGATCAAGACAAGCGGCATGCCCTGGAAGCAAAGCGCTTTGAGATGGATACTGCCTATTATGGGAAGGTCAGTCAGGCCTTGGCATCTTCAGCAAAGGAGCATGACATCACCAAAGAGAGATTGGCTAGAGCTTCAAAAGTTATTGAAGATGAGAAGAGGAGGCAAATCCTTGTCAGAAATCAGAGGGATGACCGAGTCCGAGTCCTCATTGCTGAGTGGGAGACCAAGCTGAAGGCAAAGGAAGCAGAGAATCTGAAGATCATCGCCGAGAGAGATCATTATATGGCAGAGAGAGATCACTACTTCAGACAGATGAAGATTCATCAGAAGGAGGTTGGGAGACTACAGCAGGAGAACACCGAGCTCAGGTTCGCCGTGGAGTTCGCGAAGATGGAAGATGAGATAGGGCCATCTGTGGGGCCCTCATCCAGCTAGTTCTTTCATTTGTATGGATTACCGTCAGGCTTGTTGACGGATCTACTTGCTTGTATTTCTTTCCTGATTTCGGAGGATTGTATTTGAATTCTATCTGATTTGATGTATGACTATGGCACTTATTGTGCACTTTTGGCTATGTGATGGTTATTTTTCATTCAGTGATTGATCTTCAAGTTTTATTTGCTTTACCGTATGCACTCACATAAGCACACACATGGTTGGGGGTATCATGCTAAATCACATATCTCCGATCTGCACAATGAAATCAAACACTGTATATCAGAATATTGATGCCGGATTATTGTTTGTCTCGATGATACCAGGATCGAGAGACAAAGTGTCCTTCATATGGATAGACACTGCATTCATGCATAATTATAATAACTTGTGTTTTATTTTGCAGGTATCTGTTGCTAACATGCTTGATTGTTTGAGGAATCATTGCTCGTGCTCGCAGAACCGTACCTTTGCACTCAACACGCCCTCACAGATATTATACCAGACGCAATACTCCTAGACTCATGGAGCTTCCTAGTGCAGATATTCTCGAGCTGAAAGACAAAATGACTGAGCTGATCAACATCATGCAAGGCTTTGCAGTTGGTCAGAAGGCGTTGGCAGATAAAGTTGAAAAGCTCGAGCGGGCCTCTGCAGCAAACAGCGGAGTTAACCTGGATGGAGTCTCCAACTAGGGGCAGGGGTCTCGAGATGGTGGAAAGAGGACCACTGTTGGTATTGTGAATAATGCTGGTGGGTTCGGTGGTGCTGGTGGCCAACCGGGGCAGAATCAGAAAGATAATTTTGTGCCTCCGTTTTATGGGTTTGATGAAGACCAGGAGGAAGACAGGGAGGCTGACCAGTTCTCAATGCAGAATGAACCGTTTGTGCCTTATAGTGCTCCACCTCAGAACAAGGAAATTCAGCTGCTGGCTGAGAAGATCAAGGTCTTGGAGAGTTATGCCACGCCTGGGGTGGTAAATATGTCTAATATGGGGCTCGTTGAGGGGATTGTGATCCCACAGAAGTTCAAGGCGCCCACTTTTGACAGATATAATGGGAGTTCTTGCCCAGAGACCCATCTTCAAGCCTTCGTCCGCAAAATCTCTGCATATACCATGGACCAGAAACTGTGGATGTACTTTTTCCAGGACAGCCTGTCCGGAGGCTCCTTGGAATGGTATACCAAACTCAAATCTTCTGATATTAAGAACTGGCAGGATCTTGGGGACGCTTTCTTCAAGCAGTATCAGTTCAACGCTGACATGGCTCCGAGTCGTACCCAGCTGCAGGGTATGTCTCAGAAAAACAACGAAGGATTTAAGGAGTATGCTCAGCGGTGGAGGGAATTGGCTGCAAGGGTGCAACCTCCTCTTGTTGATCGTGAAATGTCAGATCTGTTTATGGGGACCCTGCAGGGGCCGTTTGCTGAAAGGATGGTGGGATGTCCTGTCACAAATTTCTCTGATATTGTGGTAGCTGGAGAGCGAATAGAGAGTTGGTTGAAGCTTGGCAAGATTCAGGGTACTGCTTCTTCCTCTTCTTCCGGTTCAAAGAAGCCATTTGGTAATAATGGTGGGCAGAGAAAGAAGGAAGGAGACACCAGTGCAGTGTATTCACAACGAGGACCCAGTAGGGACCGTTACTTCCAGCACACTGCTGCAGTAACTATTCCTGCTGAGTCTCATCCTATACCACCGCAACAACAGCAGCAACAGCAACAGAGACAACCCTTCCAGCAGAGGCCGCAGAGGGCTGGATATCAGGTCAGGGGTAGAGCTATGGATCGTCAATTTGATAGACCTCCGGTGACTTATGCTTTCCTGTTCAAAAAGTTGAAAGATTTGGGGCTTGTGCAAACCAGAACCCTGGCACCTTTGAGACCTGATCAAAGGCCAGCCAGCTATGACGAAAATGCAAAGTGTGAATTCCACTCAGGTGCGCCTGGGCATAATATTGAGAACTGTAAAGCTTTTAAGCACACAGTTCAGGACTTAGTGGATTCAAAGGCAATCAATTTCGCACCATCTCCTAATGTTAATGCCAATCCCATGCCTGCGCATGGTCAAAGGGGGGTGAATGCCATTTCTATAGAAGATAGAGTTGGGTTGTCTGCTGTGCATCAGTTGAAGACGCCTTTGGCTGAGTTGAAAAGACAGTTGATGATGAGTGAGGTTTATCCGGGCTGCGCCCACGAGTGTGCTGAGTGCACTATCTCTGTTAATGGGTGTGAGCTTCTGAGGAAGTGTGTCCAGGGTCTGATGGACGAGGGGATTATCATGATGAAGAAGGCTGATAAAGGAAAAGAAGAGGTCTCTACCATAACAATTTATTATGATCCGGTGGATTTGTCTGATCTTGCTGAAGCGGCTCCAGTTACCATCACGGTACCTGGGCCAATTCCCTACGACAAAGATGATGCCGTGCCGTGGCATTATGGTGGGGAAGTGTACTGCAATGGGGAGAAGATAGAAGAACAATCTGCAAGTGAAGCCACTATTTCAAAGGTGGATAATGCCGGTACCAGCGGTTTTACTCGCAGTGGAAGGTTATTTGCTCCTGATGCGTTGAGGAGGGGAGAAGAAGGAAAAGATAAAAAAGAAAAGGCCGAGGCTTTAGCCAGGGCAAAAGGGAAAGCTGTGGTGGATAATGGAAGTACTCCTGTGGTGACACCGGCGCCTGCGGGGTCGGATAATAAACTTGATGATGATGCTGAAGAATTTTTACGAATCATCAAGAAGTCTGAGTATAAATTGGTGGATCATCTGCAGCAAACTCCTTCCAAGATCTCAATTCTTTCATTGCTGCTGAGCTCAGAGGGGCATAGGGAAGCTTTGTTGAAAATTCTGAAGAAAGCTTATGTCCCGCAAGAGATAACCATCAATCAACTGGAGACGGTCGTATCTAATGTGCATGCTAGCCATGGGTTGGGCTTTACGGATATGGACCTGACAGTGGATGGAAGGAATCACAATAGGGCGCTACACATTGCTATGGAATGCAAAGGAGCCGTGCTTTCGCATGTGCTGGTTGATACCGGCTCCTCCTTGAATGTGTTGCCAAAGAAGGCCTTGGCGAAGTTGAATTGTGAAGGGCTGATTCTCACTCCGACGGATTTGATTGTACGGGCTTTTGATGGGTCTAAGCGGGCCGTGTTTGGAGAGGTGGAGCTGCCAGTGAAGATTGGGCCTGAGGTGTTCAAGTCGACATTCTATGTCATGGACATTCAGCAGGCATACAGTTGCCTGTTGGGTCGCCCATGGATTCATGCTGCGGGAGCAGTTACCTCGACTTTGCACCAGAAACTGAAATACATCTGGGAAGGTCAAGTTGTCACTGTTTGTGGAGAAGAGGACATTTTTGTCAGCCACCTGTCCTCGTTTAAATATGTGGAGATGGATGGAGAAATATGGGAGACACCCAGTCAGGCTTTCGAAACCGTTAAGGTGGAGAATGCTCTGTTTGCTAAGCAGGAGGAAGAGAAACCGTCCATTGCTTCGTACAAGCAGGCCGCTGAGGTGGTTAAAAGTGGAGAGGCTCCTGGTTGGGGGAGAATGATGGAGATCCCTGAGAAGAAGGATAGATTTGGGGTGGATATCAGCCGGGTCGAGGCTCAGGGCAAGGAAGAGGACGTCGTACGTCGGTAACCTTCACAAGCGCCGGAATGCTGGATCCGGATCACATCTGCATGATGGGTGAAGATACTGATAGTGACTGTGACATGGATCAATGGATAAGGCCGTGCGCACCAGGGATGGGAATCCAGAACTGGAAGGCTGAAGAGATCATCCGGGTCACTCTCCTTGAAGAGTAATATTTTTCTTGTTTTCATTTTATATGCATGAAAGCCTTATGTGTTGCCCGACACGTAATGGTTCATTGTAAGGGCCACCTCATGTTTAAATTTGCAAGATTTTGCATCATGAATAAAAGGATGTTTTTCAGTTAAAAGCGGTATTCCCTGTTTTTCATTTATTTTTGCAGTTTAAAAATAAAAACAAAATAAAAATGGCAATGTTTTCATTTTTTCTTTTTCGAATTCTCACACCGGTTCTAAAGCAATGCATGAATCAACATTCATGCAGATGCGATTCCTCTCCGGATCTCATTGATAACAATCCTGTTACACCCTTGTATGACTTCGACAATCCAATCTATCTCGCTGAAGAAGAAGACGAAGAAGATTGTGAACTACCAGGGGAGTTAGCCAGATTGTTGAAACAAGAGGAGAAGGTGATTCAGCCGCATGAAGAACAGATTGAGGTTGTGAATCTGGGTACCGACGAGGTCAAGAAAGAAGTGAAAATCGGGGCTGCTTTGGAGGAAAGTGTCAAAAGCAGATTGGTAGTGTTATTGAAAGAGTATGTCGACATCTTCGCCTGGTCTTATCAAGATATGCCAGGGTTGGATACCGACATCGTTGTGCATAAGCTACCGTTGCGATTAGATTGTCCTCCCGTGAAGTAGAAGTTGCGCAGAACTCGACCTGACATGGCGATGAAGATCAAAGAGGAAGTGCAGAAGCAGTGGGACGCTGGTTTCCTTGCTGTCACTAATTATCCGCCATGGGTTGCGAACATTGTGCCAGTCCCGAAGAAGGATGGAAAGGTAAGAATGTGTGTGGACTACCGAGATCTGAATAGAGCTAGTCCGAAAGATGATTTTCCACTACCTCACATTGATGTGTTGGTAGACAATACAGCTCAATTCTTGGTGTTTTCCTTCATGGATGGCTTTTCTGGCTATAATCAAATCAAAATGTCGCCAGATGATATGGAGAAAACAATGTTCATTACACCGTGGGGCACTTTTTGTTACAAGGTGATGCCATTCGGTCTCAAAAACGCCGGTGCTACTTATCAGAGGGCCATGGTGACTTTGTTTCATGATATGATTCATCATGAAATCGAATGCTATGTGGATGACATGATAGCAAAGTTCCAGACAGAAGAGGGGCATTTGGTAGATCTGGCCAAGTTGTTCGACCGGTTGAGACAGTTCAGACTGAGGTTGAATCCGAATAAGTGCACGTTCGGAGTGCGGTCCGGTAAATTGCTGGGGTTCATTGTGAGTGAGAAAGGAATCGAGGTTGATCCTGCAAAGGTAAAAGCAATAAGAGAAATGCCTGAACCGAGAACAGAGAAGGAGGTTCGTGGTTTCTTAGGTAGATTGAACTACATTTCACGGTTCATATCTCATCTAACAGCCACGTGTGAACCGATATTCAAATTGTTAAGAAAAGATCAAACGGTCAGGTGGAATGAGGATTGCCAAGCGGCATTTGAAAAAATAAAAGAGTATTTGCAGGAGCCTCCGATTCTGATGCCTCCTGTGGAGGGAAGACCGTTAATTCTGTACCTGACGGTCCTCGAGGGGTCTATGGGGTGTGTATTGGGGCAGCATGACGAGTCTGGTCGAAAAGAGCATGCCATATACTACCTTAGCAAAAAGTTTACCGACTGTGAAACAAGATATTCACTGCTCGAGAAAACTTGCTGTGCTTTGGTCTGGGCTGCTCGCCGACTAAGGCAGTACATGCTGGTTCATACCACTTTATTGATTTCCAAGATGGATCCAATCAAGTACATTTTTGAGAAGCCAGCATTGACCGGACGGGTTGCGAGGTGGCAAATGATTTTGACGGAATATGATATACAGTATACCTCTCAGAAGGCGATTAAGGGGAGTGTATTGTCTGATTACCTCGCTCAGCAACCCATTGATGATTAACAACCGATGAAGTTTGAATTCCCTGATGAGGACATCATGTTTCTCAAATCGAAAGATTGTGAGGAACCAATCCCGGAGGAGGGGCCTGACCCTGAATCCGAATGGATTCTGATGTTTGATGGGGCCGTTAACGTGAATGGAAGCGGTGTTGGTGCTGTTTTGGTTACGCCGAAGGGATCCCACATTCCTTTTGCTGCCCGGCTAACATTTGAGTGCACCAACAACGTAGCTGAATATGAAGCTTGTATACTGGGGATTGAAGAGGCGATTGATTTGAGGATCAAGAACCTTGTCATATATGGAGATTCGGCTTTGGTGATAAATCAGGTTAACGGAAAATGGTATACGCATCAGTCTCATTTGGTTCCGTATCGAGATTACACGAGGAGATTGTTGACGTTTTTCACCAAGGTAAAGTTGCATCATGTGCCCAGAGAGGAGAATCCTTTGGCAGATGCTTTGGCTACTCTGGCTGCCTTGATTAAGGTGCAGTGGTGGAATCAGTTCCCCAGTGTTGAAGTAGGTCGTCTGGATAGACCGACTTATGTGTTTGCTGTTGATACAGCGTCTGATGATGAGAAGCCGTGGTATTACGATATCAAGCGCTATCTTGAGACGCAAGAGTATCCTGAGGGAGCGTCGAAAAAGGATCGAAAGACTCTGCGGAGGTTAGCTATGGTGTTTTACCTGAATAAGGATGGGGTTCTGTATAAGAGGAATTTTGATTGGGTCTTGCTCAGATGTGTGGATGATGCGGAAGCAAGCCAGTTGATGAAAGAGGTTCATGAGGGATCGTTCGGTACCCATGCCAGTGGGAATGCAATGGTGAAAAAGCTGCTGAGAGCAGGTTATTACTGGATGACAATGGAGGCCCAATGTTTTAATTTCGTGCGGAAGTGTCATAAATGCTAGATTTATGCTGATAAGGTGCACGTGCCTCCAAATCCGTTGAGCTTAATGTCGTCTCCATGGCCGTTCGCCATGTGGGGCATTGATATGATCGGAAAGATAGAACCTACGGCATCGAATGGGCACAGGTTCATATTAGTGGCTATTGATTACTTCACCAAGTGGGTTGAAGCAGCCTCTTATACGAACGTGACGAAGCAGGTCGTTGCCCGATTTCTCAAGAGAGACATCATTTGCAGATATGGGGTTCCCGAGAGAATCATTACTGATAATGGTTCTAATTTGAACAATAAGATGATGGCAGAGCTGTGCCGGGAATTCAAGATCGAGCATCACAATTCTTCTCCCTATCGTCCGAAGATGAATGGGGCGGTTGAGGCAGCCAATAAGAACATAAAGAAGATTGTGCAGAAAATGGTGGTAACCTACAAAGACTGGCATGAGATGTTGCCGTTTGCATTGCATGGGTATCGAACGTCGGTACGCACATCTACTGGGGCAACTCCTTTTTCATTGGTATATGGAATGGAGGCTGTGTTACCGGTTGAGGTTCAGATTCCCTCTTTGAGAGTCCTGATGGACGTGAAGTTGCAAGAGGCTGAATGGGTAAGGACCCGGTACGAAGAGTTGAGCCTGATAGAGGAAAAGAGGCTAGCAGCCATCTGTCATGGGCAGTTGTACCAGCAAAGGATGAAGCGTGCTTTTGACAAGAAGGTGCGACCTCGGGTGTATCACGTGGGTGATATAGTGCTGAAAAGGATCCTTCCTCCTCAAAACGATCGTAGGGGCAAATGGACACCGAATTATGAAGGTCCATTCGTGGTCAAGAAGGTTTTCTCTGGAGGAGCCTTGTTGTTAACAACCATGGATGGCGAGGATTTTCCATCCCCTGTGAATGCGGACGCAGTTAAAAAATACTTCGTATAAAGAGACTCGCTGGACGAAAAGAATAAAATAGTCCAGGCAAAAATGGGCATCCCGGCGAACCAAAAACAGAAAGAAAGGTTCGGGCAAAAATTAGGGATAAAATAAAAAAATGTACACCCGGCAAGTCGAAAACCTGAAAAGGCGACTTGGACAAAAAAAGGGTATCCCGGTGGACTGAAAACCCAAAAGGGCGGTCCAAGCAAAAGAGGGATTGAAACGAACAACTGCGTCTGGCATGATCGTTTGCGCTTTGGTTAAAGCATCTTGGATAATACCCGGTAGGGATCAATCGGAATCGTCTTGTTCAGAAGGCAGAAAGCACGGAGAGTCTGAGGACATATGGGGTGTAACCGAGTTGGAACTCGATGAGATCACGGTTTCACGTTGCCATTAGGATAGATTTTTCCTTTTGAGTGCAATTACCTCTTTTCAGGAATTGCTTCCTTTTGTATTGCTCATTTGAGCCACACTTTTTCCAATCAATAAAATGCATATTCAGTCAAATAATTTTGTTTTTTGTTTTCATTACCGCTTTGATTGCAAAAACATCCAGATTATTTTTGATAAAGAATCTTGCATTTTAAGACATACAGGTCCCTTCCAATGCATGCTTATAAGATTGAAAACTTGAAATCTTATTCGGAAGGATTGAGTGACCCAAGTGTTGAAATTTTGACACGCCTGGGGCACGGTTTTATCTGACGATCTGTTTTGCAGGAACTGTTAGGAATTTTCACTCACGTGCAGGTTGTGATGTGGAAGCTGTTGACAGAAGCAAATCCCCATGGAGTCCAATCAAGGACGAATGAATGAAAGGATGACGAAGACGTCGGGACGTCCGACGACCTTTGGAATTAATCAAGAAGACTCTTCAAAGTCGGAAAATTGAAATTATGTATAAATCCCAGGAGTACGTTTCCGTCGAGCGCGGAGCGATTTTGGAATACAAGATGATGGAGCAGAAAAGGTCCAGACGAGTCTGGGAGTTTTCAAAAGTGGAAAGCTGGTACGAGATTGGGAGGCGGATACCATGGTTCGACGAGTCGACGGGTGTTTCGTACCAACTTTTCTCATTTGCTCAGCTAAGTCTCCAAGCAGAGTTATGAGGACCAACTCCCCAGCAGATCCCAGGTCTGTGGTTTCCCTAGCCGAGTCAAGATGGTTATCCCCGGCAGGTGTAAAACGGTATTTCCTCAGCAGCCAGGCCCGAAGGTTGCTATCCCCGAGTGGAGCGGGTTTCAATGAAATATATCTCCAGCAGTGTTCATCCTACCAGTGGATTGAACGAGTTTCCGTAGCGGACTGATATCTGCATCCCTAGCTGAGTGTATCCTACGTGTGGATTGCATGGGTAATCCCCAGCGGAGTAGCATTCGCTTCCCTAGCAGGGTCAGGATGGTTATCCCCAGCAGGTGTTAGATTGATGCTTCCCCAGTTGACAAGCCTGGAGATTGCTATTTCCCGGCAGAGTATCTGTGAGCATTTCCCCAGTAAGGTCGTCAGGTATCTGTGAGGGTTCTCCAAGCAGAGTCGGGATTGATATCCCCAGCAAGTCAAAAAACTGTTGTATCCCCACAGAGCGTTAGTGGTTCTTATCCCCAGCGATTTCCTCGAGCGAATTGGGTGCAAAGGAGGTTTTCCCCAGCGAGGGTTACCTTATCCCAGCAGCAGTGATATTCCCCAGCAGGGTGGAGATTGGAGTATTGACGAGTTCCTCAGCAGAGTGTCTCGTGCTCCTCAGCAGAATCCCTTGAGGGGGATGTTTTTATGCATTCATCATGAAAAAATAGCATAGCATGTTGCATAGAAAAATAATAAATCGCGTAGCATTTCCATAATTATGGAGCATTACGCAGAAAAAATCAATCATGCATCATATTGCAAGCACAAGCTAGTCTCGAGCCGTGGTTACCGTTTGAGAGGTGGTTTTACCAGAAGTAGAGGTGTTACTCCGAGGAGTTTGGCCTCATGATTTGATCAAGGGTAGTTCCCCAGTAGTGCGATATTGGAGGAAATGTTTCCGTCGGACAGAGGTGGAAATAAAATCAGAGGACGTTACGCGATCAGCGCGATTCAAGCCGTGGTTACCGCGTGAGGATTGGTTTTGCCGGACAGTGAAGACGATACTCCGAGGAGTTCAGCATTGTGAGTTTGGAGCAACAGTATTTCCCAGTCATCAGTAAGTGTCTGGTCGAGTTTTCTTTGGTGTCAGTAAACATCATTGTTCGATGTCCTGTAAACATCCTTGATCGATGTCCTGTCAACATCATTGTTTGATGCCTGTAAACATCATGGTTTGATGCCTGTCAACATCATGGTTTGATGCCTGTCAACATCATGGTTTGATGCCTGTCAACATCATTGTTTGATGCCTGTCAACATCATTGTTTGATGCCTGTAAACATCATTGTTTGATGCCTGTCAACATCATTGTTCGATGTCTGGTAAACATCATTGTCCGATGCCTGTAAACATCGAGTTTTCTCCCAGTCATTGTTTAATGTTTGGTCGAGTTTTCTGTGGTGTCCTGTAAAACATCATCGTTCGATGTCCAGTAAACGTCGAATTTTTTCCCAGTCATCAGTCAGTGTCTGGTTGAAAGTGTTACTCTGAGGAGTTCAGCATCACGACGTCAGATCAGCAATGTTCCCCAGTAGTGCGATATTGGAGGAAATGTTTCCGTCGGACGGAGATGGAAATAATATCAGAAGACGTTACGCGATCAGCGCGATTCCGGGGTTCAAATAAAGAAAGGGAAGTGTTGCGACATTTTTTGGAGAGCGGGGTTCAATCAGAGAAAAGTATATGCTGAGGCATTTTCTGGGGTTCAAATGAAGATTGGAGTTGAAGATTGTATCCAGGATGAGGTCCTCAGGATTATCTTCTGTTCATGTGTCACCTTAGACTCGGGCTGAGGCCAATGGAGGTCGTTGTAGGTGTCTTCTGAGGAAGAGATACACATGCTACCTTCCTTTGTGTAGGTATACCCTCTGACATGTCGCCCTCAGAGTGGTTGGTGTTATTTCCGACGTTGCCAGCGGAATTATCACGAGAGATTGGAGATCGGGGTTCAAATGGAGAAAAGAAGATGTTGAGGCATTTTCCGGAGACGGGGTTCAAATGGAGAAAGGGAGATGTTGCGGCATTTTCTGGAGAACGGGGTTCACATTGGCGATCGCGAGTTATCGTCAGGCGACTGAGGTTCAAAACGGAGAATGGGGTTCATTATTTTGGCAAACAGGAGAGCGGGGTTCAAATGCGGCGATCCGAGGATCATTTGCGCAAGAGAAAATCTTGGGGTTCAAGAAAATGGAAAATAGGGAAAATTTCGGGGTTCAAGAAAAGCATATAAAAAGAAAGAGATAATAATCCCGAGCGGATGTGGTGTTCAGACCATGGTTATCCCTGTGTTACCATTTATTTTGGTATCCAGGTCGACGTTTTTCGGTGTTCGAGCCGAGTTTTCTCCGTACTAGACGGATTCTTGTTTCAAGTTTTTTCTTCGCCGATTCTGACAGGCGTTGTTAATTATTTCCCATCAGAGTGCAAATTGTTCGTCTGTTCTTGGTATTCAATCACTCTTCATCCTGATCATCTGAAAGTCGAGGCTATTCATATCGACAGGTTCACAGTGGATTGAATAGGGGCAGCTGTAACACCTCAAAATTTGCCCTCTTCTCTTGGGACTAGCATAACATATTTGCATATCATTTTAGGTCATTAGGCATTGCATATTGCATATCATGTGGTTACATTGTGCAAGTCATCCTCCCAAGTCTTGGTTAGAAGATAAGAGGTTGTGTGCAAGCTAGGGTTTCATTGGACTGGTCATTAATCATCTGAGGATGTGAAGGTCCAAATTAGGGTTTCATGATTCTCAAAGGAGATTGATCTTCATCTTGTTTGAAATGATACATTATCATCATCATGGTTTGATTTCATCAAGTGTTGAAGCACATTCCTTGAGATTAGGGTTTTGACCACTGGTCAACCCTAATCAGTTGCATTGGGCCAATCAGGGCATGATCAGGAGATGGGGTCTATGATGTATATGGGGATCATTCTATGATTGTATTGAGATAATTGAGGCTAGGGTTTCACCCTTGAGCCATTTCATCAGAAGATTGGGGCTCAGATTGATCTATGCATTGCCAGATTCATCTATCAGTTGAAAAAGTCAACTGTGGTCAACTGTGCTTGATTTAATGGATTTGGAGGTGGAAATGAGTTGGATACACTTCATTCATGTTGGAACAAGTGTTATTTGACATTTCAAAGCTCAAGAATGGAGAAAATCAAGTCAGGATAGAAATTGCCAAAAATAGAAAGTGACTTGTAATAGAAGTTTCCAAAAATGGAAAGTTTTTGACTTCAAAATTACATGTCCAAGGAAGCTTCAAATGAAAATTTGTTCAACATGAAAGTTGTAGATCTTGTTCTAACCTTTCCAAAAAGTCCAAGAACTTGAAAATCCCATGTATGGTTGGCGAGTTATGGTCCAGTCAATTTCAAAAATGACCCATAATCAGAGGGGCATAACTTCCACATGGAGTGTCCAAATTGGATGTTCTTTTTATGCACAAACTCCATTTGACATGTACTTTCATGGTGCATAATTGGATTTTATAAAAAATGGTCAATGCAAAAAGTCAAATTTCAACTGTACAGTTAAAAGTCCAGGGGCAAAATTGTCCAACTTGAGAAATAATGGGAATTTTTGAATGGGGATTTTTTCAACACCTCACAAATGACATTTGAAAATTGTTGGAATGCTCATAACATGCCAAGGCCTCATGGTTTGAGATCTCACTTTTGAAATGGACTTGAAAATGCATAAAAGTGCCATCACATGTGGAAAATGAGAAATACATATCCAATGAACATGAAACAAGTTGCAACAGCTCACACATGTCATTTTGAGAGTGTGTGAGCTGTCAATGAGCTGTCAATGAGCTGGCATGTGAAGTTACCATTTTGCCCTTAGTTTGGAAAATGACATTTTGCTAAACATTGCATTATGTTAATTAAGATGATTAAGGAGCTTGATTAATGGGAGGTATTTAAGCTTAATCATAACAAACTCTAACAGAATTCACAATTCCCAAAATCAAAACCTCTTTTCCCTCCAAATTCATCAATTTCTCTCAAGAACACATCACACAAAATTCCATCAATCTCTCTCAATTCGTGATCATTTGACAAGATTCTTTTTGGTTTGATCTTCTTTCCTCTCATACTTCATCTGTTTTGGAAGATTGGATTGAAAGGAGCATCAATTCGTGACTGTTCATTTTGGATGCATCAATGGCATTTGGAGTTTTCATGCACTAGGAGCGATTGCAACTGAACCTGAGCATTCCAGACACCTCACACATCATCCTTCTCCATCTGTTTGGGATCAAATCGCGCGAAGAACATCAATTTCAACACTGCCATTTCCAGGTGCTCGAATTTCGAATGTCATGATTTTATGAATGATTATATGCGTTTTGTAGAGTGTGTGATGTAGAGCATCGTGATATAATTGGTTTGTAGAATAGTGGACTGTAGCTCGAGTTAGGTTGATTCAAAGTTATGTTGCCAAAACCTAATCCCTTCGATTCGTAAGATTTAGGAAGAATTGATGGAAATCATTGGCATATTTGAAATCCTCGTGATTAGACCGTTCCAACGCATGTCCATTTGTGGATTTTGGTTAAGGATTAGTGTTCTTCGTGTTCATGCGCATCTGGAAACTTTCCGGGAAAGAAGATGATGATGAACCGTGTTTGATCCGCTTTGGCGCATTTCCAATTCAAAAAATGTGTTTCCCGCGCCACTGTTTCACTAATTACAAGAATGCCATTAATGAAACTTAATTAATTATAATATATTCAAATAATTATTAAAAAATTCCACAACACCTTTAAAAATTCATAAAAAATTATTTAAAAGTCAGAAAAATGTGAGGATTTTTTCTATGGTTTCCAAATTCCCTGTAGAATTTTATGGACTTATTTTTAGAAATTGTGCATGGTAAAAATTAGGTTTGACCTAGGGTTGTTTGACTTGTGTGTAATTTTGACATGTTTTGCCATTTCTATTGTGAAATCCTCATACTTAAAAGGAAATGCTTGGAAATTTTTGTGGTGATTGTAGACATGCTGATGGTGATTTACATATAAATTTTGTGAATTTTGGATACCTGATGATTGAGTTATGAATTTTTGAATCCAGGTGTGACAATTTGTGTCACACCTAGTTAGGTCAACTTTCTGGATTTATTTTCATGACCTATGCTTGATGGTTTGACTTGAAATTTTGCATGGATGTTCATTGATATGTTAAGATGCTATGTGAATTTTTCTGGATTTTTATGTGGCATTTTCAATTTGATTGATATTTTTCATCTCTGTTGGTCAAATGTGTAAGTCCATGTGATACATGTTGGCATTATCTTTGTGAAATCCTCATATGGTATTGGATGATGATGAAATTTGGTATGCTGGTTGTAGACACATGATAAGACATGATGCTTTTGGTCCCATTCATTTCTTTATTGTTTTCATTGACTTATGATTTTTTGAACTGAATGCATGTGTTGATGCTATGATTTGGATCATATATTTGTGTCTGCTTTTCTTGATTTTCATTTACATAGTTCCTTTTGTCCAATTGAGCTGAAAATTGACATGCTATACCTTGAATATGTCCTGTTTAGGTGTAAATTATTTGAGGATTTTTGGAATTATTTTGATATGGATTTGAATGCAATAGTTCTGTTTGGACTTTGGATGTTCCATTTGACCTAGTTTGGCTTGATTTGTGCATGAAATGAATATGGTGAATGATATGAACATGGGATCAATTGCCTTGGTTTTCTATTTGTGTTAATTTGAGTTTGGTTGAGAATCCCTTGCTGTTTAGACATTTTTCTCACTTTTGGACCCTAGGCTTGGCCTAGTGGTCTTGTTTCTCACATTTGCTTGATTTTTCAGGATGAGAAGCACAAAGCTTAAGGAGAATGATCCAAGTCAATAAAATTGGATTTGTTGGATGTTTGTACACTAACATAACTTTGTTTTGTAGGTTGTGAAGCTTGAGCTTGAGCTTGTAGCTTGCATTTATGTGCTTATGTTATCTGTATAGTCTGACTGATTAACATTTGCTGTTTATTGTTGTCTGTCTGAGTGCTGATGATACTTGATTGTTTTCAGGTACATTTAGTTGCTTACAGTTCTTTAAGAACTTGCTTGCTGCTGCTTGGTTTTTAAACCACTTGAGGTAGGACTTCTATTCTTCATGTAGTCTGGAGACCCGGTTTGTTATTTGGCCGGGCAAACTGTCTGAAGTCCTCCTTAAGAGGCGATGTTTGTGATTGTTTAAAATTGTGCCTAAGCAGGTAAAGTCCTTAATCAAGGCAATTGGTGGAAGCAAAGGGATATGCAATCTATCCCCCACTATTCTGTGAGTCGTCCCTCTGCTCACACGTCTGTGTGTTGATGCATTGGGACACAAACCCAAGATCTTGTACTTTGAACAATTGTGTCAGAGTCTTTGAGCGTAGAAGGGTCCCTCCATTCTGGACCCACGCTCCTTTGTCTGAAGCTCTCCCTGGTCAGGGATAAGAGCTGTGAGGTCTCATCCTCACTTCACCTTTTCATCTGCTTCACCTTAGCCTCGTAATGGCAAGGTTAAGAGCGAATAATACCCATGTACAGACGACTTGCTTCGGCAGTCAAACCCATTGTGTGAGCCTCACTTGATTGGTTATAGTGTGTGCTATGTGAATATTTGTTTGAAATGCTTGGGTTGTTCTGTTTGTATGCTTGTATGCTTGCTTTCTTCCTGGATAGGAGTAGCTTGCAGTTGTGCAAGTAGGTAGAAACCTCAACGTAGGGTAATGATGCATGACAACACTAGGCTCGAGTCCAGCTCCCTGGTAGTGTGTCTTCCCTCGGTTTCTGGCTAGATTTTCTTTCCCTTGAGGGGGAACTACATCGCCCTGATCCTCGTTCCAGACGAGGTATGTAGGCAGGAGACCGTGCGAGGTCTCTCCGGGCACTTTTTTTTCTTTTTGTGTGTGTTTGCTTGTTATCTGATTGTGTGTTTGGTTCGGATGCCGACGTAAGCCCAGTGATTGGCTGTCGGGCTCCACGTTTGCCCTCTTGAGTGTGTTTTGGTTCGGATGCCGACGTAATTCCATCGAGTGGTTGTCGGGCTCCACGTTTGCCATCTGTTTGTGTGTTTTGTGTTGTTTGGCGTGCGTAAGCCGAACTACAGTGGCTCTGATTCTCGTTCCAGACGAGATATGTAGGCATAGGATGCGATGTCCTATCGAGCTCCCTTCTCTTAACCCCACCTGCGTTCCCTGTGTGTGTGTGATGTTTAGCAACCTTTTCTTTCTTTTAGAACGTGGATCCCGTCGAGTACGACGGACATGAGGGGTGCTAATACCTTCCCCTTGCGTAACCGACTCCCTTACCCTTTCTCTTTGGTCGCAAGACCATTTCCTTTCCAGGTTTCTCTGAGCGTTTCCTTTCCCTATCTTGGGATAAATAACGCGCAGTGGCGGCTCTGTGTTGTGTTTTTATTTGAGTCCCACCGGTTGTTTTTCGCGGATGCGACACATACAACGACCACATTCTCAACAAACAATAACAATCTCAATACAACATCTTACTATAAGTAACTTTTCAACAATATGGAAAAACAATATTTAACAATAATACCACAATACAACAATACAACAACAACATTGTCAACAATACGATAACGATTTCAATATAACAACACAATAACAATGCCATAACTACAATGCCAATATATAAAACTCTCAACAACACAAACAATTTCAGTCTCACTCAATCACAACATATAACATGAATAGTGATGATATATTTCAGGTATCGTAACTGTAAAGAAGAAGAAGATTCAACAAAATGAGTTTTGTGTGCCATTCTTGCAAGTTTCGTCTTTGCCCTATTTGATTCGAACCTGATATGATGGAGTTTGCTTCGTGTGTTTATGGAGATTGATTTTTGTGTTTGTGTGTTCTGTTTTAAAGTATTTTTGCTAGGGCACTGTTATGTTATGAAGGAAATAAACTACAACTTGTTATTTTTTAATTTATAAGGAAAACATTTCACCACAGTTGATAGTAATAATCATGGTGAAAGGAAGTTTAATTTTAATCTAAATATAAAAATTAAGGGGACACATTCTTTTTGTAACGAAAAAATACAAAATTGTTGGTGCTATAATTCAGAACGTGTCACTCCATAAATTATCTCCACGGTTTAGTAATTTAAAAAAAGACGCATAAAGATGAAACATTACTTCAGTAGAATAAAGAAATGAGAATTTTTTACCAAAATAACCCAATTTTTCAAGAAAATTCCCAAAATAACCCTGGTTTCAAAAAAAACCCAAAGTACCCCACTTTTAGGAGGAGGCGTCAATCCAATTGGAGACTCCTCTTAAAAATAGAGTGGAGGCGCCAATTGGATTGGCTAAGGCACATGGTGTAACCAATCCAATTGGCGCATGTAGCGGGGTATTCGTTACCATTAGAGATATTGACTAAATCCAAGGTAAATCATACAAGTCGAGTCGCCACCGCACTTCTATTTATCCAAAGGAATGGTTAGAAAGCGAACAAAAACCTAATAGTTTTAACAAAAACTAGTAAAAGAGAAACATAGATTTGGGTAAGGGGGTTGGTTATGTAATGGGAAGGTGTTAGGCACCCAAAACATCCTAGGTACTCCTAGGGAGCCCTTTTCATACTTGTTGCAAGGTTGTTTTTTTTTTTTGTGAAAATTTTATTTGTGCAAACATGATTGAAGAGATGAGAAGAGAATATACAAGTTTATTTACATTTTGTGTTTGGATGGATAAACCCATTGCCTACGTACCATCTTAAAAAAAGATTAGGATCAAAACCTCGTAGTTAGGGGTAAAAAATCTTAAAATGAGTTGGTGAATTGATTGGTCCAAAAGCCTTAAGGTCTTTTGTTATCAAAGGGAGAAAACTCAACCAAACCACAAATCCACCATGTGAGGATAACTTCGACATGCTAGTGAGGGGTTAACCCTATAATAAACATGGAAGACTTATTGTCCATCACTAAGGATATAGGTGAGTATGACATCTACCACAAGGATAACTCAAACCTAATAGCTAAAGGTTATGGAAAATTTTGATTAAGAAAGTGGCAATTGGAACCACAAAAAAGACGTTTGAATGGGTTATATTTACCAATTAGAAGTATATACAAAAATGGTCAAAGTTGACTTAAAGATTCAATTCAAAATAAGTGTTATGAAAAGAAGGTTTGAAAATCAAAAGCCTAAGGCTTAGGTTTCTACTGTTTGAAAACAATGGTTAAATGTTTGCACAAAAAGTTTTGGCTTGGGTTAGAGTGGAGAGAAGAAGAAGAAGGGCTAAAGTCCTAAGCATACAAGAGGCAAGAGAAAAGAGAACAAAACCACACAAGGAGTTCCTCTCTTGGGATCATAGTGATGATCCAAGTAGCTCTCATCCTTTGGAATAAGCAATCACAATAATAGTAAGCTCAAGCAATCAAACAAGTCTCTTAAGGGATCTTCAATGCATCTTGTATCTTTCATTTTGGATGAACATGGCAATGGTCCTTCAATTTGAGCTCTCATAGAATTCCCTAGCATAAAAGCGCACACATCAAAAGTTTCATGAAGTAAACCAAGGATGGACAAGAGTGAGTTTAGAGATTTGGTCCATATTCATCATTAAGGTCCTTTTACTCCAATTTTGCATAGGGAAAGTCCTAAGATCTAAGTCCATTTGTCCATTTTTGCATAGGGAAAGTCCTAAGATCTAAATCCATTTCTTTGCATTTGGTCCACAACAATCAAAATAAAAACACAAACACAATAGTATATACACAATTATGTGCTCAAGTGAGAAAAAGGAAAATGGCATTAACATAAACATGGGCTCAAGTGAGCAAAGAGAAAAGCAAATGGATAATATGTGCAAGAATAGTAAATTGCATAAAAGTAAAGTGCAAAAAGTAAATGTTAATTGTTAATGGTTAGTGTTAGTAGTTAGTGTGTCATAAGGAAAATTTAGCGCTATGTTAAGCAATCGTAATTGGACTTATGTAGAAGTCACAACTATCTGAGGCCGGTCAATAATAATGTAGGCAATAACACAAGTTAGAAGTCTTGATTAGTGAATCAAGTTCCAACAACTTGCCATGCCAAAAAGGAAAAGAGAATTGATCTTGTATTGGTTTAAGCCTTTTGCATGATTTAGAAAACAACCTATCCTTAATGCAAAGCCATTCACTTGATCAATTGATCAAGGTGAATTAGATTTGAATCAAGGAAGATTAAGTCTCCCTAATCAATGCTAACTTATCAACCTTCAACTCATTGATCAAAAAGGAAGAAGAAAGAAGAAGAAGAAGATGAAGAATGGATAAGGAAATGGAAAGATCAAAATGCATAAGATGAAACAACATGTACCAATCTATATGTATTGACCAAATGACATTGAAAGTCAAAGTCAAACAATGAGAAATCAGAAATGAGATGAAGATTGGAGATCAAACAATAAGAAAAATATTTTTGGCATTTTTAATATTAAAATAAACTTGAATTAAAATAAAAGAAAGGTCAAACTTCAAAATCACTTCAAATCAACCTTGAAAGGTCCAAGTGATTTATCCCAAGTTCAACAAGGTCAAACTAAGTTTGACAAAAAATTTCAGCATTTTTAAAAGTTAGTAACTATTTTTAATCAATTAAAAATGAATAAAAATAACCTAATTGAACTAAAATCTCAAATAAATCTCAAATAAATTAAAAAATTGATGAGAATATTTTTCATAGATCCATCATCATTCAAATAGGTTAGGAAAATATTTTTGTATTTTTTGAATATCAAAAACTATTTAAAATGAATTAAAAATAACCAGAAAAGAGAAAATTCACAAAAAATATCAAATGATAAAATAAAAAATATAAAAATCAGAAATAGAAACTAGAATTTATTTGGAGACTAATGCAATTGGTCCCATAATTTTTGGATAAAAAATGAGAGAGTTATGAATTTTGGAAATAAAAAGGAATTAAAGAAAATAAAATCAGAAATTAGAAAATGTGGAAAATCAGGAAGCGTTGGATCATGTTCATTAATTGACGTGGCCAATCTGATGGTCCTGAGGCGCGCGCTCATGGTGAACCTTGGTCAACCGCGTCACACAAAGAATTAAAAAAAGTCATAACAAACAAAGGCTGAGATTGAATCTAGAAATGAGATCCAACGGTCCAGATTCAAACTGGCAATGGGCGGCCACCGGAGCCACCTTCTTCTCCGGTCAGCTTTCGAATTCCGGCCAGATTTGCAGGTTTTCAAACCTTCACCATTTTGCACGATCCTTATACCAAAATGAAGCTGGGGTGATGTACATCACCCCTGTAACCTTGAATCACACTCAAGATTCATATAGGTTGAGAAATCTGAGGTGGAAGATTCAATTATGAAAAATGCAGATCAAAGAAAAATAAAATTGAAGCTACCACTAGCTTGCCTCTCAAGTGAGGACTTCAGAAAACACTTTGGCCAGGCAAATAGATCAAAGAGATGAGAGATTTGAAGCAAATACCAGTTGAAGATCAAACTTGAATTCTGGAAACTTGAGCTTGATTCCTTGCTTTCTTTGCCAAAACAGAAGATCAATGAGATGTAGGATGAAAGTTTAGAAGCTTTAGATCCAAAGATTCAACCAGATGTAGTTGAATTTTGGATTTGAAAAATTTGGAGAAAAATGAACTAGCTTCTTTGGTAATGGTTATAGATTCAATTGTGCAGCATCTTAGGCGCCATTAGGTTGAAAATTGAATGAAGAGGAGCATGTATTTATAGCTGAGCTTGAAGCAATGCAAGGCAATACTCGTGTGCATGAACTTTGGACCCTTCATGCATGGGCCTGTACAGGCGCGTGCAAAGCCCAAGAGCTGATGCAAATGAATGCTAAACACAAACCAAGTTGAATTGGACGTGTAGTTTGAGTGGCATTTGCTTGTGTATCAAGATTTCATGTGAATTCCATATTTGAACCTAAACATTCACCTCTTCGAAAATGCCAATTAGAAAATCCAAACATAAGCATGTGGTTAATGGTTGGAAAGGTCTTGATGTAAGGAACAATTGTTATGTTGGGCAAAAATCCATTTGAAGTGTGGAAATTGGTGAATTTTGAGTTTAAAGTGTAATGTGCAAAACATGTCAATACAAGTTTTCCAAATTTGGCCAATGTTCAAGCCCTTCTGTTTTGATGATGCAAGCCTCAAATGAAAAACCCTCCAACATCTAAGTTGTAGATATTTTCAAGACAATCAAAATGGACTTAAATTTTGCATCATTTGGATTTTTGATGAAAGAGTTATGGACACTTGAAGTTGGACTTTTTTGCCTTTTAATGCATTTGACCCAAAAGGACCTATAATGTCTTGCATTATCACATGTATTTCCTTTGAGATTTTGAAATTTTGTCCAACATAACATTTTAGGTAGACATCTTAAGCTTTCCAATTCATTTGATCCCACCTCAAAATAATTAAAACTGAATGAGTTATGTCCTTTGGAAGTTGACCCACATTTAGGGTTTCGTTCAAAATGACCTATAATGTCTTGGAATGGGAGATGACCTTCCAAGCTTCAAATCAATTTTTTATGAACATGAAAGTTGTTCATATTGTCGTTAAGAACATTTTTTATTTTGTAATCATCTTCATTTGACCAACACATAAAACGTTAGGTCTCAGTGCATTTCAAAATAGTCAGATGAATCGACTGATCAACTTCTCAAGTCCATGACTCATATCTTGAGGAATTGATGATTGAGGACACTCAAATAAGTTCAAATATGCATTAAATGATGAATTAAAGAACTTCCCTTGATTTTATTTGACCATGGGCTGAGGTTGCTTCAAGAGCAAGGCATTGTGGTGCACAGATGAATTAGGGTTTCCTTGAGAAACAAACTTCAAACCCTTTGACTTGATTTGATCAAAATGGTGAATTTAGATGCTAGGGAGGCATATTTGATGGAGGAGATATTTGGGAACCATTACCATGCTTGCTATCATCTCCTCTTGACCTTACCATTGCACAAAGGACCTCCTTGAAGCTCTTGACCTGGTGATTGCTCAAGCTACAAACAAAAGATGTTAGTGACATATTTTTGTGCTTTTGGTTAGTAAACACAATAAGAAAAGCAATGATATACAATTCAAGCATGCTTGGTGATCTTAAACCACTCACAAGAAGTCCCTCCCAAAGGCAAAGGGAACCAAGATGCTAATGATCCTTGAGGCAATGCAAGTGCAATATTATGATGCCATGAGGGATCTTAGGGACAAAATTGGGGTCTTACAGCGCCCATGTGTATTTTTACAAAGGAGGAGCCAATTGGATTGGCACCTCAGTGTAAAATGCAATTTTTTTGTTATAAATAGATGTGTTGTATGAATCATTTTTCCACGTCTCATTTCATCATTTGGTAATCATGTTTGGTGTTCGTCGCCGATACGGAAAGGCGATTTATGCGAGAGACAAACCTTAGATGCTGATGCTCTTCTAGAACATCACTACGTTTGATCAACTGAAGAGGGAGCTTGTTCGTTGGTTAGATGGGAAAATACAAGAAGGGGATAAAATTAGAAGTATTGAGAGACTCGACAGTATCTTTGGTTGGGTGCGAATGAAAACTGATAAGGATGCTAGGGAAATGATGTTCGGTCGAGATGACATCACTTTGATTGTTGTAATCAGTTAGAAATATTTCTGTTTTCAGTTAGCTTATTTTGTACTGATGTTTGTTGTGAACCTCGTTGTAACAAAAACTTAATGATATATAATAATTAAAGGTTACAAAAATACAATGTTACAAAAAGCTTATGACCCAGATGATGCTCCTCGATTGAGACAGTTGTTCTTGTTGTGTCCTGGTTGACGACAGATACTACATAATCTTATCATTTTATCTGTCGAATCCATTTCTGTCTTGATAGGTGTGCTATTTGGCCTTCCTTTTTTCTTTCTACGCATCTCGTCATTGTGCCAAACTATATCACCTTCGTATGGAGGCCAGTATTCCTCCATTGGTAGCACCGAGAAGCTTTTATTATATACATTGATGACGGTGACGGTCTTGTCCACATCAGATAAATGGATGTAAGCATCTTGACGAGTATATGTGCATGCTACAATGACATGGGAGCAAGGAATGCGGAAGGCCTGGAATTTTCCACAGTCTCACCAACTTCTGTTTAGTCTAACAACAGAGGCTAAATTTGGTCTCCCCTCGTTGTGGTCCATTGTTTCCTGGACCCTGAAATTTTGCCTATGACGGTCAAAGACTTTTACAGCGTGTGTGCTAGCTTTGATGCTCTCCTCTTTCACGACTTTCATGCAACACTCACTAAATACTTGCCCAGACATTAACACCGCACTCCATCTTTCACCTCTGGTTGTGAACGTAGAAGCCAACCTATAATAGGTCAATCTTACCAAGGCGATTATTGGTAGATTTCTAATTCCTTTGAATACCCCGTTCATGCATTCCATAAGGTTTCTTGTCATGTGGCCCCATCGACAACCTCCATAAAATACCCTTGTCCACTGCTCTACTGGTATGTTAGTCAGCCATCTTCCTGCATCTTCATTAGACAATCTAATTTCAACACGATAATATTGAAATGGCGGCTAAGTTAGAGCATACCCAACATTCACCACCTTCTTGCGAAGATTCTTATCTTTTATTACACGCATGAAGTTTTGTGCAATATTTCTAATGCAATAGACATGGGTAGAATGAGGATCATGCCATCCGTTGTCATTGTTGTTGTAGGCACTCTCAATGGCAACATGTCTATCAGAAATCAAACTGAGATTGGCTTGTGGAGCCACATGCGTTTTGAGATGTCGAAGAAAGAAACCTCATCCACCAGCCATTTCACCTTCAACCAGAGCAAAGGAAATGAGAAACACATTGTTGTTGTCGTCTTATGCAACTGCCATAAGCAAAGTACCCTTGTGTTTTCCGTATAACCAAGTGCCATCAATTTGAATAATACGTTTGCAGAATACGAAACCTTTGATGCATGGGTCAAACGCCCAAAAGAGACGGTGAAAGATTCTATTACCTGTAACACAGGTTCCGTCTAGCATCATTGCTGGCAATGTCTCCATAATTGCCACAGTTCCTAGGACATATGTTTTTATTGCCTATAAAAACCGTGGCAATTCTTTGTACGAATCCTTCCAGTTGCCGAATACCTGTTCAACAACCTTTTTCCTCGCAATCCAGACTTTCTTGTAAGATGGAGTATAATTATATCTTGTTCTGATATGGGATATAATTATACTCACCTTCACTGATGGGTCTTTATTAACCAACGATAAAATGTCTTAACATATCAATGCAGCGTTTAACTTACGGTGATCTTGTTCAATGTTAGTTGCAATGCAACTGTGAGGTGGGTCTATTGAAGCTATCTCCCAAGAGTCGTTTTTCTTTTTGTAAGACGCAGCCAACCGAAACTTACAAAGGATGTTACGACATTCGATGACATACCTTCTCGAATTAGTGCGTTTCACTGTAAAATCATTAGAGTTGTTCATGTGGAATTCTTTGATAACTCACACACATTCTTCTTTGGTGTGGAACATGTCTCCCACCTTTGACTCTCCTTCTGATCGTGGATGTGGGTTATAGAAAACACTGTTGGATGTTTCATCGTCATGCAGATGCATGTTTGTCATATGCTGAGGCGGATTATAGACATGACTAGGAGGTATTGGCGGTGGTTGATCATCATCTTCAATGTCGTTGTTCAACATATGACCAACCTGTATCTCGGTCTCCTGTTCTTCTTCATCAATGACATTCACTTCTGCTTCTGGGTTGACGTCATCTGAGCATTGTGGATCAAATTAACCAGATTCATCCTTACTGGTTATTTGAGACTGCTGAGATGGTATACATGGTTGAAGAGTAATATACAACTCAATACAATTGCAGCCTGAATGTTCATGACTAACAAACATGTATTCAACATCTTCATCATCTCGTACCTTAAGCGGGAAAAACTTGCATTGACTGTTCTAAAAAAATATTGGATTTTGATACGTGATCTTTGAAACAATACTCGATCCTATATAGGATTGTATTCTTTTTTTCAGATGCAAGAAGGTTGCATTTCCCTTGATCGTAAGTCGAATGGTATCAGTGTTTCGAAAACAAAATCCGTATAACTCAGACTCGTATGTTTCACCATTGCAGTGAACATTGACACTATATTTCGATGAAGATGACATTGTAATATTTTTGGTGCAGATGAAAATTATTTTCTTGCTGCAGATGAATGTGTGTTGAGTGTTGGATGTTGATAGTAAGACACTTAAATAGGTAAGTGATTTGTCTCACATGCAAGCTAGTTCGAAGTGATGTGTCACACATGCAAGCTAGTCTGAAAAGACGTGTCAAACATGCAAGCTAGTCTGAAGTGACATGTTCAGCATGCAAGAGAGAGAGAGAGAGGAAAGCCACGTGTCACACATGCAAGCACACACTCCAAATGAATTTGCGCCTCCTTACAAGTTGAATGGTGACACCATGCATAAAATGTACATAGGCGCCAATTCATTTGGCTACCACATGCAAACACAATTTTCCATGCTCCAAACTTTTGCCTATAAATTGATCCACACCATCAACACTTCTTCCACACCATCACTCACTACTTCTTCTACAATATCAAATCTTTCATCTGCAACAACTTCTTTAATCTGCACCAACCGCTTTCATCTCTGACAAGATGATGTTTATCCTCACAATGGACGAATCACACAGAAGAACAATTACAAACATAACAACTTATGTAAGTGTTTTATTGTTTTGTTATTTGTTTTAATAGAGTACCTTTTAATAACATATTAACTTAGTAAATTTTTTTGTTCTTTCTTTTATAGGATGTTTCAAGGTTCTGTACTCGGGTCCAAGAATATGTCCACATGGACCCGATGATTCAACCTTATGTTGAACTCGCTGGTTTTGGACATATTAGCAAAATTATGTCTTGGTCAGTGGATAATAAATTCATTCTTGCTTTATGCGAAAGATGGCGTCCCGAGACACACACATTCTGGTTTCTAACCGGTGAGTGTACCGTGACGTTAGAAGACGTCTACATGCTTTTGGGACTGCCCATTGAAGGTAAGACTGTAAATGGTAAAACCAACTATGCAAATTCAATTCGCATGGACCTCTTGGAGACTGATTTGTTAGATGATAACTCAAGAGATCAAGGTATACTCCTTTCACGCCTTAAGTCATATTATACCAGTTTACACTTAGATGAGCATTCTATCGAAGATGCTCGAATAATAAAAATTAGGTGTTACATTATGCTTTTAATTGGTTCTTTTTTATTTCCCGAATGTAGTGGTTCTAGTATGTATATTATGTATTTACCTATACTAACACATGTAGATAGAATAGGAAGTTACAGTTTGGGATCCGCTTGTCTGGCCTATCTTTATAGCTCTTTGTGTAAAAACACACACAAAGACACATCTACCTTTTCTGGATGTGCTGTTTTGCTCCAAGCATGAGGTTGGTCAAGACTACCGTCCCTAGCATCCGTCAACAACAACCCTTTCATATTCCTGTATGCACAAAAGTAAGTTGTTTAAATTGCTATATATTTACTTACTTCTTTAACGATTATTATCTCTAACTGATATTTTTACCTTTTTGGTGCAGATGGTCGGCACGTGGTATGAGTTATAACATATGTCCTAGACACTGTATTACCTAGTATCGCAATTTGTTGGATCACCTTCGACCGACAGACGTAAGGATAATAACCACATTATTTCGCTATAATTTGTTAACATCTTCTACCAAGTTTATAATCCAAGTTAATTTCACATTTCAGTTCATTTGGCGTTCATACCTAAATTTGGATCATGACCATGAGGTCAACGCTGAAGACGCGGCCGTATGGGCTGCATGCACACCGATAATAAGATTCACAACTGTGGATATGCACAATAATGATTGTGTGAAATTGCAGTTTGATATGCCCCAAAATATCCCAGATCCCCCAGCAAGCCTAGGAGAATGGCATCTGTGCAAAGTTAACGACCAATGGAACTTCAATCCATGGCAAAGCTTCGCAAGATCTGAGTTTCGCAAATGGAAGCACCGTCATGACCATGTCTTAACTGTCGCAGTGATGCCAAATGAAGAAAAACCAAGTCGTACTTATATGGCTTGGTACAGATCGGTTGGTTTTCAGTTCATCGTCGAGGATATGTACCTGTACGACCCACGCCGACTAACTTACACACCAGACACCTCAACATCTAACCCCCAACAACATTGTCAGACCGGATACACACAACCCATTGTTCATCAAATTTTCCGTTCCACAAATACACAAACATACAACCCAAACATGCCATACACCCAACCCTAATACCAAGAGCATACCCCATACCACCACCAACAAATTGATCATCAACCACAGACCCAACATCGCTTCGCACCCAACACATCACCCTACCAAAGTCGCCTTAGCCAGAACACCCAACGATCATTCAACACTAACCGCCCATCCTCCTACCATAGCCAAGAAGCCCAAACCTCACAAAACCAAAACCTCTAACAACCCTATCTCTACCAAACACCCCAACAATCTTTCCAACCTTTCCTCGACGTATCATCACACCCATGTCTCTCTTCAACCGTCCTGGTCGTCCACCAATGAGTCAAACACAACCCAACTACTCTGGCATGGGTCATGAACTCAACTATGGCGGTACACCTTCGATGCATACTGAAAACTATGCCGATTTGTCTGACTATCTCAACATACCATCTCCTGTAGTTGATAGTGATGCTCCCGGCCCTTTAGATGCTCAAACACCAGTGGTGAATCATCAAAGCGGATTAGGCCCACGGGTTAGGGTAGTTAGGGGATGTGGGACCGGAGGTGATCCCGGTCATCACCATTAGGCTTGTTTATGTAAACGGGAATTTTTATTAATATCAATTGATCTTATTTCGAAATTATGTATCACGTAAACCGTTTAACAATTTTTTTTGCATTTTACACTGAGGTGTCAATCCAATTGGCGTCTCCTTTCAACTGATACACATGGGCGCCAATTGGATTTACTACACCATATGTCCTAGCCAATCCAATTGGCGTCTCCATTGTATTTTTAAGAGGAGTCGCCAATTGGATTTGCGTCTCCTCCTAAAAGTGGGGTACTTTGGGATTTTTTTTGAAAAAAAATTATTTTGAAAATTTTCTTGAAAAACAGGGTTATTTTCATAAAAAATTCAAGGAATGAAGTAAGATGATTTTACGATATATATATATATATATATATATATATATATATATATATATATATATATATATATATATATATTTTATAATTCTTTTTCTTAGACTACAAAATTTGCGTTTAGTTTCTCTTTTTAATATATAAATTTTTTCACATTCTCTTTTTAGTTTCTCCTTTTAATTTATAAATATTTTCACATTCTCTTTTTAATTTATAATTTTTTTCACAGTTCTTCTATTATGTCATGTTGTATTGTTTCTATTAAAATTAATTTAATTCACTTAACTAATTGATTTTTTATGAATATACAACTTAAAATTTGATTGAAAAAATAAGAAATATATGATATTATGATTTTTGTGATCATTCAATAGATATGAAATATTCATATCATCATACAATTTTAATACAAGTTAATTCAAATATTTATTTAACAATTTTATAGAATTAAAATTCATTTTATTTACGGGATTACATATCTCCACATATATGTATATTATTATGATTTTGAAACAAATTTAAGTAATATTTTCTTATAAGTTAAAGGTATATAAGTTTTACTTAAAACATAAATAAAAATATGAGTGACCTATACAAAAAGCACAAATATATATAACAACAACCACTGGTTTTATTTATATTTTAAAAGAAAAACACCACACAAATAAACAGAATATAAAACCTCACAGTAAAGCACACATAATAAGTATGTCACAACTTAATAATAGTCTTAAAGAAAAGAGAGAACTAGCTCTAGCATAAAGGTAGCCCTATCTTCTCTTTTTATTCCCTTTCACACTAGTTGATAATAGTAGCATATATTATTTATTGGGGAAGATTCATCTTCGTAATGTTTCACTTCACAATGTTTTCCATCACTTGATACTGAAAAAAAAAAAACATTAGCTCTACTATACTATAAAAAGCCAACAACTCATTCATAGTATAAATAGTATAAAAAATTCTTTCAATAGCTTTATACATGCAAAAAATAAAAGTTTAATTAAAATTTTATATTTTATTTTGTTCTATCAATTTATATGTTAGTTTTAAGAAACCAAATATAATTATTTATTTTTTACAATCAAATACATTATAACTTTTACAAATTAAATGCAAAACAAAAAGAAATATACAAAACTCCTATTATTTCCTTCGATAATATGAGGGGCAATTAATATTTTTAATATTTTAAAAAAATATTTTATTTTATTTTTAATTTTTATTATTCTAAAAAAAATTAATTATGATTTTGATCTTTCTATTTAAAATTGATAATATAATTAATCATTCTATTTGAGAGATCCTTTTTATAAGGTTCAAATGAGAAGCTCCAAAATTTTCATTTATAATTATAATTAGATAATGCATGTATACCTAGCACAGTTGATAGAAGGACTGATCTTGTAAGGGATCCTAGCCCCACATTTGTCGGGGAGGGCAGCAGCAAAGTCTACATTGAGTCCTTTGAAAGAAGTAGCAGCCGACTTCAAGCAATCACAAGTTGCACGGCGGTCAGCAATAGTCCGAGCTGCATTAACTACCCCTTTAATGCCATAACAACAGCTCGGCGAAACAACACCACCATTCTGAAGATAATGCAGACATGGCTTAAGGCTATTAGTGACTTCTCCACATGAAAGTGCATCACCATTTTGTGCAGACAACAAAGCCATGCACATCATAACAACACATGCTAGCTTGAAGTTACTCATGGTAAGAAATAAAATGATGTTTAATAGTGAATAATAGGCGTGAGTTTGATGCATGGGGTGATGGGTTTATATAGTGATTTTTGAAGTATTTTAAGGTGGGAGGTGGTAGTGTATTATTCGATTTTGAGACTTGGGAGATGAGTTTTATGTAAGGGGTCACTCCTAATACTGTTTTAAAGTGACACTTCGAAGGTGATTTTTTTAAATAAGCGGTACCAAATAGATTTTTCTATTCTTAAGTTAACATCAACATTAATATTATTACGAGAACATTTATATTATTTAATATTGATCTATTATAATAAAATATTTAGATTTTAGAAGGTAGAGTTTAATGCAAAGTCAATAAGAATAATCATTGAACCCTATCATTTTTATGTTAGTCATTCCGTTTAATAAAAAATTATCTTAGCTAAACAATCTACTATTTTAAGAAAATGATTGAATGAGTTAATTTTAATAATATAATTAAAAGTTTAAATAATCTCTTCATTCTTATAAGTTTGTGTGTTTGGTTTTGAAAGTATTTTTTTTAATTAATCCTTGAATAAGAAAATCTGTAAGTATGCTGCAGATTTTTCTTTGAATTTTTTTCGGGATTTAAAATCTGCATGTTCTTTAGTATTTTCCTATGAATTTTCACTATAGAGGTTAAAATCAAAATGATTTTAACATTCATTTATTATTTCCAAGAAAAATAATAATTTAGGAACTAAAAATAAAAATACGTTAACTTACAAAAATGAAGATACTATCTAAATCTAATTAATATCATTGAGTAAAATACTTTTATTAATTATTAATTATAATTAACATAGTAATTGAATAAAGTAAAAATTAATAAATAAAGAGGTAATAATTAAAAAATAATAATATAAAGAGACGGTTATTTTAAGATAAACAAAAAAATATAAATAAGATCTTTTTATGAGATCCTAGAGTACCATTAAAGAAAACTCTCTGGTACTCCCTAATATGAAGAGTTTTAACTTTTACACTTAATAAAGAAATGTTTCACCTATTTAATTTTCATTATAACTATTTATACACTAAGTCTATGAGTAATTATGATGTATCCACAAAGTAAACATTCAGCTATGTTATATAACACCATATAAGTTGGTTTAGTTCTCTACCGATTCTAAAGTTGGGTAAAATGATTTCTCTAAATCTTTCTAATTCTTTTTACTGCAATGGTCCATAACAACTCTATTTTAAAAGTTTTGTTAAATTATATATTGTAGAATTTCAAATTTGAAAAGACATATTATTTTTACTAAGAAATAATATAAAAAAAAGAGTATTATCCTTCTTACAAAAGAGAAATCTTGTTAAAACACGAGGGAATAGAGAATCGTGACCAATTGAAACTAAGACATACAAGTTAATGAATTCTGACAAAATTCATAAAAAATACAGTTGGAATGAGAATTATCTCATTCTAACGACCATTTTCAATCTGTCAACTTAATATCCTAAAGCAAATATGAAACTATACAATGAGCGCCATTAAATAAAATGTTATTTATAATATTCCAAAGGCTCTAAACTACTACCATTCAAATAATACATTCATTCCCCTTCTTCAACATCTTGAACTTCTCAACACTATCCCAACTCGAGAAACTCTTCCAGAGCAAGGCCTCATTCATCCAATCTATCTGAATCCAATCGACCACTTTCTTCCAAATAACATCTGCCACCCTACAATTGAAGAAGAGATGACCCAAATCTTCTTCAACTTGGAAACAAAGCGTACAAGGAAAATCATAGGGAGAATGAAGAATACCTCTTTGACGAAGTTGATCCTTCGTCGAAATTCTATTGAGGAAACACCTCCAAACAAAAGTTCTTACTTTAAAAGGAGAATGAGTTTTCCAAACTGAACAAAAAGCTTCCTTCAAGGAAACATCGACGTTGCCGATGACTCGAACCACTTCTAAAACAACATTCCCATATTTAACCGAATAACCTGTCAGTGGTCCAGGTTTCCAAATGGCCAAGTCTTTAGCTCCTAACGATGGGACTCATTTACCCAACACCTGTTGAAGGTGACTGAGTCTTCCTACCAAAAAAATTTATTCCTGCCCAGTCAAACCAAAATTTCCCCAATACCAATTTCCATCTGTCCAACAACCCATATTACAAACAAAAGCTTCTTTTTTATTATGAATAGAATACAGTTCAGGGAAAATATCCTTCAGAGGACTATCACAAACCCAAATATCATACCAAAATAATATAGACATAACATCATCAACTCTAAAATTAATATTGTTGGAAAAGGAAAATGTCGAACCAGCCATACTATAATCAGAAGAGATGAGATCCTTCCGCCAAGTATAACTTTTCTTTTTTGATCCCTCACTACTTCCAAATAGGATATCTTTCCTTAAGTCTCCATACATAAGCTCTAGGGTATCCAACCAAATAGCCTCCTTCATTATTAAAATCCTCCATTTTCATTTCTACAGAAGCGTAATGTTGACCTTTTCAACTTCTTCACTCCAAGGCCACCTAACCGAAGAGGTTTGCAAACCTGATTCCAACCTATAAGACCCCAATTTTGACCCTAAGATCCCTCATTTTATCTCATCATATGCATTGGCTTTGGGATCACACCTTGGCAACCTCCTTACCTCTCATTCATTGGGAGAGGTCACCAAGCACATTTGATTGTATCATACTTTGTTTTTCATTATTTACTGACCCAAATACCAAAAATATGTCTATGTATAACTTTGTTTCTTTTGTAGGTAGTGTGTATGCTCGCATATGCTTCATCAAGCTTATATCTAGGGTTTGAGACCCTCAAAATGCAAGGAGACTAATCAAGAGATGGCTCACATTGACTTTAGACATCATATATGGATACCAAACTAATTTGTATTTTTATGTATTTTTAATTTGATTTTTAATTGATTAATTGTGTAAAAATTGTGTTGAGCCATTTTTATGGTCTTGTGATGTTTGACTATTTGCTTGGGCCTTGGTCAAGGTTGATTTGACTTTTATTGGATTAAAATCATTAGATTTAGGGGATTGATGAAATATACATTTCATCTCCCAAAATGAATGAATGATTTTAATTTGATAAAATTCCTCCCATGACCAATTTGTGTTTCTCTCATCTCCCCCCTGTAACACCCCGATAATAATAAAATAATTATTTGAATTGAGTTAATAATTTAATTATTAATTTAATTAAATAATTGGAAATTTTATTATTATTATTATTTTTTGAATTATTATTATTTTGGAATAATAATTATTATTTGGAAAATATATATAAGTTGGAATTAAGGAAAAAGCCCAGGGGGAGTAAAAACATTTTCACGTGAAAACAGAGAAATCGTGAAAAAGGAAAAGGGCAGAGAAGAGGAGAAAGGAGCTGAAGAGCAAAGGTTGAAGAACGGAAAGGCTTGAAGCTCAAAGATTCGCCGGATTGTTAAGGTAAGGGGGGTTTATCGTCGATTAATGGGTATTTTGGGATAATATGTCATGGGTAGTGATAAGCCGTTAATTTGACCCTAATTGGGATTTGTAAATGTTGAAATGTTGTTGGATGAACTGTGTTGAAAGTTGAAATTAAATCGGTATTTGTGTGAGTAATGTTTTCCCGATCGTATAGCTGTTTACGGAATCGGAATCGGAGGTCCGGAAGTCTTCCAACGGCGGAATTCTGCATTCTGCCGTGTGTTAGCGCAGGAATTGTTGTTTGGTCTGCGTTAACCGGTTAACCCAGGGTGTTAACCGGTTAACACTGTATTGAAATGTGAAAATATTGAGTTTTTGCCTGCGTTAACCGGTTAACCCAGGGCGTTAACCGGTTAACGCTGTTGCGTTTTGCCAGAAAGTGAGTTTTGCCTGCGTTAACCGGTTAACCCAGGGCGTTAACCGGTTAACACTGTTGCAGAGTGACAAAATATTGTTTTTAAATGTGGTGTACCTAATTGAGGGTTGGCCTATGTTGCCTATGGTGTAATAGGGATAAATTCCCGCTGTTTTGAGCAGTATATGCAATATTGAAATGTACTAATATTGTGGTTGTTGTTTGGTATAATCTGACATGCTTATGTGATGAAAGATTGATGATGTATAATGATGTACATGATGCTGTGAATGTATATATTATGCATGTATGTGTGAATGGACTGTTGTATGGCTCAGAGTGTGAGCATATGTTTATTCTTGAATTATTGTTGATGTTGCATTGCTAGATGATTAGCATGCATGGCATAGCCTTCGGGGCTGTAGCTAATTCCCATAGTGAGGAATTAGTGAGTGAACCATTGTGGGTTGTTGTTGATGTTTGCATACTAGATGATTAGTGTGCATAGTCTAGCCTTCGGGGCTGTAGCTAATTCCCATGGTGAGGAATTAGTGAGTGAGTCACTAGGTCTCAAATGAGTGGGACTAGTGAGCTTAGTAGCCGTATCTGGAGGGATCGGTGAGCTTGAACTATATGTTCGAGAATAGTCGGTACCGCATGTGTAGAGTCTCATTGCATAAAAATATGTATGGCGTATAATATGAATGGATGTGTTCCAATATTATACGTGTGTTGTGTTGTTGTTAAGTATGATTTGAGATTATACTGGTATTGTATATTGATGTTGAGTATGATGTTTAAGCCAATGAGCTATTACTGAATGTGTATTGCAATTAGGGTGATTGATGTGTTAATTACTTGGCATTACATGTTGTTTTATAATGCTTATTATATTGATTGAGGAACTCACCCTTACAACTATTTTTCAGGTAACGAGAAATGAGTTGAGTAGAAGCAAATGCTTGGAGTCTAGTGTAGTCTCCCCAGTGGGTCATGCTCTGATAGATGTAACATCGGGCGGGAACACTTTGATTATTATTGTTGTTGTGGTTGAACTAAATTACATGTGATGTTACATGTTTTGCATGATTGAGTTGATCTCTATCCGCTGCGTAATTGTGCAAATACTTTATATTTAAATTAAATAAAAGAGCATGATTGTTATATTGTTTAAATGGTGTGGAATGTTTGTGTGACACCCTTGGTGCACTATTACTCTGATTATATGTTTATTATTTTAATTAATTTTTGGGGTATTTTAGAAGGGTGTTACATTAGTGGTATCAGAGCATAGTCGGTCGTGTCGAGTCGTAATTATTCTGTTTTCCCTGTACGGGATAGGAGTTGTGTAACCCTATCAGTACTTATTGTTTTAGTTGTTGGGGTTTTCAGAATAGAGATGGCTGGAAGAGGCAGAGATGATGCTGCGATTGCTGAGGCTCTGGGTATGCTGGCTGGAGTACTTGGAGGGAATCCAAATGTTGTAGGAATGGGAGCTGCTCGTCAACTGAGTGAGTTCCAGAAGAACAATCCTCCAATGTTCAAGGGAGCATACGATCCAGATGGTGCTCAGAAGTGGTTGAAGGAGATCGAGAGGATCTTCAGAGTAACTGAGTGTGCTGATAACCAGAAGGTCAGGTTCGGTACACATATGCTGTCAGAGGAAGCTGATGATTGGTGGGTTGCTACCCGCACTGAGTTGGAATCTGCTGGGAATACTGAGATCACTTGGGCTGTGTTCAGGGAAAGGTTCCTGAGAAAGTATTTTCCAGAAGATGTCAGAGGAAAGAAAGAGATAGAGTTTTTGGAATTGAAGCAGGGTAACAGGTCGGTTACTGAGTATGCTGCGAAGTTCACCGAGCTGTCAAAGTACTATACTCCCTATAATGAGGCTGCTGGAGAATTTTCGAAATGTGTGAAGTTTGAGAACGGGTTGCGTCCTGAGATCAAACAAGCTATTGGATATCAGAGGATCAGGGTGTTTTCTGACTTGGTTGACTGTTGCAGAATTTTTGAACAGGATTCCAAGGCTAGAGCAGAGAGCTATCAGCAGAGGGTTGATAGGAAGGGTAAGAATCAGATGGATCGTGGAAAACCGTATGCAGCTGGCAAAGGTTTTCAGAAGCAGAGTGGCATGAAGAGGCCTAGTGGGGGAGACTCTAGTGCTCCTGCTAAGTGTTATAGATGTGGTGGGGCTGGACATCGTGTTCATGAGTGTACCAGTGCTGAGATGAAGTGTTTCAAGTGTGGGAAAGGTGGTCACTTGGCTGCAGAGTGCCGATTGAAGACTGTAACTTGTTTCAACTGTGGAGAGTTGGGTCATATCAGTCCCCAGTGTCCTAAGCCGAAGAAGGAGAATCAGTCAGGAGGCAAGGTTTTTGCTCTATCAGGTTCTGAGACTTCTGCAGATGATCGTTTGATCAGAGGTACGTGTTATATTAATGGCTTTCCTCTTATAGCTATTATTGACACAGGTGCTACTCATTCTTTTATATCTGTGGATTGTGCTGTGAAGCTTAAATTAGAGATATCTGAGATGCGTGGAAGTATGGTGATTGATACTCCTGCAAAGGGTTCAGTGACTACTACTTCGGTTTGTTTGAGTTGTCCTTTGAATATTTTTGGTAGAGATTTTGGGATAGACCTTGTGTGTCTTCCATTAGTGCAGATTGACGTTATCTTGGGTATGAACTGGTTGGTGTTTAACCGAGTTTATATCAACTGTTTTGATAAGACGGTGATATTTCCTGAGACTGAGGAAGGGCAGAGTCTGTTTCTATCAGCCAGACAGGTGAATGAGGAAGTCGCAGATGGGGCAGAGTTGTTTATGCTGTTAGCGACTTTGGAGGCTAAAGATAAACTGGTAATTGGCGATCTAGCCGTGGTGTGTGATTTTCCTGATGTGTTTCCAGAAGAGGTGAATGAGTTACCGCCAGAGCGTGAAGTTGAGTTCTCGATTGAATTGGTACCTGGTACTAGACCGATATCGATGGCTCCGTACCGTATGTCTGCTGTTGAGTTAGCTGAATTGAAAAGTCAGTTGGAAGATTTGTTGGATAAGAAGTTTATTCGTCCAAGTGTGTCACCGTGGGGTGCACCAGTGTTGTTGGTTAAGAAGAAGGAAGGTACTATGAGGTTGTGTGTGGACTACGGGCAACTGAATAAAGTGACGATCAAGAATCGGTATCCTTTGCCGAGGATTGATGATTTGATGGATCAGTTGGTTGGTGTGAGTGTGTTCAGTCAGATAGATTTGAGATCTGGGTATCATCAGATACGTGTGAAAACTGAGGATATTCAGAAGACTGCTTTCAGAACGAGGTATGGACATTATGAGTATTCTGTAATGCCTTTTGGTGTGACTAATGCGCCTGGAGTATTTATGGAGTACATGAATAGGATTTTCCATCCGTACTTGGATCAGTTTGTTGTGGTGTTTATCGATGACATTTTGGTGTATTCGAAATCTGAAGAAGAGCATGCTGAGCATTTGAGAGTGATTTTAGGAGTGCTGCGAGAAAAGCAGTTATTTGCTAAACTGTCTAAGTGTGAATTTTGGTTAGAAGAAGTTAGTTTTCTTGGTCATGTGATTTCAAGAGGTGGTGTTGCTGTTGATCCTTCTAAGATAGAAGCGGTATCTAAGTGGGAAGCTCCGAAGTCTGTTGCTGAGATTCGAAGTTTCCTTGGTTTGGCTAGTTATTATAGGAAGTTCATTGAGGGATTTTCTAAGTTGGCGTTACCGTTGACGATGTTGACTAGAAAGGGGCAAGCGTTTGTTTGGGACTCAAAATGTGAAGAAGGTTTCCAAGAGTTAAAGAGAAGGTTGACTACTGCTCCTATTTTGACGTTACCGAGTTCGTCGGAACCATTTGAAGTTTACTGTGATGCTTCATTGTTGGGTTTGGGTGGTGTGTTGATGCAGAATAAGCAGGTTATAGCTTATGCTTCGAGACAGCTGAGGGTTCATGAAAGGAACTATCCGACGCACGATTTAGAGTTGGCAGCTGTAGTGTTTGTTTTGAAGTTGTGGAGGCATTACTTGTATGGATCAAGATTTGAGGTTTTCAGTGACCATAAGAGTTTAAAGTATTTGTTTGATCAGAAAGAGCTGAATATGAGACAGAGGAGATGGTTAGAGTTTCTGAAGGATTATGATTTTGGGTTGAATTACCATCCGGGTAAAGCAAATGTAGTGGCTGATGCATTGAGTCGGAAATCATTACATATGTCTATGTTAATGGTTAAGGAATTGGATTTAATTGAGCAGTTTAGAGACTTGAGTTTGGTGTGTGAGAGTACTCACAACAGTGTTAAATTGGGAATGTTGAAGTTAACGAGTGGTATTCTGGAGGAGATCAGAGAGGGTCAGAAATCCGATATGCATTTGGTTGATAAGTTGACTTTAGTGAATCAAGGTCGAGGTGGTGAATTCAGAGTTGATGAGAATGGTGTTTTGAAATTTGGTAGTCGGGTGTGTATTCCGAATGTTATTGAGCTTAAGAAGAGTATTCTTGAGGAGGGACATCGTAGTGGCTTAAGTATTCATCCTGGAGCTACGAAGATGTATCATGATTTGAAGAAGTTATTTTGGTGGCCGGGAATGAAAAGAGAAATTGCGAGTTTTGTTTATTCTTGTTTGACTTGTCAGAAGTCAAAGATTGAGCATCAGAAGCCGTCTGGACTAATGCAACCGTTGGCTATTCCAGAGTGGAAGTGGGATAGTATCAGTATGGATTTTGTTTCGGGTTTACCGAGGACAAGTAGGAATTTTGAAGCTATTTGGGTGATTGTTGACAGGTTGACAAAATCGGCTCATTTCATTCCGATCAGAATGGATTATCCGTTAGAGAGATTAGCCGAGTTGTATATTGAGAAGATTGTAAGTTTGCATGGTATTCCGTCTAGTATTGTTTCGGACAGAGATCCTAGATTTACATCGAAGTTCTGGGAAGGTTTGTAGAAGACTTTGGGAACTAAACTGAGATTGAGTTCTGCATATCACCCGCAGACTGATGGTCAGACTGAGAGGACGATTCAGTCACTGGAGGATCTTTTGAGAGCTTGTGTTTTAGAAAAAGGAGGTGCTTGGGATTGTTATTTGCCTTTGATTGAGTTCACCTACAACAATAGTTTTCATTCGAGCATTGGTATGGCACCGCTTGAAGCTTTGTATGGTAGGAGATGTCGGACACCTTTATGTTGGTATGAGTCCGGTGAGAGTGCTGTGGTTGGACCGGAGATTGTTCAACAAACTACGGAAAAGATTAAGATGATTCAGGAGAAGATGAGAATTGCTCAGAGTCGTCAGAAGAGTTATCACGATAAGAGGAGGAAGTCACTTGAGTTCCAAGAGGGAGATCATGTGTTTCTTCGCGTCACTCCGATAACTGGTGTTGGTCGAGCTTTGAAGTCGAAGAAGTTGACACCTCGATTTATTGGTCCTTATCAGATTTTGGAGAGGATAGGAGAAGTAGCCTATCGTATCGCCTTACCGCCGTCGCTTGCGAATTTGCATGAAGTTTTTCATGTGTCTCAGTTGAGGAGGTACATTCATGATCCGTCGCATGTAGTCCAAATAGATGATGTACAGGTGAGAGATAACCTGACTGTTGAAACATCACCTATGAGGATCGAGGATCGAGAGTTGAAGCAGTTGCGGGGTAAAGAGATTGCCTTGGTGAAGGTAGCTTGGGGGGGGCCAGCAGGTGGCAACGTGACTTGGGAACTGGAGAGTAAGATGAAGGAATCTTATCCAGAGTTGTTCGCTTGAGGTATGTTTTCGAGGACGAAAACTCTTTTAGTGGGGGAGAGTTGTAACACCCCGATAATAATAAAATAATTATTTGAATTGAGTTAATAATTTAATTATTAATTTAATTAAATAATTGGAAATTTTATTATTATTATTATTTTTGAATTATTATTATTTTGGAATAATAATTATTATTTGGAAAATATATATAAGTTGGAATTAAGGAAAAAGCCCAGGGGGAGTAAAAACATTTTCACGTGAAAACAGAGAAATCGTGAAAAAGGAAAAGGGCAGAGAAGAGGAGAAAGGAGCTGAAGAGCAAAGGTTGAAGAACGGAAAGGCTTGAAGCTCAAAGATTCGCCGGATTGTTAAGGTAAGGGGGGTTTATCGTCGATTAATGGGTATTTTGGGATAATATGTCATGGGTAGTGATAAGCCGTTAATTTGACCCTAATTGGGATTTGTAAATGTTGAAATGTTGTTGGATGAACTGTGTTGAAAGTTGAAATTAAATCGGTATTTGTGTGAGTAATGTTTTCCCGATCGTATAGCTGTTTACGGAATCGGAATCGGAGGTCCGGAAGTCTTCCAACGGCGGAATTCTGCATTCTGCCGTGTGTTAGCGCAGGAATTGTTGTTTGGTCTGCGTTAACCGGTTAACCCAGGGTGTTAACCGGTTAACACTGTATTGAAATGTGAAAATATTGAGTTTTTGCCTGCGTTAACCGGTTAACCCAGGGCGTTAACCGGTTAACGCTGTTGCGTTTTGCCAGAAAGTGAGTTTTGCCTGCGTTAACCGGTTAACCCAGGGCGTTAACCGGTTAACACTGTTGCAGAGTGAAAAATTATTGTTTTTAAATGTGGTGTACCTAATTGAGGGTTGGCCTATGTTGCCTATGGTGTAATAGGGATAAATTCCCGCTGTTTTGAGCAGTATATGCAATATTGAAATGTACTAATATTGTGGTTGTTGTTTGGTATAATCTGACATGCTTATGTGATGAAAGATTGATGATGTATAATGATGTACATGATGCTGTGAATGTATATATTATGCATGTATGTGTGAATGGACTGTTGTATGGCTCAGAGTGTGAGCATATGTTTATTCTTGAATTATTGTTGATGTTGCATTGCTAGATGATTAGCATGCATGGCATAGCCTTCGGGGCTGTAGCTAATTCCCATAGTGAGGAATTAGTGAGTGAACCATTGTGGGTTGTTGTTGATGTTTGCATACTAGATGATTAGTGTGCATAGTCTAGCCTTCGGGGCTGTAGCTAATTCCCATGGTGAGGAATTAGTGAGTGAGTCACTAGGTCTCAAATGAGTGGGACTAGTGAGCTTAGTAGCCGTATCTGGAGGGATCGGTGAGCTTGAACTATATGTTCGAGAATAGTCGGTACCGCATGTGTAGAGTCTCATTGCATAAAAATATGTATGGCGTATAATATGAATGGATGTGTTCCAATATTATACGTGTGTTGTGTTGTTGTTAAGTATGATTTGAGATTATACTGGTATTGTATATTGATGTTGAGTATGATGTTTAAGCCAATGAGCTATTACTGAATGTGTATTGCAATTAGGGTGATTGATGTGTTAATTACTTGGCATTACATGTTGTTTTATAATGCTTATTATATTGATTGAGGAACTCACCCTTACAACTATTTTTCAGGTAACGAGAAATGAGTTGAGTAGAAGCAAATGCTTGGAGTCTAGTGTAGTCTCCCTAGTGGGTCATGCTCTGATAGATGTAACATCGGGCGGGAACACTTTGATTATTATTGTTGTTGTGGTTGAACTAAATTACATGTGATGTTACATGTTTTGCATGATTGAGTTGATCTCTATCCGCTGCGTAATTGTGCAAATACTTTATATTTAAATTAAATAAAAGAGCATGATTGTTATATTGTTTAAATGGTGTGGAATGTTTGTGTGACACCCTTGGTGCACTATTACTCTGATTATATGTTTATTATTTTAATTATTTTTGGGGTATTTTAGAAGGGTGTTACATTAGTGGTATCAGAGCATAGTCGGTCGTGTCGAGTCGTAATTATTCTGTTTTCCCTGTACGGGATAGGAGTTGTGTAACCCTATCAGTACTTATTGTTTTAGTTGTTGGGTTTTCAGAATAGAGATGGCTGGAAGAGGCAGAGATGATGCTGCGATTGCTGAGGCTCTGGGTATGCTGGCTGGAGTACTTGGAGGGAATCCAAATGTTGTAGGAATGGGAGCTGCTCGTCAACTGAGTGAGTTCCAGAAGAAAATCCTCCAATGTTCAAGGGAGCATACGATCCAGATGGTGCTCAGAAGTGGTTGAAGGAGATCGAGAGGATCTTCAGAGTAACTGAGTGTGCTGATAACCAGAAGGTCAGGTTCGGTACACATATGCTGTCAGAGGAAGCTGATGATTGGTGGGTTGCTACCCGCACTGAGTTGGAATCTGCTGGGAATACTGAGATCACTTGGGCTGTGTTCAGGGAAAGGTTCCTGAGAAAGTATTTTCCAGAAGATGTCAGAGGAAAGAAAGAGATAGAGTTTTTGGAATTGAAGCAGGGTAACAGGTCGGTTACTGAGTATGCTGCGAAGTTCACCGAGCTGTCAAAGTACTATACTCCCTATAATGAGGCTGCTGGAGAATTTTCGAAATGTGTGAAGTTTGAGAACGGGTTGCGTCCTGAGATCAAACAAGCTATTGGATATCAGAGGATCAGGGTGTTTTCTGACTTGGTTGACTGTTGCAGAATTTTTGAACAGGATTCCAAGGCTAGAGCAGAGAGCTATCAGCAGAGGGTTGATAGGAAGGGTAAGAATCAGATGGATCGTGGAAAACCGTATGCAGCTGGCAAAGGTTTTCAGAAGCAGAGTGGCATGAAGAGGCCTAGTGGGGGAGACTCTAGTGCTCCTGCTAAGTGTTATAGATGTGGTGGGGCTGGACATCGTGTTCATGAGTGTACCAGTGCTGAGATGAAGTGTTTCAAGTGTGGGAAAGGTGGTCACTTGGCTGCAGAGTGCCGATTGAAGACTGTAACTTGTTTCAACTGTGGAGAGTTGGGTCATATCAGTCCCCAGTGTCCTAAGCCGAAGAAGGAGAATCAGTCAGGAGGCAAGGTTTTTGCTCTATCAGGTTCTGAGACTTCTGCAGATGATCGTTTGATCAGAGGTACGTGTTATATTAATGGCTTTCCTCTTATAGCTATTATTGACACAGGTGCTACTCATTCTTTTATATCTGTTGATTGTGCTGTGAAGCTTAAATTAGAGATATCTGAGATACGTGGAAGTATGGTGATTGATACTCCTGCAAAGGGTTCAGTGACTACTACTTCGGTTTGTTTGAGTTGTCCTTTGAATATTTTTGGTAGAGATTTTGGGATAGACCTTGTGTGTCTTCCATTAGTGCAGATTGACGTTATCTTGGGTATGAACTGGTTGGTGTTTAACCGAGTTTATATCAACTGTTTTGATAAGACGGTGATATTTCCTGAGACTGAGGAAGGGCAGAGTCTGTTTCTATCAGCCAGACAGGTGAATGAGGAAGTCGCAGATGGGGCAGAGTTGTTTATGCTGTTAGCGACTTTGGAGGCTAAAGATAAACTGGTGATTGGCGATCTAGCCGTGGTGTGTGATTTTCCTGATGTGTTTCCAGAAGAGGTGAATGAGTTACCGCCAGAGCGTGAAGTTGAGTTCTCGATTGAATTGGTACCTGGTACTAGACCGATATCGATGGCTCCGTACCGTATGTCTGCTGTTGAGTTAGCTGAATTGAAAAGTCAGTTGGAAGATTTGTTGGATAAGAAGTTTATTCGTCCAAGTGTGTCACCGTGGGGTGCACCAGTGTTGTTGGTTAAGAAGAAGGAAGGTACTATGAGGTTGTGTGTGGACTACGGGCAACTGAATAAAGTGACGATCAAGAATCGGTATCCTTTGCCGAGGATTGATGATTTGATGGATCAGTTGGTTGGTGCGAGTGTGTTCAGCAAGATAGATTTGAGATCTGGGTATCATCAGATACGTGTGAAAACTGAGGATATTCAGAAGACTGCTTTCAGAACGAGGTATGGACATTATGAGTATTCTGTAATGCCTTTTGGTGTGACTAATGCGCCTGGAGTATTTATGGAGTACATGAATAGGATTTTCCATCCGTACTTGGATCAGTTTGTTGTGGTGTTTATCGATGACATTTTGGTGTATTCGAAATCTGAAGAAGAGCATGCTGAGCATTTGAGAGTGGTTTTAGGAGTGCTGCGAGAAAAGCAGTTATTTGCTAAACTGTCTAAGTGTGAATTTTGGTTAGAAGAAGTTAGTTTTCTTGGTCATGTGATTTCAAGAGGTGGTGTTGCTGTTGATCCTTCTAAGATAGAAGCGGTATCTAAGTGGGAAGCTCCGAAGTCTGTTGCTGAGATTCGAAGTTTCCTTGGTTTGGCTGGTTATTATAGGAAGTTCATTGAGGGATTTTCTAAGTTGGCGTTACCGTTGACGATGTTGACTAGAAAGGGGCAAGCGTTTGTTTGGGACTCAAAATGTGAAGAAGGTTTCCAAGAGTTAAAGAGAAGGTTGACTACTGCTCCTATTTTGACGTTACCGAGTTCGTCGGAACCATTTGAAGTTTACTGTGATGCTTCATTGTTGGGTTTGGGTGGTGTGTTGATGCAGAATAAGCAGGTTATAGCTTATGCTTCGAGACAGCTGAGGGTTCATGAAAGGAACTATCCGACGCACGATTTAGAGTTGGCAGCTGTAGTGTTTGTTTTGAAGTTGTGGAGGCATTACTTGTATGGATCAAGATTTGAGGTTTTCAGTGACCATAAGAGTTTAAAGTATTTGTTTGATCAGAAAGAGCTGAATATGAGACAGAGGAGATGGTTAGAGTTTCTGAAGGATTATGATTTTGGGTTGAATTACCATCCGGGTAAAGCAAATGTAGTGGCTGATGCATTGAGTCGGAAATCATTACATATGTCTATGTTAATGGTTAAGGAATTGGATTTAATTGAGCAGTTTAGAGACTTGAGTTTGGTGTGTGAGAGTACTCACAACAGTGTTAAATTGGGAATGTTGAAGCTAACGAGTGGTATTCTGGAGGAGATCAGAGAGGGTCAGAAATCCGATATGCATTTGGTTGATAAGTTGACTTTAGTGAATCAAGGTCGAGGTGGTGAATTCAGAGTTGATGAGAATGGTGTTTTGAAATTTGGTAGTCGGGTGTGTATTCCGAATGTTATTGAGCTTAAGAAGAGTATTCTTGAGGAGGGACATCGTAGTGGCTTAAGTATTCATCCTGGAGCTACGAAGATGTATCATGATTTGAAGAAGTTATTTTGGTGGCCGGGAATGAAAAGAGAAATTGCGAGTTTTGTTTATTCTTGTTTGACTTGTCAGAAGTCAAAGATTGAGCATCAGAAGCCGTCTGGACTAATGCAACCGTTGGCTATTCCAGAGTGGAAGTGGGATAGTATCAGTATGGATTTTGTTTCGGGTTTACCGAGGACAAGTAGGAATTTTGAAGCTATTTGGGTGATTGTTGACAGGTTGACAAAATCGGCTCATTTCATTCCGATCAGAATGGATTATCCGTTAGAGAGATTAGCCGAGTTGTATATTGAGAAGATTGTAAGTTTGCATGGTATTCCGTCTAGTATTGTTTCGGACAGAGATCCTAGATTTACATCGAAGTTCTGGGAAGGTTTGTAGAAGGCTTTGGGAACTAAACTGAGATTGAGTTCTGCATATCACCCGCAGACTGATGGTCAGACTGAGAGGACGATTCAGTCACTGGAGGATCTTTTGAGATCTTGTGTTTTAGAAAAAGGAGGTGCTTGGGATTGTTATTTGCCTTTGATTGAGTTCACCTACAACAATAGTTTTCATTCGAGCATTGGTATGGCACCGTTTGAAGCTTTGTATGGTAGGAGATGTCGGACACCTTTATGTTGGTATGAGTCCGGTGAGAGTGCTGTGGTTGGACCGGAGATTGTTCAACAAACTACGGAAAAGATTAAGATGATTCAGGAGAAGATGAGAATTGCTCAGAGTCGTCAGAAGAGTTATCACGATAAGAGGAGGAAGTCACTTGAGTTCCAAGAGGGAGATCATGTGTTTCTTCGCGTCACTCCGATAACTGGTGTTGGTCGAGCTTTGAAGTCGAAGAAGTTGACACCTCGATTTATTGGTCCTTATCAGATTTTGGAGAGGATAGGAGAAGTAGCCTATCGTATCGCCTTACCGCCGTCGCTTGCGAATTTGCATGAAGTTTTTCATGTGTCTCAGTTGAGGAGGTACATTCATGATCCGTCGCATGTAGTCCAAATAGATGATGTACAGGTGAGAGATAACCTGACTGTTGAAACATCACCTATGAGGATCGAGGATCGAGAGTTGAAGCAGTTGCGGGGTAAAGAGATTGCCTTGGTGAAGGTAGCTTGGGGGGGGCCAGCAGGTGGCAACGTGACTTGGGAACTGGAGAGTAAGATGAAGGAATCTTATCCAGAGTTGTTCGCTTGAGGTATGTTTTCGAGGACGAAAACTCTTTTAGTGGGGGAGAGTTGTAACACCCCGATAATAATAAAATAATTATTTGAATTGAGTTAATAATTTAATTATTAATTTAATTAAATAATTGGAAATTTTATTATTATTATTATTTTTTGAATTATTATTATTTTGGAATAATAATTATTATTTGGAAAATATATATAAGTTGGAATTAAGGAAAAAGCCCAGGGGGAGTAAAAACATTTTCACGTGAAAACAGAGAAATCGTGAAAAAGGAAAAGGGCAGAGAAGAGGAGAAAGGAGCTGAAGAGCAAAGGTTGAAGAACGGAAAGGCTTGAAGCTCAAAGATTCGCCGGATTGTTAAGGTAAGGGGGGTTTATCGTCGATTAATGGGTATTTTGGGATAATATGTCATGGGTAGTGATAAGCCGTTAATTTGACCCTAATTGGGATTTGTAAATGTTGAAATGTTGTTGGATGAACTGTGTTGAAAGTTGAAATTAAATCGGTATTTGTGTGAGTAATGTTTTCCCGATCGTATAGCTGTTTACGGAATCGGAATCGGAGGTCCGGAAGTCTTCCAACGGCGGAATTCTGCATTCTGCCGTGTGTTAGCGCAGGAATTGTTGTTTGGTCTGCGTTAACCGGTTAACCCAGGGTGTTAACCGGTTAACACTGTATTGAAATGTGAAAATATTGAGTTTTTGCCTGCGTTAACCGGTTAACCCAGGGCGTTAACCGGTTAACGCTGTTGCGTTTTGCCAGAAAGTGAGTTTTGCCTGCGTTAACCGGTTAACCCAGGGCGTTAACCGGTTAACACTGTTGCAGAGTGAAAAATTATTGTTTTTAAATGTGGTGTACCTAATTGAGGGTTGGCCTATGTTGCCTATGGTGTAATAGGGATAAATTCCCGCTGTTTTGAGCAGTATATGCAATATTGAAATGTACTAATATTGTGGTTGTTGTTTGGTATAATCTGACATGCTTATGTGATGAAAGATTGATGATGTATAATGATGTACATGATGCTGTGAATGTATATATTATGCATGTATGTGTGAATGGACTGTTGTATGGCTCAGAGTGTGAGCATATGTTTATTCTTGAATTATTGTTGATGTTGCATTGCTAGATGATTAGCATGCATGGCATAGCCTTCGGGGCTGTAGCTAATTCCCATAGTGAGGAATTAGTGAGTGAACCATTGTAGGTTGTTGTTGATGTTTGCATACTAGATGATTAGTGTGCATAGTCTAGCCTTCGGGGCTGTAGCTAATTCCCATGGTGAGGAATTAGTGAGTGAGTCACTAGGTCTCAAATGAGTGGGACTAGTGAGCTTAGTAGCCGTATCTGGAGGGATCGGTGAGCTTGAACTATATGTTCGAGAATAGTCGGTACCGCATGTGTAGAGTCTCATTGCATAAAAATATGTATGGCGTATAATATGAATGGATGTGTTCCAATATTATACGTGTGTTGTGTTGTTGTTAAGTATGATTTGAGATTATACTGGTATTGTATATTGATGTTGAGTATGATGTTTAAGCCAATGAGCTATTACTGAATGTGTATTGCAATTAGGGTGATTGATGTGTTAATTACTTGGCATTACATGTTGTTTTATAATGCTTATTATATTGATTGAGGAACTCACCCTTACAACTATTTTTCAGGTAACGAGAAATGAGTTGAGTAGAAGCAAATGCTTGGAGTCTAGTGTAGTCTCCCTAGTGGGTCATGCTCTGATAGATGTAACATCGGGCGGGAACACTTTGATTATTATTGTTGTTGTGGTTGAACTAAATTACATGTGATGTTACATGTTTTGCATGATTGAGTTGATCTCTATCCGCTGCGTAATTGTGCAAATACTTTATATTTAAATTAAATAAAAGAGCATGATTGTTATATTGTTTAAATGATGTGGAATGTTTGTGTGACACCCTTGGTGCACTATTACTCTGATTATATGTTTATTATTTTAATTAATTTTTGGGGTATTTTAGAAGGGTGTTACACCCCCCCCCCCCTCTTCATCTGCATTCCCATTATTTCCTATCCCTTTTATTGACAAATGAAGTCTCAATATCCTAGGGCTAATTGGTTCATCAATAACCTTGTGTCAGATGAACCAATACAAGTATGGATGAGATAGGTACATCCCTTGTGATCTTTTCTTTTAGTGTGTGGTATGTTTTAGGAGTTTGGTTCATTATACCAAATCTCTAACATGCATTATCACCTAAATTTTTATTACCCGACCTCAGATAGTTGTGACTTCTACGTAAGTCCAATTACGATTGCTTAACATAGAGATAAATTTGACCCTAAAGGCATAACATTCTAGTAAGTGAGATTGTAAGTCTCCCATCTTTCATGGTATTGTGTGGAAACTTGACCTTTTTCCCTTCTTTTGGAAGATGTCTTGGTTCAAGGATCCATGCTTATGAATAGATGGTTGAGTGTTCTCCAAAGAATAACTTAATCAATTGAAAAGCAAACTACTACTAACATTCAATTAACCTTGACTAACATTTGACTAACTCTTATTAATATTGCTTTACTTTCAAGTTATTTACTTTATGCAATTTAATTTCTAGTCATTTATCATTCATTTCCATTTACATATCATTTAACTTGTTTATGTTTATGCCATTTTCACTTTGCTTATTTGAGCCATATATTGTGATTGTATATATTTATTTGTGTATTTTGTTTGTGTTTGTGGTCTTAGGACCTTAAAATACCTAATAAACACCAAAAACCCTAAAAAATGTTCGGTGGACTGTTGAGCTTGATCTGAACTTTTAGACTTAGGATTAGGCAACATTCCATATGCAAAGGGACTTGGCCAATGCCAAAATTTTGAGACCAAGTTATTGGGATTTAAGCCTTCATCTGATGCAAGTATTGGGATCTATTTAAACTCATCTGCTACATTGTCTTGATACCAACTTTTATTTTGATCTTGTGTCTGATGCATTATTCCGAGTCAATCAAGGAGTATTTCATCTGATACATGAGAAGACATAGAACATTGCTAGCTATGGAGTTGCTTGCTTGGATGTGGCTATCTTTATTTGATCCCTTGATCTTCATGATGTCTAATATTGCTAATTGCTTGCTGATAATTGCTTAATTTAAAGTCCAAAGGGAAAGTGGGTTTTCTATATGACATTCTTGTCAGTTGGATTGCATCCCATTGGTCAGATCTTTTCAACTCTTAACTATTAATTTTATGCTTAGGATTAGTCTTTTCATCTCCTCCCACTTCTTAAATTTCAAAATCTTTCCCCCCTTTCAACAACCTTCTTTGTTTGTGATTTCAAACTTTGACCTTATTTCAATTAGAAACTTTGGCCATATGCCATTGAATTTTCAAACTCTTTTCTTAAATCAAACTTGTAAATAAATCTAATCATATTCACTTAAAATTTCAAAAGACAAAAAGAACTAACACCCATTCAAACTTGTGGGCCCTTTGTGCCTCTTTTAACTTAAGTTTTGATTAAAAGCAATCCACTCATTTTGAAATTGATATCACAAACTAGGAGGTTTTGATCCCTCATTTTTATGTTGGCACGTAGGCACAAGTCCGAAGGTCTTGTCAAACACAAAAATATAATCAATAAATTATTTTCTCATCCCCACACTCTATTTTTATCAAACATCATTTTATACTAAAACACATACACATAAAAAAGGGCTCCCTAAGAGTACCTAGGATACTTTGGATGCTAACACCTTCCCTCTGTGTAACCAACCCCCTTACTTGTAAATCTGGCATTTTATTAGTTTTGATTTGAAAACTTCTTATCTTTGGGTTTTGTTCGTACTTTTCCCTTTCCCTTTGGAAACAATAAAAAAACGGTGGCGACTCTGGTTTTATTGACGTTAAGCTTATCCATAGCTTGATGGTCATGAATTTACCTCTACAAAAATCAAGTGGCGACTCTGCTGGGGAGGAGTCCTCAGTGGGTTTAGCCTACTTTTTTATGTGTATATATTTGTCTATTTGATGCTTGTATGCTTGTTTTGTGTGATATAATCTGCTTGTTGTGCTTGGTGATCTCTGAGTGGTGAGATAAGTTCTAACCCGAACTTGAGTGCAATTAAGATTGGAGAATGGTATAGTCATGTTCAACTTGTGTGGAGTAGTCCTTAACAAGTTGTCTTGAGACCCATCTACTCAGTGGAGACCCTTTTGGAGTTACTAATGTCACATAAGTTATTTGTAGTTAGGCATTACTTTCTCTCATTTGGGGTCCGAGAAGCTGAAGACCGTATAACATTTAACCCAACTTGGCCTATTTAGGACGTAGTGCGGAGACTGTTCAGGTGTATACCTGATAATAGTTGTTACATGAGACTACACTCAGACGAGTTTCTCTTGAGAATATTATGAGTTGATGAGTCAGTCATCCTAACCTATAATATCCGATAGATGGAATTAAGACTCTGGGAACTTCTTAGAACATGATCTATAGGTTTTTATCCTTAGTACACTCCTTTGGGATGGTTCTTAACCTGACTCCATGCTCGTGACTCACAAGAATACTAACTTTCTTTTCCTTTCAACAAACAATAGAGTTGAAATCCCCTCTAATGCACCATTCCCCATCCCCATACTTCCTTTTCAACATAGATATTTCCTTCCACATCAATCTCTTCTTAACTAGGCAACACGACGAATAAACATTGACTATATAATAGAAATTACTCATCCATAACACTTTCATTCCCAAGAAACCATCTCCTTTAAATGAAAAAATGGGATCAAAAATACCTTCATTCCATAACATTAACAAGCCTCTCGATTGACCCGACAATTTTGAATAAAACCACCCCACCTTCTGATGAGACCAGAAACTACTAGCAACTTTAGAATCAACAAAGTTAAGTTTCATTTCTTGGATCAAGAAAACATCCGCCTTACCAGAAGAAATTTCAACTCCGACTATTCTCCTCTTCACTCTGCTACCTCCCCCTCTAATGTTGAGTGAACCAATAATCATTTGCCCAGATTTTTCGATCCCTTCAAAGCTAACATCCTCTTCTTATCATTGTCATACCCTCAAATTTTCCCTATCACCAAATCACCTTCTTGAACCCTAATCCAAGAGTATACATCCCATACATGGCGTCTCATATGCATCTATGCTTAATGATCTACAATAATTCACAAACTCAAGGCATGGAATTCATCTATGAAGCTTCAAGATCTCCTTGCCATGTTGAGATATGCCCAAGCCACCTTAATCCTAATCTCATCCTCAAGCATCTAACAAAGCTTGGAGGATCATTCAAACATCTCACTCACTCTCCAAATTCAATTTGAATGGTGAGTCCCCTTTGAAGAAGCATCAAGATTTATCTGGTCACTCAAGGACCCTAACCCTAGCTTTTGACCCTCATTGGGCTTGTACAAGTCTTGATTCCCCATGGATCTTGCCCTTGTCATCGAGGAACCCTTAAATCCAAAGTTTTTTCATGCCCCACATCTGTGAAACATGTCATTATGACCCTTGCATCACCAAACCCTAATCCATATGGCCTTGATCTCATAGAAGAAGAATACGGAGACAAAGTATCATATACAAGAAGGGTTCAAATATGATGACATTCATCTTCTTGCACAAAGCCTGCGGCTGTTTGATAGCCCATTGAAGAATATGACATTCATCTCCATAGATACAGGCCACACCGTCACCAACAAGTTATTGATTTGTAAGTTTGACACGACTTGGTTAGTGTTTTTCCCATTGTTTCAATATATATTGTTTGAATATAACGTTTGGACACGATTAGGTTAGTGTTTTTTAGATTGCCTCTGTATATATTGTTTCAATATATGGTTTATTTTAGATCTATTTATTTCTCTGTTTATACTAAAAATTTGTGTTTAGTATGTGATATATTAAAATTAAATTTTTTCTATTACAGTTTATTCAAAAGACCTAGGTGACTCTACTAACACTAACATTACTTTAGAGAATATACAAGGTTCAGCAGGGCCTTTGGGATGAGTAAATTCATTTAAACTTAAAGTATATATGAGACATTTTACACCCAGATAGGATATAATATGCGCTCTTTTTACACCTATTTTAAAACGGGTGTAAATTCTTCATACATTTCTCATCCGGTGAATTTACACCCGATTATAACGGGTGTAAAATTGTCTTTCTACACTAGTGAACTTACTAAGTCACTTTTCAAGAATATGAAAAAACAATATATAACAAAATTAATACAACATACAACAACCACATTCTCAACAAAACAATAGTAATCTCAACACAACACCTTACTAAGTCACTTTTCAACAATATGGAAAAAAAATATTTAACAATATTAATATAACACACAACAACAACATTCTCAACAAGCAATAACAATCTCAATACAATATCTTACTATAAGTCACTTTTCAATAATATGGAAAAACAATATTTAACAATAATACAACAATACAACAACAACAACATTGTCAACAACACGATAACAATTTCAATATAACAACACAATAACAATGCCACAACTACAATGCCAATATATAACACTCTCAACAACACAAACAATTTCATTCTCACTCAATCACAACATCAAACATGAATAGTGATGATATATTTCACGTACCGTAATTGTAAAGAAGAAGATTCAACAAAATGAGTTTTGTGTACCATTCATGCAAGTTTTGTCTTTTCCCTCTTTGATTCGAACCTGATATGATGGAGTTTGCTTCATGTGTTTATGGAGATTGATTTTTGTGTTCGCGTGTTCTGTTCTAAAGTGTTTTTGCTAGGGCATGAAAGAAATAAACTACAACTTGTTATGTTTTAATTTATAAGAAAAACATTTCACCACAGTTGATAGTAACGATCATGGTGAAAGGAAGTTTAATTTTAATCTAAATATAAAAATTAAGGGGACACATTCTTTTTGTAACGAAAACATACAAAATTGTTGGTGCTATAATTCAGAACGTGTCACTCCATAAATTATCTCCATGGTTGAAAGGATGGAGCGTAGTGAAAAGTGTTTTAGTAATTTAAAAAAAGACGCATAAAGATGAATTACTACTTCAGTAGAATAAAGGAATGGGATTTTTTTACCAAAATAACCCAATTTTTCAAGAAAATTCCCAAAATAACCCTGGTTTCAAAAAAAATCCCAAAGTACCCCACTTTTAGGAGGAAGATTCAATCCAATTGGAGACTCCTATTAAAAATAGAGTGGAGGCGCCAATTGGATTGGCTAAGGCACATGGTGCAGTCAATCCAATTGGCGCTCATGTGTATTTTTACAAAGGAGGCGCCAATTGGATTGGCACCTCAGTGTAAAATGCAATTTTTTTTGTTATAAATAGATGTGTTGTGTGAATCATTTTTCCACATCTCATTTCATCATTTGGAAATCATGTTTGGTGTTCGTCGCCGATACGGAAAGGTGATTTATGCGAGAGATAAACCTTAGATGCTGATGCTCTTCTAGAACATCACTACGTTCGATCAACTGAAGAGGGAGTTGGTTCGTTGGTTAGATGGGAAAATACCAGAAAGGGGATAAAATTAGAAGTATTGAAGACTCAACAATATCTTTGGTTGGGTGCGAATGAAAACTGATAAGGATGCTAGGGAAATGATGTTCGGTCGAGATGACATCACTTTGATTGTTGTAATCAATTAGAAAGATTTCTGTTTTCAGTTAGCTTATTTTGTACTGATGTTTGTTGTGAACCTTGTTGTAACAAAAACTTAATGATATATAATAATTGAAGGTTACAAAAATACAATGTTACAAAAAGCTTATGACCCAGATGATGCTCCTCGATTGGGACAGTTATTCTTGTTGTGTCCTGGTTGACGATAGTTACTACATAATCTTATCATTTTATCTGTCGAATCCATTTCGGTCCTGATACGTGTGTTGTTTGGCCTTCCTTTTTTCTTTCTACGCATCTCATCGTTGTGCCAAAGTATATCACCTTCGTATGGAGGCCAGTATTCCTCCATTGGTAGCACCGAGAAGCTTTTATTATATACATTCATGACGGTGACAGTCTTGTACACATCAGATAAATGGGTGTAAGCGTCTTGACGAGTATATGCGCATGATGCAATGACATGGGAGCAAGGAATACAGAAGGCCTGAAATTTTCCACAGTCGCACCAACTTCTGTTTAGTCTAATAGCATAGGATAAATTTGGTCTCCCCTCGTTGTGGTCCATTGTTTCCTGGACGCTGAAATTTTGCCTATGACGGTCAAAGACTTTTACAGCCTGTGTGCTAGCTTTGATACTCTCCTCTTTAATGACTTTCATGCAACACTCACTAAATACTTGCCCAGACATTAACACCGCACTCCATCTTTCACCTCTGGTTGTGAACGTAGAAGCCAACCTATAATAGGTCGATCTTACCAAGACAGTTATTGGCATATTTCTAATTCCTTTAAATACCCTGTTCATGCGTTCCACAAGGTTTGTTGTCATTCACCACCTTCTTGTGAAGATTCTTATCTTTTATTGCACGCATGAAGTTTTGTGCAATATGTCTAATGCAATAGACATGGGTAGAAGGAGGATCATGCCATCTGTTGTCATGGTTGTTGTAGGCACTCTCAATGGCAGCATATCTACCAGAAATCAAACAGAGATTGGCTTGTGGAGCCACATGCGTTCTGAGATGTCAAAGAAAGAAACCCCATCCACCATCCGTTTCACCTTCAACTAGAGCAAAGCAAATGGGAAAGACATTGTTGTTGCCGTCTTGTGCAACCGCCATAAGCAAAGCACCCTTGTGTTTGCCGTATAACCAAGTGCCATCAATTTGAATAATAGGTTTGCAGAATGAAAAACCTTTGATGCATGGGTCAAACGCCAAAAAGAGACGGTGAAAGATTCTAATACCTGTAACACAAGTTCCGTCTGGCATCATTGCTGGCAGGGTCTCCATAATTTCCACAGTTCCTGGGACATATGTCTTTAGTGCCCATAAAAACCGTGGCAATTCTTTGTACGAATCCTCCTAGTTGCCGAATACCTGTTCAACAACCTTTGTCCTTGCAATCCAGGCTTTCTTGTAAGATGGAGTATAATTATATCTTGTTCTCATATGGGATATAACTTACCTTCAATGATGGGTCTTTATTAACCAACGGCAGAATGTCCTGACATATCAATGCAATGCTTAATTTACGGTGATCTTGTTCAACGTTAGTTGCAATGCAAATGTGAGGTGGGTCTATTAAAGTTATCTCCCAAGATTCGTTTTTCTTTTTGTAAAATGCAGCCAACCGAAACTTACAAAGGATGTTACGATATTCGATGACATACCTTCTGAATCAGTGCGTTTCATTGTAAAATCAACATAGTTGTTCATGTGGAATTTTTTGATAGGTCGCACACATTCTTCTTTGGTGCGGAACATGTCTCCCACCTTTAACTTTCCTTATGATCGTGGATTCGGGTTATAGAAAACACTATTGGATGTTTCATCGTCATGCAGATGCATGTTTGTCATATGTTGAGGCAGATTGTAGACATGACTAGGAGGTATTGGCGGTGGTTGATCATCATCTTAAATGCCGTTGTTCAACATATAATCGACCAGTATCTCAGTCTCCTCTTCTTCTTCATCAACGACGTTCACTTCTTCTTCTGCTTCTGGGTTGACGTCATCTGAGCATTGTGGATCGAATTTACCAGATTCATCATGACTGATTATTTGAGACTGTTGAGATGGTATACATGGTTGAAGTGTAATATACAACTCAATACAATTGCAGCCTGAATGTTCATGACTAACAAACATGTATTCAACATGTTCATCATCCGGTACCTTAAGAGGGAAAAACTTGCATTGATTGTTCTAAAAAAATATTGGATTTTGATACATGATCTTTGACACAATACCCGATCCTATACAGGATTGTATTCTTTTTTTCAAATGCAAGAAGGTTGCATTTCTCTTGATCGTAAGTCGAATGGTATCGGTGTTTCGGAAACAAAATCTGTATAACTCAGACTCGTATGTTTCACCATTGTAGTGAAGATTGACACTATATTTCGGGGAAGATGACATTGTAATATTTCTTGTGCAGATGAAAATTATTTTCTTGCTGCAGATGAATGTGTGTTGAGTGTTGGATGTTGATAGTAAGACACTTAAATAGGTAAGTGATTTGTCTCACATGCAAGCTAGTTCGAAGTGATGTGTCACACATGCAAGCTAGTCCGAAATGATGTGTCAAACATGCAAGCTAGTCTGAAGTGACATGTCCAACATGCAAGAGAGAGGAAAACCACGTGTCACACATGCAAGCACACACTCCAAATGAATTGGCGCCTCCTTACAATCCTTGCACATGGGCGCCAATCCATTTGGCGACACTATGTCTTGCATGCATGCAGACCTCGTAACCAAGCATTCAGACCTAGGTGTGTCATGCATGTACCTATAGAGGCCCCAATTTGAATGGAGACACCATGTACAAAATGCACATGGGCGCCAATTCATTTGGTTACAACATGCAAACACAATTTTCCATGCTCCAAACTTTTGCCTATAAATCCATCCACACCATTAACACTTCTTCCACACCATCACTCACTACTTCTTCTACAATATCAAAACTTTCATCTGCAACAACCACTTTCATCTGCACCAACCGCTTTCATCTCCTACAAGATGTTTATCCTCACAATGGGCGAATCGCACAGAGGAACAGTTGCAAACATAGCAACTTATGTAAGTATTTTATTGTTTTGTTATTTGTTTTAATAGAGTACCTTTTAATAACATATCAACTTAGTAAATTTTTTTGTTCTTTCTTTTATAGGATGTGTCAAGGTTCCGTACTCGGGTCCACGAATATGTCCACATGGACCCGATGATTCAACCTTATGTTGAACTCGCCGGTTTTGAACATATTAGCAAAATTATATCTTGGTCGGTGGATAATAAATTCATTCTTGCTTTATGCGAAAGATGGCGTCCTGAGACACACACATTCTGGTTTTCAACCGGTGAGTGTACTGTGACGTTAGAAGACGTCTACATGCTTTTGGGACTGCCCATTGAAGGTAAGACTGTAAATGGTAAAACCAACTATGCAAATTCAATTTGCATGGACCTCTTGGAGACTGATTTGTTAGATGATAACTCAAGAGGTCAAGGTATACTCCTTTCACGCCTTAAGTCATATTATAACAGTTTACACTTAGATGAGCATTCTACCGAAGATGCTCGAATAATAAAAACTAGGTGTTACATTATGCTTTTAATTGGTTCTTTTTTATTTCCCGAAGGTAGTGGTTCTAGTATGCATATTATGCATTTACCTTTACTAAGACATGTAGATAGAATAGGAAGTTATAGTTGGGGATCCGCTTGTTTGGCCTATCTTTATAGCTCTTTGTGTAAAAACTCACGCAAAGAGACATCCACCTTTTCTGGATGTGCTGTTTTGCTCCAAGCATGGGGTTGGTCAAGACTACCGTCCCTAGCACCCGTCAACAACAACCCTTTCACATTCCCGTATGCACAAAAGTAAGTTGTTTAAATTTCTATATATTTACTTACTTCTTTAACGATTATTATCTCTAACTAATATTTTTACCTTTTTGATGCAGATGGTCGACACGTGGTATGAGTTATAAAAGATGTCCTAGACACTGTATTACCTAGTATCGCAATCTGTTGGATCACCTTCGACCGACAGACATAAGGATAATAACCTCATTATTTCGTTATAATTTGTTAACTTCTTCTACTAAGTTTATAATTCAAGTTACTTTCACATTTCAATTCATTTGGCGTCCATACCTAAATTTGGATCATGACCATGAGGTCAACGCTGAAGACGCAGCCGTATGGGCTGCATGCACACCCATAATAAGATTCACAACTGTGGAGATGCACAATAGTGATCGTGTGAAGTTGCAGTTCGGTATGCCCCAAAACATCCCAGATCCCCCAGCAAGCCTAGTAGAATGGCATATGCGCAAAGTTAACGACCAATGGAACTTCATTCCATGGCAAAGCTTCACAAGATCTGAGTGTCGCAAATGGAATCACCGCCATGACCATGTCTTAACTGACGCAGTGATGCCAAATGAAGAAAAACCAAGTCGTACCTATATGGCTTGGTACAAATCGATTGGTTTTCAGTTCATCGTCGAGAATATCTACCTGTACGACCCACGCCAACAAACTTACACACCAGACACCTCAACATCTAACCCCCAACAACATTGTCAGACCGGATACACACAACCCCCTGTTCGTCAAACTTTCCTTTCACAAACACACAAACATACAACCCAAACATGCCATACACCCAACCCCAATACCAAGAGCATACCCCATACCACCACCAACAAATTGATCATCAACCAGAGACCCAACATCGCTTCGCACCCAACACATCACCCTGCCAAAGCCGCCTTAGCTAGAACACCCAACGATCATTCAACACCAACCGCTCATCCTCCTACCATAGCCAAGAAGCCCAAACCTCACAAAACCAAAACCTCCAACAACCATATCTCTACCAAACACCCCAATAATCTTTCCAACCTTTCCTCGACGCATCATTGACACCCATGTCTCCCTTCAACCGTCCTGGTCGCCCACCAATGAGTCAAACACAACCCAACTACTCTGGCATGGGTCATGAACTTAGCTATGACGGTACACCTTTGATGCATACTGAAGACTATGCCGATTTGTCTGACTATCTCAACCGTCCTGGTAGTGATGCTCTTGGCCCCTCAGATGCTCAAATACCAGTGGTGAATCATCAACGCGGGTTAGGGCCACGGGTTAGGGTAGCTAGGGGATGTTGGACCGGAGGTCGGTTAGGTGATCTCGGTCATCACCATTAGGCTTATTTGTGTAAACGGGAATTTTTATTAATATAAATTGGTCCTATTTTGAAATTATGTATCACGTAAACCGTTTAACAAAAAAATTGCATTTTACATTGAGGTGTCAATCCGTTGGCGCTTCCTATCAACTGATACACATGGGCGCCAATTGGAATGACTACACCATGTGCCTAGCCAATCCAATTGACGACTCCATTGTATTTTTAAGAGGTGTCGCCAATTGGATTGACGCCTCCTCCTAAAAGTGGGGTACTTTGGGATATTTTTTGAAAATAAGGTTATTTTTGGAATTTTCTTGAAAAACAAGGTTATTTTCATAAAAAATTCAAGGAATGAAGTAAGATGATTTTACAAAATATATATTTTATAGCAGTGATATTTTATAATTCTTTTTCTAAGCCTACAAAATTTGCTTTTAATTTCTCTTTTCAATATATAAATTTTTTCACATTCTCTTTTTAGTTTCTCCTTTTAATTTATAAATATTTTCACATTCTCTTTTTAGTTTATAATTTTTTTCACAATTCTTCTATTATGTCATGTTGTATTGTTTATGTTAAAATTAATTTAATTCACTTAACTAATTGATTTTTTTATGAATATACAACTTAAAATTTGATTGAAAAAAATAAGAAATATATGATATTATGATTGTGATCATTCCATAGTTATGAAATATTCATATCATCATACAATTTTAATACAAGTTAACTCATACAATATTTATTTATTTAACAATTTTATAGAATTAAAATTCATTTTATTTACGGGATTACATATCTCCACATATATGTATATTATTATGATTTTGAAACAAATTTAAGTAATATTTTCTTATAAGTTAAAGGTATATAAGTTTTACTTAAAATATAAATAAAAATATGAGTGACCTATACAAAAAGCACAAATATATATAACAACAACCACTGGTTTTATTTATATTTTAAAAGAAAAACACCACACAAATAAACACAATAAAAAACCTCATATTAAAGCACACATATAATAAGTATGTCACAACTTAATAATAGTCTTATGTCACAACTTAATAATAGTCTTAAAGAAAAGAGAGAACTAGCTCTAGCATAAAGGTAGCCCTATCTTCTCTTTTCATTCCCTTTCACACTAGTTGATAATAGTAGCATATATTATTTATTGGGGAAGATTCATCTCCTAAATGTTTCACTTCAAAATGTTTTCCATCACTTGATACTGAAAAGAAAAAAAACCATTAGCTCTACTCTACTATAAAAAGTCAACAACTCAGTCATAGTACAAATAGTATAAAATAGAGATTATTTTTTGTTTTTGTTTTGAATCACATACAACTGTATATAATTTTTTCTTTCAATAACTTTATGCATGCAAACAAAAATTTAATTAAAATTTCATATTTTGTTTTATTCTATCAATTCATGTTAGTTTTAAGAAACCAAATATAATTAATTTTTTTACCATCAAATACATTGTAACTTTTACAAATTAAATGCAAAACAAAAAGAAATATACAAAACTCCTATTATTTCCTCCGATAATATGAGGGGGCAATTAATATTTTTAATAATTTAAAAAAATATTTTATTTTATTTTTAATTTTTATTATTATAAGAAAAATTATAAATTTAATTATGATTTTGATATTTCTATTTAAAATTAATAATATAATTAATCGTTCTATTTAAGAGACCCTTTTTATAAAGTTGAACTGAGAAGCTCCAAAATTTTCATTTATAATTATATTAGATAATGCATGTATACCTAGCACAGTTGGTGGAAGGACCGATCTTGTAAGGGATAGTAGCCCCACATTTGCCTGGGAGGGCAGCAGCAAAGCCTACATTGAGTCCTTTGAAAGAAGCAGCAGCAGACTTCAAGCAGTCACAAGTTGCACGGCGGTCAGCAATAGTCCAAGCTGCATTAACTATCCCTTTAACGCCATAACAACAGCTCGGGGAAACAACACCACCATTTTGAAGATAATGCAGGCATGGCATAAGGTTATTAGTGACTTTTCCACATGAAAGTGCATCACCATTTTGTGCATACAACAAAGTCATGCACATCATAAGAACGCATGCTAGCTTGAAGTTACTCATGGTAAGAAATTAAATGATGTTTAATAGTGAATGATAGGTGTGAGTTTGATGCATGGGGTGATGGGTTTATATAGTGATTTTTGAAGTGTTTTAAAGTTGGTGGTGGTAGTGTATTATTCAATCTTGAGACTTGGGAGATGAGTTTTATGTTTAATATTTAATTATGATGTAAGGGGACACCCCTAATATTGTTTTAAAGTGACCGTTCGAACGTGGTCTCTTTAAATAAGCGGTATCGAATGGATTTTTCTATTATCACGTTTACATCAATATCAATATTATTATTATTATTATTATTATTATTATTATTATTATTATGAGAATATTTATATTATTTAATATTGATTTGTGATGATAAAATATTTAGATTTTAGGAGGTAGAGTTTAATGTAAAGTCAAAGAGAACATAGTCGAACTCTATCATTTTTATGTTTCTCATTCCGTTTAACAAAAAAATTGTCTTAATTAAACAATTTATATTTTTAACAAAAAATTGAATGAGTTAATTTTAATGATATAATTAATAAGTTTAAATAGTCTTTTCGCTAAATTAATATGTTTTTATTTTTAGTTTTTAAATCGTTTTTTTCTTGGAAATAATATTTGAATATTAAATATTTTTTGTTTTAGTTATGGCAGGAAAATCTGCAAATTTTCAAAGAGTTTTTCTTCAAATTTTTCTGCGGATTTAAAATCTGGATGTTTCATGCCAATTTTTCTTAGAATTTTTCTGCGGATTTTCACTATAGGAATTAAATCAAAATGATTTTATCATTCAGACATTATTTCCAAGAAAAAAATTGGTTTAGAGAATAAAAATAAAAACACATCAATTTATAAAGACAAATATACTATTTAAACTTAACTAATATTATTGATTAAAATACTTTTATTAATTATTAATTGTAGTTAATAGAGTAGTTAAATATAATGAAAATTAATAAATAAGAATATAATAGTTAAAAAATAATAAATACATATTATATTAATATTATAAAGTGATTATTATTTTAAAACAAAGAAAAAATATAAATGAGATTTTTTTTTGAAACGAGAGAATTTAACTGTACTCCCTAATATGAAGAGTTTTAACTTTTACACTTTTTAAAAAAGTGTTTCACCTATTTGATTTTCATTATAACTATTTATACAGTAGGTCTATGAATAGTTATGATTATTATTTTAAAACAAAGAAAAAATATATGTGAGATTTTTTTATGAGACGAGAGAATTTAATGGCACTCCCTAATATATATGAAGAGTTTTAACTTTTACACTTAATAAGAAAATGTTTCACCTATTTGATTTTCATATGAAGAGTTTTAACTTTTACACTTAATAAGAAAATGTTTCACCTATTTGATTTTCATTATAACTATTTATACAGTAAGTCTATGAATAATTATGATGTATCCACAAAGTCAACATTCAACTATGTTATATGACACCATATAAGTTGGTTTAGTTCCCTACACATTCTAAAGTTGGGTAAAAATGGTTTCTCTAAATCTTTCTAAATCTTTTTACAGCAATGGTCCATAACAACTCTACTTTAAAAGTTTTGGTTAAATTATATATTGCAAAATTCCAAATTTGAGAAGACATTCTTTTAGGCAAGAAATAATATAAAAAGAATATTATGGATACTCTAACCCTTCTTATAAAAGAGAAATCATGTTAAAAACGAGGGAAGAGTGAATTCTGACCAACTGAAATTAAGATATACAAGTCAATGGATCCTAACAAAACTCAAAAATATTACAGTTGGAATGAGAATTATCTCCTTTTAACGACCACTTCAAATTCGTCAACTTAATGTCCCAAAGCATATTCGAAACTATAGAATGAGCATCATTAAATAAAATATCATTTCTAATCTTCCAAAGGCTCCAAACTACTGCCATCCAAACAATTCCTTCATCCCCCTTCTTCAACATCTTGAACTTCTCAATACTAACCCAACTCGAGAAACTCTTCCAGAGCAAGGCCTTATTCACCCAATCTATCTGAATCCAATCGACCACTTTGTTCCAAATAACATCCGACACCCTACATTTGAAGAAGAGATGGCCCAAATCTTCTTCAACCTGGAAACAAAGCGCACAAGGAAAATCATAGGGAGAATGAAGAATACCTCTTCGACGAAGTTGATCCTTCGTCAGAATTCTATTGAGGAAACACTTCCAAACAAAAGTTTTGACTTTGAAAGGAGAATGAGTTTTCCAAACCGAACAAAAAGCTTCCTTCAAGGAAACATCGACGTCGTCGATGACTCAAACCGCTTCTAAAACAACAATCCCAAATTTAACTGAATAACCTGCCAACGGTTCAGGTTTTCAAATGCCCAAGTCTTTAGCTCCTAACGATGAGACTCATTTACCCAACACCTATTGAAGGTGACTCAATCTTCCTATAGAAAAAATTTCTTCCTGCCCAGTCAAACCAAAATCTCCTCAATACCAATTTCCATCGGACCAGCAACCCATATTACAAACAAGAGCTTTTTTTATTACGAATATAATAAAATTATGGGAAAATATCCTTCAGAGGACTATCACAAACCCAAATATTAGACCAAAAGAATATAGACATAACATCATGAACTCTAAAATTAATATTGTTGGAAAAGGAAAATGTCGAATCTGCCATACTATAATCAAAAGAGATGAGATCCTTCCACCAATAAATCTTTTTTATAACCTCCAAACCTCCCCAAAGAAACTTGTTTTTGATGCTCTCAATCTCTTTCCACACTGTCACTAGAGCTTTGTAAAATGTTATAAAGAAAATTGAGAGACTCCTTAGGACGAATTTAATCAACATTATTCTTCCTCCTATAGAAAGCAATATGCCATTCCAACAAGAAATCCTTGCTCTAACTTTTCCCATCAACAACTTCCACGTGATTACCCTCCTAGGATTGGACCCAATTGGAATTCCAAGGAAATAAAAGCATTTTTCTTCAACCATACACAAGAGAAAATTAGTTGTTGCAACCAGAAAATTAGAGTTTAAATTCATTCCAATAACTCTGCTCTTGTGGAAGTTGACCCTTAACCCGAAGACAGTGTCAAACCCTCTCAAAATAACTTTACTATCCCAAAAATTCTTCCAATTACCATTTCCTATGATAAAAGTTTTGTCTACAAATTGCAGTAAATCAACACTGCAAGAATCATGAAAAGAAAATCCTTTGAACTCGCCAAGCTCTGAAGCCTTCCTAACAAAACCCGTCATACCTTCTGCAACAATGACAAAGAGGAAAGGAGAGAGGGGGTTACCCTTTTGCAAACCCATTTCAACTTCAAAACCCTTTGTAGGGCTTCCGTTAACCAATACTAACATCTGACTTGAGAAAACTAAAATTTACATACATTTCAACCAATTCGCTCCAAACCCCATTCTTTGCAACATAAACCTAAGAAACTCCCAACTGGCCATATAATATGCTTTTTCGAAGTTGACCTTATAAAGGAGGCAATCTTTATTTTCACTTGTTGTAAAATCCAATGTTTCATTAGCTACAAGCACACCATCCAAAAGTTGCCTTCATGGCATGAAAGCTGATTGACCACTCTGTCGCAACCTGAAAAATACAGTGTGCGAAAAAACAACCGGCGAAAGAAAATGACAGAAGAGTCGCCATCGTGCGTTATTTATCTCAAATGAGGGAAAGGAAACGCTCGAAGTAAACCTGAAAAGAGGAAAGGAAAAGACAAGGTCTCGCAACCAAATCTTGGGTTCGGGAGTCGGTTATGCGAAGGGAAGGTATTAGCACCCCTACGCATCCGTAGTACTTTACGGGATCCACTTTTGTAGTTCTTGTCTAAAGGGTGTGAGTTTATCTTGTGCTGTTTACTAAAAAATGGGTTAAATGAAAATGACTCGCGCGAATGTCGCATCCACTGCATACGTATCTCATCTGAATATGAGAATCAGAGTCTTCGTAGCTCGGCTGACGTATGGGTTAGGGGGATGTGTGCTCGCTAAGACATCGCGTCTTATGCCTACATATCTCATCTGGAATGAGAATCAAAGCAAGCCGTAGTTCGGCTAACTACGGGGTTATGGATTGGGTTTTGGACGAACGACATTACTACGCAATCTACCAGATGCTCGACCTTTGGAGACTTACTCGCCTGTAGTAGAAGGAGTAAACGTGTGTTTAGGAGAAGAAAAATCAATGAAGGGTTAGGATTTGGGATGCTCATGCAAAAAGGCATTCCTTGGTGAAGGAACCTGTAAAAAAAAATAAACACACAGAAACATTGCCTCCTATCGAGGTCTTCCAGCTAGGAAAGCAGTAAAATGCGGGAAAAATATAAAAGGTACCACACGGATGAAGATCCGAGGTAACAGCAATTAAAGGAACGATAAACCCTGAGATCCCTCCAAGCTAACATCATCAAAGAAAGTGGGTCAGTACAGGTAACCGGAATGAACCTCCAGGGGGTATCCCACAAATAAAGTGGAAAACCACGCAAGTTATCTCTGCAAAAGTCATGTGAGCCCTCACAGAAACTCAACAAACAGGTTAGAGACAAAAAAATAGGGTAATCAAGGGTTACCCCCAAATCAAAATGTAACCACATGAATCATGCCATTAAAATTCACAAAAAGCTCACAAAAAGCAACCAAGGATAGGAGGCTTAAACCTCTTGTCAAACACATGCATCAAAAGGGTATCAAATTCACCCATAATACCTCATACATTTAGAGCATTCAAATTAAAGGCATAAAGATGATGGATATAAGGCAAACCTGATTGGAGAGCTTGATTGAAATTGAGTTGCACCCGTGAGGTTTACAAAACAATCTTTAGGGTTTATGTGAGGCAGAGGTGATTCTGTGCAGTTGAGTTCCCTTCAGGGTTTGGAGGCTGCTTTGAACTCTGTTAGCTCTTCTCTCACCATCTTTTTCCAGTCAGGGTAATAGGAATAGAATTGCCTTTTGTTTCACTGAAACTCTGAATTTATAACCTGATTTTTGTGGACCTGTGGGCTCAAATGAGAGAGGTCCAAGTCCAATATTTTTCTTTTATTTATTTATTTATTTATTTTCGTTTTCCATTTTTTTTTCAAAACATGTGGGCTTCGCCTAGCGAGCATGACAGCTCATGAACAAACCTTTGCTCCTTCAAGATTAACGTTTTGACTGACGAATAGACCCCTGTTGGAAGTAACCCAAGTCTTTCCCTTGTGTTGATTGATCATCTAAATAGAGTCCACAAAGCGTCCTGGATGATGTTCAAGCTTCTTGGATCCGATTCCGATTGCCATGATGAAATGCAAATGCTAAATGACCTAAAAAATGAATGCATGCATGAGGTGTAAAGCGTATGCTTCCAGGAAAAATGAAGGGTAAATTTTGGGGTATTACACACTCGAAATCAACGAACCCAAAACTCTTTTCATCCGACCTGCCAATAGTTTACTCAAAATTTTGTACAACCTATCTACTAAAGATATAGGCATGTATCCATCCAAACTAATAGTATTAGTAGACTTAGGAACCAAAGTCATAAAGGTTGAAGTAATAGATTTTGAAAGCTTCGCCTTATTATGAAACTCTTTGATGAATCTAGTTATATCCTCCTTCATAAAGTGCTAGCACTTCCTTATGAAAACAAAATTGAATTCGTCCAAGCCTGGACTTTTTGAGCCCTCACAAACCTAAACAACCTCCTTAATTTCCAAATCATAAAAATTTTCCTCGATAAAACCAGAGTCAAAACTAGACATAGATTTGAAACAAATTCCTTATATTATAGGCCTGCAATGATCATGTTCCAAGAATTTATCTGAAAAATGTCTCCTAACCTCCTCCTTAACATCCCGTACCGATTCTATTAATCCATGCTCTAAGAAGACAGAACTAATAAAGTTGCGCCTGCGATGCCCTTTCAAGAAAGCGTTGTTCACATCACCATCTCTATTCCACATAATTCTGGATTTCTATATGAGAATCTTCCCTTGAGTATCTAATTCCTCCATAAATAATTGATAGCCTTGCTTCATAGCCACCAAACCCTCCATTTGGTCCTACTTACAACTCACAAGGAAAACATTTATGGAGTTAATCTCATACTTGTTGTAATCAACCACCAAATTGACTTTACCAAAAACTTCCACATTCCACTTCCTAAGGATCCCTTTAAGAATCTTGAATTTCTCCTTAATCATGAAATCGCTTCTCCCTTCCATCCTTAAACTCTTCCACTCTTTTTCCACAAATCCAATGAAATCTTTGTTGTCAAACCAATTGTCAAGGACCCTAAAAGGTTTTGGACCCCGGTCTGCAATATTGATCAGAATCCAAATTGGACAATGATCAGAAACCTCACTTTTACCAATCAGTTGACCTACAATTCCCCACCCATCTATCAGGACTCTAGACACTAAGAAACAATTTATTCTACCCATAGGCTTCCCACTACCACTAAACCAGCTGGAGATATTTCCCTTACAAGGCATATTTATAAGATGAAACTCCTCAATAAACTTAAAAAATCATCTCATCTCAATTGTGGTGTTAACAAGCATACTACTTTTCCTTTCCTTTCAACAAACAATAGAGTTAAAATCTCCCCCGATGCACCATTCCCCATCCTCATACTTCCTTTTCAACATAGAGATTTCCTTCCACATCAATCTCTTCTTAGCTAGGCAGCACGACGAATAAACATTGACTATATAATAGAAATTACTCCTCGATAACACTTTCATTCCCAAGAAACCATCTCATTTAAATGAAAAAATAGGATCAAAAATATCTTTCTTCCATAACGTTAATAAACCTCTCGATTGACCCGACAATTTTGAATAAGACCACCCCCACCTTCTGATGAGACCAGAAACTACTAGCAATTTCATAATCAACAAAGTTAAGTTTCATTTCTTGGATCAAGAAAACGTCCGTCTGACCATAAGAAATTTCAACTCTGATTATTCTCCTCTTCACTCTGCTACCCCCCCCCCTTCTAATGTTGAGTGAACCAATAATCATTTACCCTGATTTTTTTATCCCTTCAAAGCTAACATCCTCTTCTTATCATTCACTTCCATTTCCTCAATCTTCTTCTTGTAGTCTCTGCTCTTCCCCTTAGGAACAATCCCCAAATTATATATCGCTTTCCACACTTTCTTCCCCATATTAGAATCCATATTCTTCCCGAATTTGGAATTCCCTTAATGAATATCGTAATCATTCGGTGACTCGCAACAAAAAATGTCTCCTCCCGAAAAGCTAAGTTCCTTTTTAGACTGGGACGAAAGAACTTCAACGATGGGGATGGATTTAGGTTTTGGATAGAAAAGTTTCAATGCTTTACTATTTTGATTACTCTTAGTGAATCAAGAGGAGGAAATTGAACCTCATGCCTTCTTACTGGACCTTTTTGAAATAAAAGGAAGAGTGGGCCTAGAGTCCTTAGGTCCAACCCCCAAACCTAATACGTCTACACCAGAACCGTCCAAAAGAGAAAGTGGTTCCTTAATGGCCACCTAATCTCGATAAGTGTTAACATTTTTGAAAAACGAAAACATTGAGAAAATTTCTTCGTTCTCCTCACCTACTCTATCATCAGTAGATATACCATCATTATAAAAAGTCCCTTCTTCCTTATTCTGAAACCTTATCCCTGCTCGGGCCTCCTTTAATGTTGTATCAAAAACCAGTTTTCATTCTTTCACCTTCTTTGCTCTTGACTTTCTCTGCAAAACCTTCCTACCCCCTTAAGACCCTGCTTCTTTTCTACAACTTTATCATTCCCTTTCAATTTAATTTCTCCTTCCTTGATATCTTATCATTTGTGCTTCTCAGACACCGGAGTGTCGAATCCTTTCTCTGATGACCACTTTAACACATCTTCAGAGTTGTCGCATCCCTAAAGACTGCAACTGTCTGAACTTGCCTCCGAAAACTTAGGATATTCACCATTTTCCTAATAGAAATTGCATAATAGCATGTGAGTCCTCCTCCATTTTTATTGTAAAAACCTCCCATTAATCTTGATCCTAAACGTTTCATTAAGAGCAACCACACACATAGTTCTTACCAAAATTCTAGCTGCTTCCATGCACTCAAGTTTCATCGTATTTTCGTTTGAGAAAATGAGAGAGTACCCATCATTTTTGCTAAGAGTTCAAAGAACGATGTGTTCCAGGAATGACAACGAACTCTGAAACACCTAATCCAAGTAACTCTCTCATTGTCCATATCAACTTCACTCCATTTCCTGATCTCTAAGAACCACTGGCTCCACCAACTCTTCCCTTCTCTAATGAGATCACAAATTTCCTTAGGTTCCATTTCTTCTAAAAGAGAGCTGTTAGCCCCTAACAGAATGACATTTATCGAAAAGTAACCTTCCATTTCAATGTGAGTCTAGATGTTGTATGAGGAGCCTGGTGAAACCACAATGCCAACATATTCTTTCCTAAACCTATCAACTTCTTCATCCTAAGTGAAGTATTCAATAAGAACTTTAGTCTTCATGGAGCTTACAGCGAAAGCTCCACCTTCTTTCTATCACACGACCTCCGCAAAGACCTTCCTCCTTCTCTTCCACCCCACCCCCTGAATGTTCTCTAAGAAGGACCACCAAACATACTAACTCCCTCATTCTTCCTAAGCCCTGGTTTGTTCCCATACGTAGTGTCTGCTTTCCTCTCAAATCTAGTAACATTTGCATATATCTTCTTATTATCTATGAACATGTTATCAAGAGCAACTGCAAGCAACCCGATGTTAGCTACACATCTGAATCTAGCAAAACCAAATCTTTTGCCAAACTTATTCGTCTTAGGGGGAATGACTACTTCAAAGATATGAAAGATAATTAAATACAACAAACCAAAATTTTGTCCTTCAGGCGCTCACGCTGAAGGTAGATCGACAAATGATTTGGAAGACCGTGTTCAACTGTTCACACTAAAGGTAGATCGACAAGTGATTTGGAAGATTGTATTCATCGGCTCATGCCGAAGGTAAATTGAAAAGCGATTTGGAAGATAATACTTAGTCGTTCATGCTAAAGGTAAATCAATAAGTGATTTGGAATATTGTATCCAGCCGCTCACTATGAAGGTAGATCAACAAGTGATTTGGAAAAACGTATTCACTCGCTAACGCTGAAGGTAGATTGACAAGTGATTTGGAAGATCGTATTCAACCGCTCAGACCGAAGGTAGATCGACAAGTGACATGGAAGACCGTATTTAACCGCTCACACAGAAGGTAGATCAACAAGTGATTTGGAAGATTGTATACATCTTCTTGAATTGAAGTTAAATCGACAAGTGATTTGAAATATCGTATTAAACTTCTCATGCTAAGGGTAGATCGACAAGTGATTTGAAAGGTCGTATTTAACCGCTCATGCTAAAGGTAGGTCAACAAGTGATTTAAAAGATCATGTTCATCCGTTCACGCCAAAGGTAGAACGATAAGTGATTTGGATGATCGTTTTCACCCGATCACACTAAAGGTAGATCAAAAAGTGATTTCGATGATCGTACTCAGCCGCTCACGTTGAAGGTAGATCGACAAGTGATTCAGATGACCGTATTCAGCCGCTCACGCTGAAGGTAGATCAACAAGAGATTTTAATTATCGTATTCATCCGCTTATGCTAAAGGTAGATTTATAAGACATTTGGAAGATGGTATTCAACCTCTTACACTAAAGGTGGATGGACAGGACATTTGGAAGATCCTATTCAGCCACATATACTGAAGGTTGATCGACAAGACATTTAGAAGACCGTATTCAGCTGCTTACACTGAAGGTAGATCGATAAGACATTTGGAATATCGTATTCAGCCGCTTACGCTGAAGGTAGATCGACAAGACATTTGAAAGATTATATTTAGCCACTTACATTGAAGGTAGATCAATATGGCATTTGGAGGATCTTATTCAGCCGCTTATGTTGTAGGTAGATCGATAAGTGATTTGGAAGATCGTATTCAGCCGTTTATGCTGAAAGTAGATTGACAAGACATTTGGAAAAACCGTCATTCTAAAAATTAGTAAAGGTAATATTTCTAAAATCGTCAAAATTTTGAAAGGTAATGTTATTACAAACGTGTCTAAAAATTCTATTGAAGTTCCTAAAACTAGAACAAAGACCCAGGATGTTGATTGAGACAACTTGAATCAAACCCTAGAATCAATGCATGCTTGTGACAAACCCTTTAGTGAAGATAATATTGAAACGATACTAGGAGAAAAACTGTAGAAGAATCGATTGTTGATGTCCATGTGTTAGACACCTCTAATGATAAAAAATTTAATGGAAAGGAATCCGAGAGTTAGGATTCAAGTGATGAAGACCCTTTAGTGAGATAAGAAGATGTTATTGAGGATGTTGTTAACATTGGTAATGACATTCCTCAAGATGAAAGAGAAAAATATGTGGACATTAATAATTAGAATCTGAATGGTGAGGATGTTGGTGAAGAAACCATTTCAAAAGTAAGGGAAGAGGTGTCTGAAGAAGCTGAGGAAGACTCTCTGGAAGAAGAACCTAAGACAACAAAAGAAGTCTGCGGGGAAGAACAAGTCCAAGAGGAAGCTAATGAGGTAATCCAAGAACATGACTAGTGTAATGAAGATGTTAAATAGCATGTGCCCGAAAATTTGTCTGACATGTTGGAGACCGAGTCTCCAATTCAGAAGGCTAATGAGCATATTGCCTCTATGAATCCTTAAGTTAATGATGTAGTGAATAATGTGAGTGACAACATTAATGAAAATGTTGATGATTTCGTTCATACTGATTAAGTGTTTGTCCCTGATAATAATGATGTTCATGCTAAGTTTATTCTTGTCAATGAAGAGGTGATGAATGATGATGTTCATCATAAAAATAAAACATTTTCCAAGAAGTCCAAGAAAAAGACTAAAAAGAAGAAGGATATGATGAAGGCTGAGTGGACTTCTTTTAAGAAGGTCCCTACTTCATCCAAGAAAAAGAAGGCACCTAAGAAAAATAAGGGTGGTGGTAAAAATAAATCTATTACTACAATTGAAAGATCAACTGGAAAGAAAAAATGCTCCAAAAAGGAAATTTGTGTATGTTATAGTTGATGTTGTGGAAGATATAGAGCCTGGTATTTATTATATAATTGTCCTGCCACTCACGAAAAACAAGAAAATAATTGGTGGAAAGATGATCCATGTTAAAGTTCCTACTGCCCCCCTAGACAATGTGTCATTTCATTTTGAGGAGAGTGTTCTCAAGTGGAATTTTTTCTAACACAAAATAATATCCCCCGATAGGGAACTTATAAAAGAAACAATAAAGTGTGCATCATGATTAGAGAGGCAAAGGTTTACTCCCTATTGCTAGTGTAAGTGTGAAGTGTGTGATACATAACAAAATTGGAGTCTCCAACTAAGCTCCTACCAACCATAGTTCAGGTATCACTCCTTCCCTCTCTAGATTGCTATACCAAATAGGCACTATGGCAGATTTTGACTTTAGAGAGTATGTTTCTGAGTAGATTATGAATCAAGCGGAATCATTTGCTATGAAGTTACCTATAACTTTTCCATCCCTTATTTCTAGTATACTGATTAAGAAAAAGTCTGATATATTAAACACTGAGGATATTTCTAGTGTTAACCTTAGTTCTTTGAAGTTTAGCTATAGATTATTTGATGGCAATCATCTCCCAGACAATGTGCTCCCCAAAATTCAAAATTTTGATCTTACATATCTGACTATAGAAGGAAACTTTCCCAAGGTTCCCCCCATGTCTGGTACTGCTAAAAGTCATGTTTTGCAGGAACTAATGCAGGTCTCCAAGACTCTACATGATGTTATTTCAACCTCTACTGTGAGGAAGAACAAGGTAGATGATTTAATTAAGCTGATGAATCCAAAGGTTTTTTAGGCGTCTATTCCCCATGTTGTAGGACAAGATGCAGGGCATGATGTGAGAATGATATGGAGAACGATGTCAATGAGAAGATGTGGAAGCCAGTTCTGCTGAAGAATAATATGAATTAGTTTCCTAAGGTGACTCCGATGAATGAAGCTTTTGAGTTACAATTTTTTTTTGTTCTTTTCATTAATGACGATGGTCATATGTCCCTGCGTGGGTTATTTCGTTCTATTTTGGTAATTTCCATATGGGCTAGAAATTGGTTACTGTCCCTTTGTTGGGACTGTTCCTATTTTTATGGTTATCTTCTTTTGCTTGCGCCAATTATGGGTTGTTTAATCTATGGATATTTTTGTTATGCTACCCCTTTCCCCTTTTGAGGCAATAAGGGATAGAATAGTTTGATTTTAATGATGATGACATTATACATGACACTTTTATGAAAGACAAGGTCTTAGATCCTTAGAAAATATTTACTGTTCTTTTTAAGTGTGCATTAGAAAAGTTTTGGTGTCTGTTTTTTATGCACGAAGTATTTCTTTAACATTATGTCTTTAACATTAAGTAGCACATCTTGTATGTTCTATTTGCCTATAAATTGGCCAAAGTGGGAAGATTGTCGTCACATATGATTGTGTGAGACATTTTGTCTCTATGAGCTTAAACTAGGAAGAAACATGTGGAGCATAATTTCCTACATATTGTGAGACATTCTGTCTCGTCCATATGCGAGTTTACATGTTGAGTGAATCTCGCGCCTGTGTGAAGATTTGTTTTCATATTTGTCCAATATTATTTAAATGTTTTATGATCTTTTTGGTATTTGGAGGATTTTTCATAGATTATTCACCAATATTTAAAAAGGAAAATCAGATATGATAAATATTTAACGAATTTGTTCCGTTCTAGAACCCGAAATGAGAAGAGGAATGAGAGTGGTTGCGGGTTGTTGATTTCAATTTAATGGAGTGGGGGACCTGAAAAGTTAACACTCCAACACTCAAGTCAGTATGTGAGGATGAAAAGTGAAGTGAAATTTAATTTGAAACTTGTTACCCCAATTTGGAACATTCTGTATATATATTGAGAGAGGGCAATGAAAAAATAGATATCTGTCGTGTTTTACATTGAATCGTTGGATGCCCTTGCAACTAAGATCTCTTATGATCCTTAGGATGATAATATTTGTGTACTGGAAAGATGCTGGAAGGAGTGAGACCCTTTCCAGGTGGTCGGTCGAGGTCGATGCGGTCAACCCATAATCAAGTCTTTGAATGAAAATCATCTTAATAAAGATTTGTTTCTTGTGCTGGTAGCATCGATTCATTCGCTCCCTAAAGATACAAATTCGAATGGGATTTGAAGTTGAACCTTATTGCTATTTAAGAAAGAGCTTTATATTTTGAAAGACTCGGACTTTGAAAAACAAAGTAAGGCGTGTTTTAGTTATTTGAGTCTTTTATTTTAGTTGTCTTGTTTCGTGTTGCCATACTCTATTCATAAGTCACATTCCTATGTTAAGGAATAAAGTATTTTGAGTTGTAATGCATTCCGTCAATCTCAAGCTACTGTAACTGTCCAGATACTTGGGAGACTGTTTGAGAAAAAGTGAGACGTGTCTCATATTCAAGGGGAGTCCTGAATAGGAATTCACAGGTATTACTAGGAAAAGATTCATTTGTAATTTCTACTATTAAGAGTGAATTCTCTTTCTTGGATTAACGATCTGCAGACGTATTTGACTTTGGCACCAAACTGTGTTAACAATTCCTTGTGTCATTTTTATTAACGTCATTATTTTCTGTTTACATAGGAATTGTGTCATACATGTTGTTACAACAGTGTATTTGAAATATTGGCATACGAAGAACGAAATTTCAAAAGGGACGTGTGGGAGGTCTGCAGAATTGGAATCAATTTAAGATTGAGATATCATCTTATATGATTCTATTTCTACCCTTTTCTGCATTGTTATCATAAATAGTTAAATTTTCATTTGTTGGGGGATACATATGTAATCTATTGTGTTTGCCATGATCTGGAACTATGTCAAATTAAATTAATCAAATATATTTGATCTTTACTCTTTATCTTATTTCCTGTTCTTCATGTATCGTATTTTTGAGTATCAAGAGGGTTTCATAGGTTTAGACCAAGGATAAACCATTTTTATGCCTATTAGGCACTACAGCAAAAATACATCTTACCTCAGATGCGAAGTGCATTGTACCTCAGTTATCCATACGAGATAACGAAGGGCAACATAAAAAATTGTCACTTTACCCCTCAATTTTGGAATAACCGAGGATAAAAGCATTGAAGTTGTAATGGGTTCGATCACCAACAAATATATATATATATATATATATATATATATATATATATATATATATATATATATATATATATATATATATATATATATATATATATATATATATATATATATTTCATGTTTTATTAATATCCAAAGTTTCTTATTTTACATTGTTTAAAAAAATGAAAGAAACATGTATTGTTAGTATGTGAAAGAAACATATGTTTTATGTTTTATTAATATACAAATTTACTTATTTTACATTTTTTACTGTTTCAATCTACAAGTACATATGTTTGACAAATTCTAAATTCAAATCATTTTCATCATTGCCCGAATCACCTTTATCACTATGAAAAATTCTAGTATCTCGTTCCATTTGAACCTTGTGGAAGAAGAAATGGTGGGTATCATATGCATTTCTTTCTGATATAAAATAATAAAATGATCAGATAAATAAGATGACTTTGTAGTTACATGTTCAGAGATTATGTTAGAAAATCAATTTCAAATCAAATTTTTTTCTGATCTTGCAATCCATCACATAGATCTTTGACAAAGTAAATACACTTTCACCAACCACATTTTAAATAAACCTAATTTTTTTCTTCTCTTGCAATCTATCACAATGGTACTTTTACTTTTGTAAAATCTCATGGCGCTCTGAATGGACGTAAAGGGTTTCATAACAACATTTAGTTTTCACAGCAATGTGTGGGTTTCACAATGTAACCACCTAGATATACATGAGTGGTGTCCGCGTTCTAATTGTACGTAGTGGGTTTCGTGTGAATTGATGTGTTGGAAATATCTTGAGCAATATTACAAATGGACGAGAAAGATATATTGAGACCAAACTGAATTATTTTCCCCCTAAATTTGTATTAAATCGAGATCTAAAATTATTATTTTAAAATAAAAAATAAACTAAAATACGGACGTATCCCCTCGGTTACTAAATAAACCGAGGTAATATAACTAACTTTGTATATTAATAAAACATAGAATATATCCAAAATATAACAATGTTTCCTTTTACAAATTAAACATTGACAAGAGGTAGAACAACAACAACAATAACAACCAAAATAAAAACAACAACAATATTATGTGAGATGTATAACAAGAGTAGAAACATAATTTGTAAAAGGTGGGTGTTAGAAGAACAACAACACATAAACAAAAATAATTATGTCTTGATATCCATCCCAAAAAATGATGTTTATAAGTATTAAGCGGATGTATATATGAGTTAGATTTAGGGAAAAAGTCACGAATCTTTTTATAGTTAAATATGGGTAACATATCCCTCTATTATTAAGAAAACCGATAAAATATATTATTTAATAATTAAATAAAAATTAAAATTAAAAGAAAGACGTCGAAACATGTACATTAAACTATTTTACACATTGGTTTATTATAAAACCGACAAAATATATTGTTATTTTTAGAAATAAAAATAAAATATGACGCATACATGTATATACCTCAAGTTTTTGTTAAGTGATGTGAAATCATTGTTATAAAATATAATGTTTGTAATAGTGAAGATATGGTCATTCATGTGAATTTAGTTGATATGAATCTAGTTGATATCAAGAGATGTTGTTAATTTATACCTGGGTAATCATCTATCTATCATAAGATAGAGTCTATAACTAGATCTAAATATAGTATTTACATGTATTGTTTATATGATGAGAAACCGTCTCGTAAATAATACGATTGATATCACGATGTCTTTTAAAAAATAAATAACAGTACAAAATAATAGGTGATAATATGAATTGATGATTAAAATGTGAATAATTAATTGATCATTGATATGCATCTAGTCTTAACTATTACAATCTAACCTCAACACTCTAAATCTGATATTTCTATATTTTTATTTTATTATTTTATTTAAAGAAAAACAAAACTTTGAAACAACCATAAAGTCCTAATGAGTTTTTTAGTAAATTTTACTCGAAAATTATACTGTCACACTAATTCATATAGATACGGTGTAATTTTTGTTAGCATAACCATACTAATAGTTGGAAGGAATCTAGTTCAACATGTATATGATCTTTACATGAGTAGTCGTACAATACAAAGTAGCAAAATATCATAGTTTCTTTCTGGCAAAGAGAACCTGCTTGAAAATATATTATGTTAATCATTTGCATGTGATCTCTTTCTTTGCAATATATAGCAATCGTGTTTGCTACCTTGTTAGTTTAAATACAAATAAAGCACCTCCACATAATCCCACATTCTCTAATGAAATGTGTTCAACACGTTATAGTATAATATTCTTTTTATTTTCATTCAAATTATTCATTTCCATTAATCAAACCTGAATTTTAAATCGTTAAAACAAATTACAAATTTAGACACATGTGAATAAACAACACCACATAAGTGTTGGAACTGATTTAACAATTTGAGTTTTCAAGAAAGAGATGAAGAATAAAAAAAAAAAAAGAGAGAAAACTGAATTATTAAACGGAATCTTTATTGAATAAAGTTATTGTTATTTACATCATACTATACTCTTTGTATAAGAAACAAAAGTTCAAATTCAAAGCTTACAAAGTACAAAATACAAAACTACAAGTTACACATCGACACAACAACTACAAGTTGTATTCGACTCTATCGAATATAACCATCTCTAAACAACTCAGTTCGACCGAGTCGAGCGCACCACAATCGAACTCAGACTTGAAGCACTGAATTATCAGCTTCTAACACACCTTCTAATTCATACTTTAAAGGTTTCCCATCCCGATACTTTTCTTCAACTCATCAAACCCGACTTTCTTCAGAGGATTAATGAGTATATGAGCTAGTTGCTATTCTGTCTTGTAGTGCTCAAGTTCAAGTCTTTCTTTGTTAACTTAATCCCTCGGAAAATGATACCTCCTCTCTATGTGCTTACTTCGATAATGAAACACTGCTGGATGATTCGCCAAGTCGAAAGCAGACTTGTTGTCGTCAAACAACTTCATTTTCTTAGGTTCCATTATCTTGAGCACTTCGAGCAACATCTCTAACCATGCTTCTTGACATGCTGCATATGATGCACCCACGTACTCAACTTCACAAGATGACAAATCCAAAATGCTTTGCTTTCTAGAACTCCATGAGACTGGCGCATCTCCAATCATGAATATGTAGCCTACAATACTTTACTTCCCATCTCGATCTCCACTGAAATCTGAATCAATGTAGCCATATACCTCTGCATCTGTGTTGGTCTTCTTCTACATCCACATTAGCACATCATGATCGATCACACCTTTGATGTATCTCAACACTCTCTTGACTACTGTTAGATGACATTCTTGAGGATTCTCCATGAACCTTCTCAACAAACCAACACTTTGACAAATTTCTGGCCTGGTATTGCAAAGTTACCTTAAGGATCCAATTATTTTTTTATACAGTGTCGCACTTACAAACTCATCATTTGTTTCCATTCTCAACTTTGCTCCAGTCAACAAAGGTGTAAGAATTACATTACACTTACTCATCTTGAAACTCTTCAAGATGTCTTGGGCATACTTCATTTGGTGGAGAAACATTCTTTCACTTGTGTCTTTAAACTTCATTCCCAAGAAATATGACAAGTCCCCTAGGTCATAAATTTCAAACTCCTGCATCAGTTTCACTTGACTTCTTTTATTTATGCTTCATCTGCAGATGTAATCAAAAAATCATCCACATACAAGCATATTGTGACTCGACTAAGATTTCTTGCAATGATGACATGCACTCCATGTTCAGAGACACGTTTTGAGAAATCTGTTTTGATCGGGAAGCTATCTTCCAAGCCCTTAGGGCTTGATTTAAACTATAGAGAGACTTCCTCAATTTGTATACCTTCGACTCATTCCCTTTGATTTCGAATCCTAGTGGTTGATTGACATAAACTTCTTCTTCCAAAGGTCCATTCATAAATGCTGACTTTATATCTAGTTGATGTATCTTCCATCCTTTGTATGCAATCGTCGATACAACAATTTTGATGGTTTTCCGCCTTGCCATAGGTGCATAAACTTTGTCAAAATTTATACTAGGTTTTCACATAAAACCTCTTGCCACCAGTATTGCTTTGTGCTTAGCAATACCACCATTTGGCCTTAGCTTCAACTTGTAGATCAAATTCATATTAATTGGCTTCTTAATTACTTTTTCGACAAGTTCCAAGGTCTTGTTCTTCTCGATTTCCCTGAGTTTTTCTTGCATGGCTGGTAACCAATTCAAATCATTCATGGCTTGATCCAAATTGATTGGTTCTGATTCAAAAATCTTCATTACTTCTTCTTTTAAATCACCATATGCATCGACTTCTTGATATGAAAATCTCTCATATCTTGCTCTAGTAAATATCCTAACATTTTGATCAGGTGGTTTGATCGGTCACCATTTCCATTGAATTCCCACCGTTAATCCGACGTATTTTCATCACTTTGGTAAGATTTATGTTTGTTTTTAGTTGCTTCGGAGTCATTTATCATGTTTTGTTGGTTTGGTATCGCATTGCATTCGATTACAAGTTTATGTCAAAAAGATCTCGTTTATGCTTCGTTTGGTAGTGTCATTGTTACAGGCCATTGCACAGGTTTAAAAGCAATAATGGTGAAGCTATGGATACTCAGAAAGGCAAAAATATGAAGAAACAGCAGGTCAACACGGGCACCCGTGCGCCACAACACTACCCGTGTTGTTGATCAGGCAGAGCAAAATGAGAGGAGAAAAACAGGGATCAACACGGGCACCCGTGTGGTGACACACGGCCGTGTTGTTTAAAACAGTGCATTAACACGGACACCCGTGTGGAGGAACACGGCCCGTGTTGTTGCCTCTGTAGCTTGTGTTGAAAATAATTATCATGGAGAACAACACGGCCACCCGTGTGGTGACACACGGCCGTGTTGATTGGGCGCAACTTGGAAACCTTAACTTTTGCTTTGTGAACCGATTCTGCTCATTAAGGGTAGTTTGGACCTTTTGCTTGGAAGAGATTGATCTGAAGCTATAAGAAGGTGTCATACGGTGAACTGACTTTGGTGTATTTTGCTTTGGAAAGCAAATGTCGCGGATAGCAAGAGTCACCACCGACTTTTCTTTTATCCAATAAGGAAAGGTGGAAAAGAACAGGAAAGACCTTAATTAGATTTTGGGTTCGGGAGGTACATTATACAAAGGGAAGGTGTTAGCACCCTTTGTATCCATGGTTATCCATGGGCTCTTAATTGCTTGATCACTTATGTTTGTCTGAAAAAAGTGTTTGTGAATTGCTTAAAAAATGTTTTGAAAAGAGAGTTTAACTTTGTAATGATTCTTGTACGAATGTATACAAAGTATTTATCTCGTTTAATTTTGAAAGCGGTTTAGAAAAATATAACTTGGTAATGATTCTAATACGAATGTATACCAAGTGGTGATTTTCTAGTATTTGCAAAGTGTGAGGTATGAAAAATGTTTTAGGTTGTGAGCCAGCAATTAAGAGTTATACCCACCCAAGGTCTTTATGGGCATTTCCTATCCTTATGAGGGTAAAACTGTCCTTACTATTGAGAAGTAAGTAGTCTTATCCTTTGGATGTAAAGGGACATCGTAGGGTCATCGTTTGGTCATTGAAGGCAACATTTGTAAGGATACCTTAGCATTCGAAGGGACGATCATCATTTAACCGTAGGCTACAACGACGGGTCATCGGGGGACAAAATCATATATTCGCAGGCAACATCCGAGGGACAGTGATTCATTTTATAGGGACATGATGATTTAATCGAAGGGTCTTCGCTAAGTGTATCCCCACATTCGCTGGACATGACCATAATACCGTAATATCGTAAGGCAACAAAGAGAGGTCCAAGATCACATATTCAAAGGCAATATTTTACAATCAATTAGGTAATTAGGATGAATCTCCACATTAAAATCAATTAGGTAATTAGGTCCACATTAAAATCAATTAAGTAATTAGGATGAATCTCCACATTAAAATCAATTAGGTAATTAGGATGGATCTCCACAAGGGTATCCCACAAATAAAGTGGAATACCTTAGCCAGCTACCTTTTCCGGGAGTATGTGAACCTTTACAAAATCCAGCAAACAGGTCAGAATACCAAATCAGGGTGCAATCGAGAGTTGCACCACAAAAGAAAACACAGCGGTAGGAATGTCAGGCAAAATAACACATGGTTAGAATAAAACAGATCAGATAAGCATAGAACAGAACAGAAAAATCAGCGACTGTCACGTTCGCTCCTGCCTCGCCTAGCGAAGGCTTAGCGAATACTCGCTACATGCTCGCTTAGCGATGTGCTAGCGAGCGGCTACGGGTTCTGGTTTTGGTAACAGTACAATTCCAAGAAAGCTCCAAACCCTATGGCATCCATTACAGAAATTACATGGCTAAACGTTCAAGATATTCATACATACTTAAATTCACATGCAAAAACTTAAGATATTTTACAAATTCAATCATAATGCCACATGCAAGTTAAGAACATAAAGCGGTAATAGTAATGCAAACCTGTTTGCAACTGAATTGCAACCTTGAATTGGCAAGTCACTCTTAGGGTTGGTGCCGGATTGAGTTGGGCGGAGGTAACCTTGGTGCAGATGAGTTTCCTTCAGGGTTTCCTTTAGGGTTGCTCTGAATTCTCTGGGTTAGCCTCCAGGGTTTGCTGTGCCTTCTTTCTATCTCCTCTTTTCGTTCCCCTTTTTCTGAATGAGGTCCTTGGTATTTATAATAGTTTTTGTGACCTAATGGGCTCAGAATGAAGCCCAAAATTTTCTGGTATTCGCAAGCTTCGCTAGGCGAGTGGCGTAGCGAAGGGTTCGCTAGGCGAAGGAGTTGCTCGCCTAGCGAGCATGCCGGTTTGGGCCATTTTCTGGATTTGGCCATCTGTGTGCTGGGTCTTTGTTCTTTTTAAGATCAATGCCTTGAAAAATAAGTTGGAGTGCCTTAAAAATGCCTTGTAATATTAACGGGAAAATTTTGGGGTATGACAGCTGCCCCTGTTCAATTTTCTTGAACCGAGAGAGTTAGAATGGTATGTACGCCATTCGTGGTCTGGAGGTGGAAGATTATTGAACACTTAGAATGCCCCAAATTTTTCACTTGTTAATCAACAGTTAGTCTTGATGAAGATGGGCTTCAAGATGCCATCCAGGAAGTTTGATGGTGAGAGCTTCAGAGTGCGTCGTACATTAGACGATATCTGAAAACATGGGTGTCATACCGGATCATACGTTAGACCGTATAGTGAATCATCCATTAGGCTGTCGACTTCGCTGGGGAGTCAGAGTGTGTTATACGCTGCTGGGGATAAGGGATCAGAATGGATCATACGCTAGACCGTATCTGAATAGCAGAGTGAGTTGTCCCTTAGGCGGTGACTTCACTGAGGATGAAAGATCAGAATGGATCGTACGCTAGATCGTATCCGAGTTGCAGACTGAGTTGTACGTAGGCTGTATCTGACGAAGGTAGAATCAGAATGGATCGTACGCTAGATCGCATCTGAGTTGAAGATCCAAATGGTTCGTACGTTAGACCGTATTGGAGTTGCAGAATGAGTTGTCCATCAGGCTGTATCTGAGGATGAAAGGGTAGTCGTACGCTAGACCACGTTTCAAAATGTACCGTACACTGGGTAGTATCGGAGGAATAAAGATCAGAATGGATCATACGCTAGATCGTATCCGAGGGGATGAACATCCAAATGGGTCGTACGCTAGACCGTATTGGAGCAGTTGGAGGAACCATACGTTAGGCTGAATCAGAATGAACCGTACGTTAGGCTATATCTGACAATATTTGTACATGTTGGATTTGAAATAAATGTCTGGGATGGGCTTAAAGATGCCACCATTAGGAGAATATCAGAGTGCTTGTCCGAACGAATGTTCATGTGGATTATATCTGAAAGATGTAAATGTAATCGATAAAGATGTCCGTCTGAATGGATCTTTATTTTGACTGTATCCGGAGGATAATTAACCTGAAGAATAAAGTTAGCTTCATGCCATGTCATGATGCATGAGATATTTTATGCTTATAAAAATAAATGCGAACAATGTATGCATGCGTATGCTGTGAAATGATGTAATGAATGAATTATGCGTCTGAAAAGTTTTTCCTGGCGACTCCCTGGGGAAAATAAATCCCCATCTTCTGGTTGGAGATACTTGTATTGATGACCCTTTCTTAGCTAGGGATACTTGATTTCTGTCTGATGGTGGAAACACTCAACAGGGTCTGGCTGGGGATGAAAGAGATGACCAGCCTGTCTGGTGATGCCCATTTCTTCTGGGGAATAACTGGTTTTTGCTGGGGAAAGGATCTGTAACCGGACTTGTTGGAAAGCATGGTTAGACCTTCTCCTCGATCCTGAAGTCTTTTGTAATTGCTATTTCCGTTTTATGCATGTATTTTTGATAAACATCGATCATATTCAAATGCATATACCAATTCAAATTAAATCAATGGACGTTTACGCAAACAAAACAGAGAAAGTAAAACAAAAGCATCTTTTTGGAAATGAAATTGTATTGATTTTGAAAGAGGGCCTATAAACAGGCAATTTGTGTACAAGGAGACAGACATCCTAGTAAGAGAAAATTGCCAAGAAAACAAAGAGAAAGCTATGCAGGAAAAGTCCTATTGATTTTAATTCCACTACTGCCATTATGTCTTCAAGCATCTCATCTCCTGTTGTCGGATAGAAGTGATTGGCTTGTTCAGTCCCTTGAACTTGGATGAAGCTGTCTGAGAACGGGACCTAGTCATACGCTTTTAATCCCTAATTTTTTCCTGGACCGCCTTTTCAGGTTTTCAGTCCACCAGGATACCCTTTTTTGCCCAAGCCGCCTTTTCAGGTTTTCGACTTGCCGGGTGTATATTTTTATATGTTTATCCCTAATTTTTGCCCGAACCCTTTTGGTTCGTCGGGATGCCCTTATTTTTTCCTAGGTACGTCGACCTAGCGGGTCTCTTTTATGTGTAGTATTTTTTGACTATGTCTGTGTTCACGGGATGTGGGAAGTCTTCGCCATCCATTGTAGCAAGTATCATGGCTCCACCAGAGAATACCTTCTTAACTACAAATGGCCCTTCGTAGGTGGGAGTCCATTTTCCCCTGGGATCACTTTGTGGTAGAATGATACGCTTGATCACCAAGTCGCCAATTTGATACACCTGTCTCTTGACCTTTTGGTTAAATGCCTGGGTCATGCGCTTCTGATATATCTGCCCATGGCAAACAGCCGCAAGTCTCTTTTCATCAATCAAATTTATCTGATCGAGTCGAGTTTGAATCCATTCATCCTCGTCTAAACCTGTATCTTTCATGATTCTTAGAGAGGGAATCTGAACTTCCACCGGTAAGACGACTTCCATTCCGTAGACTAAAGAGAAAGGAGTTGCCCCTGTCGAAGTGCGTACTGAAGTGCGATAACCATGAAGAGCAAAAGGTAACATCTCATGCCAGTCTTTGTACGTTACTGTCATCTTTTGTATGATCTTCTTGATATTCTTATCAGCAGCTTCTACGGCGCCATTCATCTTTGGCCGGTGTCATACCCCAAAATTTGCCCATTAATATTTTAAGACATTTTTCAGGGCACTCCGACTCATTTTTATGACACTGATCTTAAAGGAACGAAGGCCCAGCTCACGAATGGCCCAATCCAGAAAATGGCCCAAACTGACCTGTTCGCTACACGTTCGCTACACGCTCGCCTAGCGAAGCTGACAGATAACAGAAAATTCTGGGCTTCACTCTGAGCCCATTAGGTCACAAAAAAGAGCATTATAAATACCAACACTTCAGTAATGAAAAAAACGAAAAAAGAGGACGAAAGGAGAACCCTAGCAAGTAAACCCTAGCACTCACAGACGGAAAACCCTAAAGGAAACCCTGAAGGAAAAGCCGGCGGCAGCAAGGTCACTTCCGCTCAATTCGATCCGATCGGCCAACTCAAGGTTACAATTCGATTACAAACAGGTTGGCATTGCTATTACTACCTTATGTTCTTAATTTGCATATGGTATCATGATTGAATTTATGAAACTATCTTAAGTTTTATATATGAATTTAAGTATGCATGAACACCTGAATGTCTAACCACATAATCTCTGTAATGGATGCTATAAGGTGTGAAGCTTGCTGACATTATGCTGTTATCAAAACCAGAATCCGCAGCCGCTCGCTAGCACATCGCTAAGCGAGCATGCAGCGAGTATTCGCTAAGCCCTCGCTAGGCGAGGCAGCGGCGACCGGGACAGTCGCTGATTTTTCTGTTCTGTCCTTTGCTAACCTTTCATGTTTTTATCATAGCCCTGCATTATTTATCTGACCCTACTGCTGTTCTGGTTTCTTTTGCGGTGCAATCCTTGATTGCATCCTGACTTGGTACTCTAACCCGTTTGCTGAATTTTGTAAAGGTTCACCTTTCCCAGGAAAAGATTGCTGTCTAGGTCTTCCACTTTATTTGTGGGATACCCTTGTGGAGTTTCACCCTAAATTACCTAATTAATTTTAATGTATTAATTTTAATGTATTAATTTTAATGTATTAATTTAATGTGGAGATTCATCCTAATTACCTAATCGATTGTAAAATACGGCCTCTAAATATGTGATCTTGGACCTCTCTTTATTGCCTTACGATATTACGGTATTACGGTCATGTCCCGCGAATGTGGGGATACCCTTAGCAAAGACCCTTCGGTTAAATCATCATAAAATAAATCATGGTCCCTCGGATGTTGCCTTCGAAAATACGATTTTGTCCCTCGATGACCCTTCGGTGTAGCCTACGGTTAAATGATGATCGTCCCTTCGAATGCTAAGGTATCCTTACAACTGTTGCCTTCAATGACCTATCGATGACCCTACAACGACCCTTTTACATCCAAAGGATAAAACTACTTACTTCTCAATAGTAAGGACAGTTTTACCCTCATAAGGATAGGAAATACCCATAACGACCTTAGGAAGGTATAACTCTCAATTACTGGATCATAACCTAAAACATTTTCCACCCCTCACACTTTGCAAGTCCTAGAAAATCACCACTTGGTATACATTCATACTAGAATCATTATCAAGTTATATTTTTCTAAACTGTTTTTCAAAATCAAACGAGATAAATACTTTGTATACATTCATACGAGAATCATTACAAAGTTAAACTCTCTTTCGAAACATTTTTAAACAATTCATCAACACTTTTCAGACAAAAATATAAGTGATCCAGCAATTAAGAGCCCATGGATAACCATGGATACAAAGGGTGCTAATACCTTCCCTTTGTATAATGTACCTCCCGAACCCAAAATCTATTGAGGTCTTTCCTGTTCTTTTCCACCTTTCCTTATTGGATAAAAGAAAAGTCGGTGGCGACTCTTGCTATCCGCGACATTGCTATAAAAAGCAAAATACCCCAAGTCAGTTCACCGTATGACAGAACTGGCGACTCTGCTGGGGATACTTTAAAAAGAGAGGTTACCTTAAAAACAAGATCACTTATTCCAAATTGTCTGATTTACTTTTAAGGGATTGCTTGGGTATTTTTGAGTGAAAGATCCTACACCCGGATCTAGTGTACCTTAGGTAAGTAGCAATAGATCATCGCGACTATCCGGCGTATACTGGAATGGTTAAAATGATGGCTACGGTTAATGTGACACTTTGGATGTCCTGATGTTCCTCATGTTCACTTGAGGAAAAATTTGGCTTCCGCGTGGTGTCATTAAAGCATTAACCAGACCTTTAGAACCCTAATTGACTCATCCTGGCCATTAGAAAGTAGTGAGACAACTGACTTCGGTTCCGACTGGGGTTGGTTGAGACTCGATACTACACTCTTTGAGATTGGACTTTAGGGAAGCTTCGGTCAACCACTTGGTGTTGCACTGAAGTGGAATTGAAGGAAGGTCAATGATTGGAGATCCTTTTAGAACCCGGTTACTATTCTAGGACAGGTTGAACCAACTAAACTTCAGTGGGGAGGGTACTTACCTATGGAACTCATGCAAGCCTTAAAACCTAGGAATGATGGTTGTGTGACTTGCTTGTGCTTGTTATTTATTTAACCTCATAACATCATAACATCATAACATCATGACATCATAACATTGTACTAACCATTTCAAGGACTTAGGGATTTAACTTTGCTCTGTTTTATAAGGCTATGGCTCCCAGGAAGACCATCCGGATCAATTTTGTAGCAATCGCTCCTCAACTCAAGAACTTAGTGTCAGAACTTTCCGATCATGCGCAGTTCATCAAGAAACACGGTTCTCTCCTCAATTTGGTTACCACTGGTTTCAAAGAAGATATGATGAGAGTTTTATTCCAGTTCTTCGACCCTAAACATCATTGCTTCACATTCCCGGATTATCAGTTGGTACCTACACTGGAAGAATTCTCCAGACTGCTTGGGATACCTATCCTTGATCAAATACCTTTCAGTGGTTTAGAAAAGGTTCCGAAGTCTGAAGAAGTTGTCGCAGCTTTACACATGACGAAGTCCGACATTGAAGCTAATTGGGTAACAAGGAGTGGAGTTAAGGGTTTACTTTCCAAATTCCTAACAAATAAGGCCCGAGAATTCTTAAAAGTTATGAATGTCCGTGCTTTCGAAGACATCCTGGCGTTGCTAATCTATGGCTTGGTGTTATTCCCTAATCCAGACCAATTCATAGACATGAATGCTATTAAGATATTTCTCACTCACAACCCTGTACCTACCTTGCTGGGAGACATTTTGCATTCCCTCCACACTCGTACCATGAAGAAGCAAGGGACTCTCATGTGCTGCATACCTTTGTTGTCTAGGTGGTTTATTTCGCACCTTCCTCAATCGGTCTTGAAGAACGAGCAGAATTTGAAATGGTCTCAAAGGATAATGTCGCTCTCCCACCCAGACATCTGTTGGTGTCCTCAGTTCAAGGAAAATGTTACCATCATTGACCGTTGTGGCGAGTTCCCTAATGTACCACTCCTAGGAATAAGAGGAGGTATTACTTATAATCCTGCTTTAGCTCTGCGACAGTTTGGTTGTGCTCGAAGAGATGGTCCACATGAAATGATCATCGAAGGCATCATGTTCGACTATGACAACGATTCCCAAGGCCTCCGTCAAAGATTTGTACGAGCTTGGGGCATGGTGAAGAGAGGTACGTTAGGACAGAAAAATTCTATTCCTATGGAACCTTATCTCAGATGGGTACGCGCCAGAGCTCGTGAACTTGTCATGCCATATCTTGCAATCGGACCTCAGATTGTCGAACCTGAAGCTGAAGGAGGTGCTCCTCAGATCATTCCTTATTCAGATATGCCTACCAATGTTGAGGAACTAAAGAGATCCTGGATCCAGTTGAGAGAAGAAAGGGATACTTTCGAGACTCAGTTCGTCGCAGAAAGGAAGAAAGTGCTAGAACTTACCAGTCAGCTTAATGAGGAACGAAGACTCAATGCGTATCTTCGCCCAAAAAGAAGTCGCCCCTGGGAGACTTGAGCTTTCATTGTATTTTTATTATTATTCCTTTTGTAATGAACATTGATCAAAGAAATCAGCAATAAACATGTCTCTCTTGTTGGTGATTTACGCAAAGTTAAATTCCAAAAGTCCTTGAAAACATTTCATACATTGCATAGCATAACATAACACTGCATAACAGGTATTCTACAAGTTCAATGTTCTCACGGTCTTCATTACAAACAGAAAAATGGATCTCAAACAAACTGTCAAAGATCTCCAGACTCAGAATGCTCAATTCAAGGATATGATGCTAAGCTTATCCAAGGGGCAGGAGGAACTGAAGGCTCTTTTGCTCGAAAAGACGAAAGACAAGAAAGCTGTGAGTTTCATTAACCCGGGAAGAAGGCGTAAAGGACAGGCCACAGGAGTCAAGTTTGGAATCCCGAATGGTCCAGAAGAGGGGGCGGAGAATGATTCAGAGGAAGAGAATGCTGATTTCTCCAACCCTGAGGATGACGATGAAGATTATGAAAATGAACAGTACTCTCCAAGAGATGATAAGTACAAGTTGCTGGAAGAACGTATGCTAGCTATGGAGGGTCAGAAGGCGCCCGGTCTGGATTTCGAAAGTTTGGGTCTGGTCTCCGATGTGACCATTCCTCGCAAATTCAAAATCCCCACTTTCACTAAGTACGATGGTGCGTCTTGTCCTCAGATGCATCTGAGAGCTTATGTGAGAAAGATTCAGCCGCATACCACTGACAGGAAGATATGGATCCATTTCTTCCAAGAGAGCCTGTCTGGCACACAGTTGGAATGGTATTATCAGCTCGAGAGCTCTGACATCCGCACCTGGACTGATTTAGCAACAGCTTTCTATAAACAGTACCAGTATAACTCTGAACTAGCACCTACCCGGCTACAGTTGCAGAATATGACTATGGGATCTAAAGAAAGCTTTAAAGAATATGCTCAAAAGTGGAGAGATTTGGCTGGCAGAGTCAAACCCCCTATGACTGACAGAGAATTGGTGGACATGTTCATGGGCACACTGACCGGCCCATTCTACAGCCATCTACTGGGAAGTTCTTCATCAGGTTTCACTGAACTTATATTAACAGGTGAACGTGTTGAAAGCGGCATCCGAAGTGGAAAGATACAGGCGGCTACCTCTGCAAGCACCAAAAGGTCCTATCAGGGGAGGAACGAATCAAATGCTGTGTACGGTCAAAAGGGTCGTAACAAGAAAAACCGTGACCACGACATTGGAGCAGTTACGATTGCAGTACCACCATCTCAAAACTTCCAGCCCAAACAAGACAGGCCAAGAAGGCAGTTCACCAGGATCAATATGACCTTGGCACAGGCACTGCAGGGAATGCTAAAGGAAAATTTGATCACCCTTAGAGATCCTCCTACAAATCCCAACACTACCTCTTCTCGTTATAATCCCAATGCCAGGTGTGCATATCACTCCGATAGCCCCGGGCATGATACAAACGATTGCTGGTCATTGAAGAATAAGATTCAGGATATGATCGAAGCTGGAGAAATTGAGTTTGAGCCTCCGGAGACTCCTAATGTCATCACTGCTCCTATGCCTAACCATGACAAGACTGTTAATGCTATGGGTGACGATTCTCACATTTCCAATGTGGTGGACTTAACATCTCCTCTCCCGATCATAAAGAGGAATTTATTGCAAGCTGGTTTATTTCCAGGTTGTGCTGAAGATTGCAATCTCTGCATACTCCGGCCCGAGGACTGTTTGAAATTGAAGAATGGTATTCAACGGCTGATGGACGATCGTACAGTTCTCTTCGAAAGGACTCCTAAGGCGGAAAACCCTATTGAAGAAATATCTGTGATTGCTAGGTCCAAAGTTCCAGTGAAGATTACCGCTACCAGGGCGCCTGTGAAGATTACTGTTGAGCCCAGGGTTGCTCCCCTAATCATCACTGCACCGGGCCCGATCCCGTATTCCTCAAGCAAAGCTATTCCGTGGAATTATGGCGGTGATGTTTACGTCCATGGCGTGAAGCAAGTGGATAATGCTGCTAATACTAGTGGCATTGTTGGGACTAGTAAAATTACTCGAAGCGGAAGGATCTTCTCTCCAGAAATCTCACCTCCTGTCCTTGAAACTCGAGGAAAGGAACCAGTCAATCCTTCTCAGTCAGAGACACCGGTCGAAGTTACTCCCGAAGATGTTGCCAAACAAGAAATGGAAGAAGTGCTGAAAATCATTCGTAAGAGTGATTTTGATGTTGTAGAACAGTTGGGGCCTACCCCGTCTAAGATCTCGATGTTATCCTTGCTGTTATCTTCTGAATCTCATGCCAATGCATTGATAAAATTCTTGAAGACTGCTCATGTGCCTCAGGAAACATCTGTCAATCAATTCGAAAATTATGTTGCTCACTTGGCTGTTGACAATGGCCTAGGCTTTTCCGATGCTGACCTGACACCCGCGGGAAAGAATCACAATAAAGCCCTGCATATCTCCATTGAGTGTAGGGGAATCACTCTGTCTCATGTGTTGATCGATAATGGCTCTTCCTTGAATGTGCTGCCGACAGCCGTGCTGGATAAGCTGGATTGTAAAAGCATTGAACTGAAACCTAGTGACATTGTGGTACGTGCTTACGATGGTGCGAAGAGTGTTGTCCATGGCGAAGTAGTCCTGCCTATCAAGATAGGACCTCAAGTCTTCAACACTACCTTCCATGTAATGAACATTCGTCCTGCCTATTCCTGCTTACTGGGACGCCCTTGGATTCATGGGGCAGGCGCTGTAGCCTCGTCTCTCCATCAAAAGTTGAGGTATCCCACAAAGGGCAAAATTGTCACCGTGTGTGGAGAAGAAGAGTACATTGTCAGTAGTGTGCATACCTTCAGATACGTCGAGATGGATGGTGAATTCATTGAGACTCCTTGTCAGTCATTTGAAGTAGTTCCTCCGACCAATCCTGTCCTTAAGCCAACTTCCTGTGTACCCAAGGTTATTCGTGCTCCTCCTGCTATGATTTCTCTGAAGGACGCTCAAGCCGTGGTTGAAGATGGTGGTCGTACTGGCTGGGGTCAATTGATCGACGTACCGTACAAGTCTGACAAATTTGGCCTGGGGTTCAGCTCTGACAAGAGTCAAATTAATGCTGTAGAAGATGCTGACAGCGATTGCGACCTGGATAGCTGGATTTTCCCAACAATTGGTGACAGACTCAATAATTGGAAGGCTGAAGACACTATCCCGATTTCCTTTAGTCAGGAGTAATTGTTATTGTCTATTTTAGTATTGCGAATTTTTGTTTTTTTTTACAATTGAACTTCTCCAAGCGTTGTGTCTATGCCCGGGGCACAATAGCTAATTTGTTAAGGGTTTTGTCATCTTCATAAGCATATTCATATTCAATAAATCAATGGACTTTTTGCATTCAAATATTGCGCTCTTTATCTTTTCTGTCATCTTCCAAACAAGCTATGTTTTCTTACACACACTCACGTAACAAATTGCAGATCCATACCCACTCTGGATCCTGTTGACAATAGTTCTACTACTGTTCATTATGACTTTGAAAATCCGATCTACCAAGCCGAGGATGGAAGTGTGGAAGATTGTGAAGTACCTGGAGAACTTGCCAGACTGTTACTGCAGGAAGAGAGGACTATACAGCCGCACGAGGAGTCAGTTGAGATTGTAAATCTGGGTACCGAAGTAGACAAGAAAGAAGTCAAAATAGGAGCAGGCTTGGAAAACAGTGTCAAAAGAAGGTTGATTCAGATGTTACATGACTATGTAGAGATTTTTGCTTGGTCATATGACGACATGCCAGGGCTGGATACTGATATAGTAGTACATCGGCTGCCAACGAGGGAAGATTGTCGTCCTGTTAAGCAAAAGGTTCGTCGCATGCGTCCTGAAATGTCTGAGAAAATCAAAGCCGAGGTTATGAAACAATTTGATGCAGGTTTTCTGGCTGTTACTTCTTATCCTCAATGGGTTGCTAATGTGGTACCAGTGCCGAAGAAGGATGGCAAGGTGCGAATGTGTGTAGACTACAGAGATTTGAATAAAGCGAGTCCCAAAGACGACTTTCCACTTCCGCACATTGATGTTCTGGTAGATAACACCGCTCAACACAAGGTATTCTCATTCATGGATGGATTCTCAGGTTATAACCAGATTAAGATGGCGCCTGAGGACATGGAGAAAACTACGTTTGTAACGCAATGGGGCACGTTCTGTTATAAAGTAATGCCATTTGGTTTAAAGAATGCAGGGGCAACGTACCAGCGTGCTATGGTGGTTTTGTTCCATGATATGATCCATCATGAAATAGAAGTGTATGTGGATGAGATGATAGCCAGATCTCATACTGAGGGAGAGCATCTCGATCATTTATACAAACTGTTCGAGAGGTTGAAGAAATACAAGTTGAGGTTGAACCCGAACAAATGCACCTTTGGAGTAAGATCCGGCAAACTCTTGGGCTTTATTGTCAGTGGTAAAGGGATTGAGGTTGACCCGGCTAAGGTGAGGGCTATTCAAGAAATGCCAGTTCCCCGTACAAATAAAGAGGTCAGAGGTTTCTTGGGACGTTTGAATTATATTGCCCGATTTATCTCCCACTTGACTGCTACCTGCAAACCCCTCTTCAAACTACTGAGGAAAAATCAAGAGATGAGATGGAATGATGAATGTCAAGAAGCTTTCGACAAAATCAAGGAGTATCATCAAAAACCTCCCATTCTGATGTCACCAGTTGAAGGAAAACCTTTAATCATGTACTTGACCATGTTAGAAAATTCAATGGGGTGTGTGTTGGGACAACATGACGAGTCTGGCCGAAAAGAGCATGCCATATACTACCTTAGCAAAAAGTTTACCGACTGTGAAACAAGATACTCACTGCTCGAGAAAACTTGTTGTGCTTTAGCCTGGGCTGCTCGCCGACTAAGACAATACATGTTGAATCATACCACTTTATTGATTTCTAAGATGGATCCTATCAAATACATATTTGAGAAACCCGCTCTCTCCGGAAGAATAGCAAGATGGCAGATGATTCTAATAGAGTACGACATCCAGTATACTACCCAGAAAGCAATCAAAGGAAGCGTACTAGCCGATCATTTGGCTCATCAAGCAGTGGATGATTACCAATCTATGAATTTTGAGTTCCCAGATGAGGATGTCATGCTTGTTACTAATTATGAAGAACCTGGACCGGATGAAGGACCCGAACTAGGATCCCGATGGACTATGGTTTTCGATGGGTCTTCTAATGCATTGGGCAATGGTGTTGGTGTGGTAATCATTTCTCCCGAGGGTTACCATACGCCTTTCACTGCTAGATTATGTTTTCATTGTACCAATAATATGGCTGAGTATGAAGCATGTATTTTGGGACTCAAGGCTGCTATAGACCGGCGGGTCAAGTTTTTGAGTGTGTACGGAGACTCAGCATTAGTAATCAGTCAGATCAAAGGAGAATGGGACACTAAACATCCGAATCTCATCCCTTATCGAGAGAAGGTGTTGTCACTAATCCCATACTTTGGAGAGATTACATTCGAACATATCCCACGAGAAGAGAATCAGTTGACAGACGCATTGGCTACCATGTCATCTATGTTCAGAGTCAGATGGGACAATGAAGCTCCCATGATCACCATTGAACGGTTAGATGAACCAGCGTATTGTTATGAACTTAACGCTGATGGAGTAGAGGAGAAACCTTGGTTCCACGAAGTAAAAAGATATTTGGAAACTCAGGAATACCCTGAAGAGGCATCTATCAATGACAAAAAATTCCTGAGGAAGTTCTCCGCTAAGTTCTTTCTGAGTAATGGAGTATTATACAAACGTAACCACGATTCGACTTTGCTTCGCTGTGTGGATAAAAAGGAAGAAGAAAAGATTATGGGAGATATGCACGACGGTATTTTTGGGACTCATTCTAGTAGACATACGATGGCCAAGAAGATTCTGAGATCAGGGTATTATTGGTCTACCATGGAAGCTGATTGCCATCTTCACTCCAGAACCTGTCACAAGTGCCAGATATATGCGGATAAAGTACATGTGCCTCCCGCTCCATTGAACGTGTTGACAGCACCTTGGCCCTTTGCAATGTGGGGCATTGATATGATTGGAGAGATTAAACCTACTGCTTCTAACGGGCATCGTTTCATCCTTGTTGCTATTGATTACTTTACAAAGTGGGTAGAGGCCGCCTCATTCGCTTCTGTCACCAAGAATGTGGTGGCACGATTCATCAAGAATAATCTCATTTGTCGATATGGCATCCCTGAAAGAATTATTACTGACAATGGTACTAATTTGAACAACAAGATGATTACTGAACTCTGCACGCAGTTCAAAATAAAACACCATAACTCTTCTCCGTACCGGCCAAAGATGAACGGTGTCGTGGAGGCTGCTAATAAGAATATCAAGAAGATCATACAAAAAATGACGGTGACGTACAAAGACTGGCATGAGATGTTACCGTTTGCTCTTCACGGTTATCGCACTTCAGTACGCACTTCGACAGGAGCAACTCCTTTCTCTTTAGTCTACGGAATGGAAGCCGTTTTACCAGTGGAAGTCCAGATTCCCTCTCTAAGAATCATAAAAGAGGCGGGCTTAGATGAAGATGAATGGATTCAGACTCGACTCGACCAGATAAACTTGATCGATGAGAAGAGACTTGCGGCTGTGTGTCATGGACAGATATATCAGAAGCGCATGACCCAGGCATTTAACAAAAGAGTCAAGAGACAGGTATATCGAATTGGCGATTTGGTAATAAAGCGTATCATTCTACCATAGGGTGATCCTAGAGGCAAATGGATTCCCACGTACGAAGGGCCGTTTGTAGTTAAGAAGGTATTCTCTGGTGGAGCCATGATACTAGCTACAATGGACGGCGAAGACTTCCCGCATCCCGTGAACGCAGACATAGTCAAAAAATACTACGCATAAAAGAGACCCGCTAGGTCGACGTACCTAGGCAAAAGTAAGGGCATCCCGGCGAACCAAAAGGGTTCGGGCAAAAATTAGGGATAAACATATAAAAATGTACACCCGACGAGTCGAAAACCTGAAAAGGCGGCTTGGGCAAAAAAGGGTATCCTGGTGGACTGAAAACCTGAAAAGGCGGTCCAGGCAAAAATTAGGGATTAAAAGCGTATGACTATGTCCCGTTCTCAGACAGCTTCATCCAAGTTCAAAGGACTGAACAAGCTAATCACTTCTATCCGACAGCAGGAGATGAGAGGCTTGAAGACATAATGACAGTAGTGGGATTAAAATCAATAGGACTTTTCCTTCATAGCTTATCCTTTGCTTTCTTGACAATTTCCTCTTACTAGGATCTCTGTCTCCTTGTACTCAAATTGCCTGTTTATAGGCCCTCTTTCAAAATCAACACAATGTTATTTCCAAAAAGATGCTTTTGTTTTACTCTCTCTGTTTTGTTTGCATAAACGTCCATTGATTTAGTTTGAATTGATATATGCATTTGAATATGATTGATGTTTACCAAAAATGCGTGCATAAAATAGAAATAGCGATTACTACGAGACTTCAGGATCGAGGAGAAGGTCTAATCATGCTTTCCAATGAATCCGTTGCTAATCCTATTCCCCAGCAAAGCCAGTCATTCCCAGAAGAGAGTGGCATTACCAGAAAAATGGTTCAATAATCTTCCACCCCCAGCCAGGCTTCTGTTGAACATTTCTACCATCAGACAAAAATCAAGCATCCCCGGCTAAGAAAGGGTCATCGATACCAGTATCTCCCAACCAGAAGGTTGAGATTTATTTTCCCCAGTAGAGTCCTCTGGAAGGACTTTTCAGATGCATAATTCATTCATTACATCATTTCACAACATACGCATGCATACATTGTTCGCATTTAGTTTCAGAAGCATAAAACATCTCATGCATCATGACATGGCATGAAGTTAACTTTATTTTTCAGGTTAATTATCCTCCTGATACAGTCAAAATGAAGATCCATTCAGACGGACATCTTTATCGATTACATTCAAGATTCAAATACATTCATTCTGATAAGCACTCTGATATCCTCCTAATGGTGGCATCTTTAAGCCCACCCCAGATATTCATTGCAAATACAACATCTACAAATACGATCAGATACAGTCTAACGTACGGTTCATTCTGATTCAGCCCAACATATAACTCCTTCCACTCAGATACGATCTAACGGACGATCCATTCCGACCTTCAACAACTCCAATACGGTCCAGCATACGACCCATTTGGACCTTCAAGGCCTCGGGTGCTACCTAGCGTACGGTACCTTCTGAAGTGTAGTCTGGCGTATGACTACCCCTTTATTATTAGATGCAGCCTAACGGACGGCTCGTTCTGCTACTCAGAGACGGTCTAGCTTACGACCCGCTTGGAGGTTCATCCCCTCAAATGCTACCTAGCGTACGGTACATTCTGAAGTGTAGTCTGGCGTATGACTACCCCCTTCATCATCAGGTACAGCCTAACGGACGGCTCAGTCTACAACTCAGATACGATCTAGCATACGATCCATTCTGATCCTTCACCCCCAGTAACGATACAGCCTAACGGACGGCTCGTTCCGCAACTCAGATACGATCTAGCGTACGATCCATTCTGATCCTTTATCCCCAACGGCGTATGACCCATTCTAACTCCCCAGTGAATTCGACGGCCTAATGAATGACTCACTATACGGTCTGGCGTATGACCCAGTGACACCCATGACTTCAGATATCTTCTAATGTACGACGCACTCTGAAGCTCTCATCATCAAACTTCCTAGATGGCATCTTTAAGCCCATCTCCATCAAGACTAACTAATTGACAAGTGCAAATTTTTGGGGCGTTCTAAATGTTCAATAATCTTCCACCTCCAAACCACGAATGGCGTACATACCATTCTGACTCTCTCGGTTCAAGAATATTGAACAGGGGCAGCTGTCATACCCCAAAATTTGCCCATTAATATTTTAAGACATTTTTCAGGGCACTCCGACTCATTTTTATGACACTGGTCTTAAAGGAACGAAGGCCCAGCTCACGAATGGCCCAATCCAGAAAATGGCCCAAACTGGCCTGTTCGCTACACGTTCGCTACACGCTCGCCTAGCGAAGCTGACAGATAACAGAAAATTATGGGCTTCACTCTGAGCCCATTAGGTCACAAAAAAGAGCATTATAAATACCAGCACTTCAGTAATGAAAAAAACGAAAAAAGAGGACGAAAGGAGAACCCTAGCAAGCAAACCCTAGCACTCACAGACGGAAAACCCTAAAGGAAACCCTGAAGGAAAAGCCGGCGGCAGCAAGGTCACTTCCGCTCAATTCGATCCGATCGGCCAACTCAAGGTTACAATTCGATTACAAACAGGTTGGCATTGCTATTACTACCTTATGTTCTTAATTTGCATATGGTATCATGATTGAATTTATGAAACTATCTTAAGTTTTACATATGAATTTAAGTATGCATGAACACCTGAATGTCTAACCACATAATCTCTGTAATGGATGCTATAAGGTGTGAAGCTTGCTGACATTATGCTGTTATCAAAACCAGAATCCGCAGCCGCTCGCTAGCACATCGCTAAGCGAGCATGCAACGAGTATTCGCTAAGCCCTCGCTAGGCGAGGCAGCGGCGACCGGGACAGTCGCTGATTTTTCTGTTCTGTCCTTTGCTAACCTGTCATGTTTTTATCATAGCCCTGCATTATTTATCTGACCCTACTGCTGTTCTGGTTTCTTTTGCGGTGCAATCCTTGATTGCATCCTGACTTGGTACTCTAACCCGTTTGCTGAATTTTGTAAAGGTTCACCTTTCCCAGGAAAAGATTGCTGTCTAGGTCTTCCACTTTATTTGTGGGATACCCTTGTGGAGTTTCACCCTAAATTACCTAATTAATTTTAATGTATTAATTTTAATGTATTAATTTTAATGTATTAATTTTAATGTGGAGATTCATCCTAATTACCTAATCGATTGTAAAATACGGCCTCTAAATATGTGATCTTGGACCTCTCTTTATTGCCTTACGATATTACGGTATTACGGTCATGTCCCGCGAATGTGGGGATACCCTTAGCAAAGACCCTTCGGTTAAATCATCATAAAATAAATCATGGTCCCTCGGATGTTGCCTTCGAAAATACGATTTTGTCCCTCGATGACCCTTCGGTGTAGCCTACGGTTAAATGATGATCGTCCCTTCGAATGCTAAGGTATCCTTACAACTGTTGCCTTCAATGACCTATCGATGACCCTACAACGACCCTTTTACATCCAAAGGATAAAACTACTTACTTCTCAATAGTAAGGACAGTTTTACCCTCATAAGGATAGGAAATACCCATAACGACCTTAGGAAGGTATAACTCTCAATTACTGGATCATAACCTAAAACATTTTCCACCCCTCACACTTTGCAAGTCCTAGAAAATTACCACTTGGTATACATTCATACTAGAATCATTATCAAGTTATATTTTTCTAAACTGTTTTTCAAAATCAAACGAGATAAATACTTTGTATACATTCATACGAGAATCATTACAAAGTTAAACTCTCTTTCGAAACATTTTTAAACAATTCATCAACACTTTTCAGACAAAAATATAAGTGATCCAGCAATTAAGAGCCCATGGATAACCATGGATACAAAGGGTGCTAATACCTTCCCTTTGTATAATGTACCTCCCGAACCCAAAATCTATTGAGGTCTTTCCTGTTCTTTTCCACCTTTCCTTATTGGATAAAAGAAAAGTCGGTGGCGACTCTTGCTATCCGCGACATTGCGATAAAAAGCAAAATACCCCAAGTCAGTTCACCGTATGACAGCCGGTACTGAGAAGAGTTATGGTGTTTTATTTTGAACTGCGTGCAGAGTTCAGTAATCATTTCGCTGTTCAAATTAGTACCATTGTCAATGATAACTCTTGCTATTCTTCCGGAGAGAGCAGGTTTCTCCAATATATATTTGATAGGATCCATCTTAGAAATCAATGAAGTGGTATGATTCAACATATACTGTCTTAGTCGGCGAGCAATCCAAGCCAAAGCACAGTAAGTCTTCTCAAGCAGTGAATATTTTGTTTCACAGTCGGTACACTTTTTGCTAAGGTGGTATATTGCATGCTCTTTTCGACCAGACTCGTCATGTTGCCCCAACACACACCCCATTGAATCTTCTAACACGGTCGAATACATGATTAGAGGTCTTCCTTCAACTGGTGGCATCAGAATTGGAGGTTCTTGGAGATATTTCTTGATTTTGTCAAAAGCTTCTTGACATTCGTCATTCCATATTATCTCTTGATTTTTTCTCAGTAATTTTCTTGTCTACTTCAGTACCTAGATTCAGTTGATTCCTCATGCGGCTGTATGGTCTTTTCTTCCTGCAGTACCAGTCTGGCAAGTTCTCCAGGTACTTCACAATCTTCCTCACTTCCATAGTCGGTTTGGTAGATCGGATTTTCGAAGTCATAATTAACAGTAGCAGAACTATTATCAACAGGATCCAGAGTGGATATGGATACGCAATTTGTTACGTGAGTGTATGCAAGAAAACATAACTTGTTTGAAAAATGACAGGAAAGATAAAGAGCGCAATATTCGAATGCAAAAAAAGTCCATTGATTTATTGAATGTGAATATGCTTATGAAAATGACAAAACATTTAACCGAATTTGATACACTAAATAAGCAATAACAATTACTCCTGACTAAAGGAAATCGGGATAGTGTCTTCAGCCTTCCAATTATTGAGTCTGTCACCAATTGTTGGGAAAATCCAGCTATCCCAATCGCAATCGCTATCAGCATCTTCTACGACATTAACAGTCTTGCCATGATTAGGCATAGGAGCAGTGATGACATTAGGAGTCCCCGGAGGATCAAATTCAATTGCTCCAGCGTCGATCATATCCTGAATCTTATTCTTCAACAACCAACAATCCTTTGTATCATGCCCGGGGCTATCAGAGTGATATGCACACCTGGCATTGGAATTATAACGAGGAGAAGTAGTGTCGGGATTTGCAGGAGGATCTCTGAGGGTAATTAAATTTTCCTTTAGCATACCCTACAGGGCTTGTGCTAAAGTCATATTGATCTTGGTAAACTGCCTTCTTGGCCTGTCTTGTCCGTGCTGGAAGTTTTGAGATGATGGTGCTGCAATCGTAACTGCTCCAACGGTATGGTCACGGTTTTTCTTGTTATGACCCCTTTGACCGTACACAGCATTTGATTCGTTCCTCCCCTGGTAGGACCTTTTGGTGCTTGCAGAGGTAGTCGCCTGTATCTTTCCACTTCGAATGCCGCTTTCAACACGTTCACCTGTCAATATAAGTTCAGTGAAACCTGATGAAGAACTTCCCAGTAGATGGCTGTAGAATGGGCCAGTCAGTGTACTCATGAACATGTCCACTAATTCTCGATCAGTCATAGGGGGTTTGACTCTGCCAGCCAAGTCTCTCCATTTTTGAGCATATTCTTTGAAGCCTTCTTTAGATCCCATAGTCATATTCTGCAACTGTAGCCGAGTAGGCGCTAGTTCAGAATTATACTGGTAGTGCTTGTAGAAAGCTGTCGCTAAATCAGTCCAGGTGCGGATGTCAGAGCTCTCGAGCTGATAGTACCATTCTAACTGTGTGCCAGATAGACTCTCTTGGAAGAAATGGATCCATAGCTTCCTATCAGTGGTATACGGCTGAATCTTTCTCACATAAGCTCTCAGATGCATCTGAGGATAAGACGCACCATCGTACTTAGTGAAATTGGGGATCTTGAATTTGCGAGGAATGACCACATCAGAGACCAGTCCCAAGCTTTCGAAATCCAGACCGGGCGCCTTCTGACCCTCCATAGCTAGCATACGTTCTTCCAGCAACTTGTACTTGCCATATCTTGGAGAGTACTGTTCATTCTCGTAATCTTCATCGTCGTCCTCATGGTTAAAGAGATCAACATTCTCCTCTTCTGAATCATTCTCTGTCTCCTCTTCTTGATCCTTCGGAAGTCTAATCTTGACTCCTACGGCATGTCCTTTAAGCCTTCTTCCCGGGTTGATGTAACTCACAACTTTCTTGTCTTTCTTCTTCTCGAGCAAGAGAGCCTTCAGTTCTTCTTTCCCCTTGGATAAGTTCAAGATCATCTCCTGGAATTGAGCATTCTGAGCCTGGAGATCTTTGACAGTTTGTTCGAGGTCCATTTTTCTGTTTGCAATAGGAAGATCGTGAGAACATTAATCCCTTTAGAGTACCTGTTATGCAATGTTATGTTATGCTATGCAATGTATGTTATGCTATGCAATGTATGAATTGTTTTCAATGTTTAGAGTCCTTGAAATGGTTAGTACAATGCCATGATGTTATAATGTTATGATGTTATGATGTCATGATGTTATGATGTTAAATAAGTAACGAGCATAAACAAGTCACACAACAATCATTCCTAGGTTTTAAGGCTTGCATGAGTTCCATAGGTAAGTACCCTCCCCACTGAAGTTTGGTTGGTTCAACCTGCCCTAGAATAGTAACCGGGTTCTAGAAGGATCTCAAATCATTGACCTTCCTTTAAGTCCACTTCAGTGCAACACCAAGTGGTTGACCGAAGCTTCCCTAAAGTCCAATCTCAAAGAGTGTAGTATCGAGTCTCAACCAAGCCCAGTCGGAACCGAAGTCAGTTATCTCACTACTTTCTAATGGCTAGGATGAGTCAATTAGGGTTCTAAAGGTCTGGTTAATGCTTTGATGACACCACGCGGAAGCCAAATTTTTCCTCAAGTAAACATGAGGAACATCAGGATATCCAAAGCGTCACATTAACCGTAGCCATCATTTTGACCATTCCAATATACGCCGGATAGTCGTGATGATCTTTTGCTACTTACCTAAGGTACACTAGATCCGGGTGTAGGATCTTTCACTCAAGCATAAAATACCCAAGCAATCCCTTAAAAGTAAATCAGACAATTTAAATAAATGATCTTGTTTTTAAGGTAACCTCTCTTTAATAGTCCCCAGCAGAGTCGCCAGTTCTGTCATACGGTGAACTGACTTTGGTGTATTTTGCTTTGGAAAGCAAATGTCGCGGATAGCAAGACTCGCCACCGACTTTTCTTTTATCCAATAAGGAAAGGTGGAAAAGAACAGGAAAGACCTTAATTAGATTTTGGGTTCGGGAGGTACATTATACAAAGGGAAGGTGTTAGCACCCTTTGTATCCATGGTTATCCATGGGCTCTTAATTGCTTGATCACTTATGTTTGTCTGAAAAAAGTGTTTGTGAATTGCTTAAAAAATGTTTTGAAAAGAGAGTTTAACTTTGTAATGATTCTTGTACGAATGTATACAAAGTATTTATCTCGTTTAATTTTGAAAGCGGTTTAGAAAAATATAACTTGGTAATGATTCTAATACGAATGTATACCAAGTGGTGATTTTCTAGTATTTGCAAAGTGTGAGGTATGAAAAATGTTTTAGGTTGTGAGCCAGCAATTAAGAGTTATACCCACCCAAGGTCTTTATGGGCATTTCCTATCCTTATGAGGGTAAAACTGTCCTTACTATTGAGAAGTAAGTAGTCTTATCCTTTGGATGTAAAGGGACATCGTAGGGTCATCGTTTGGTCATTGAAGGCAACATTTGTAAGGATACCTTAGCATTCGAAGGGACGATCATCATTTAACCGTAGGCTACAACGACGGGTCATCGGGGGACAAAATCATATATTCGCAGGCAACATCCGAGGGACAATGATTCATTTTATAGGGACATGATGATTTAATCAAAGGGTCTTCGCTGAGTGTATCCCCACATTCGCGGGACATGACCATAATACCGTAATATCGTAAGGCAACAAAGAGAGGTCCAAGATCACATATTCAAAGGCAATATTTTACAATCAATTAGGTAATTAGGATGAATCTCCATATTAAAATCAATTAGGTAATTAGGTCCACATTAAAATCAATTAAGTAATTAGGATGAATCTCCACATTAAAATCAATTAGGTAATTAGGATGGATCTCCACAAGGGTATCCCACAAATAAAGTGGAATACCTTAGCCAGCTACCTTTTCCGGGAGTATGTGAACATTTACAAAATCCAGCAAACAGGTCAGAATACCAAATCAGGGTGCAATCGAGAGTTGCACCACAAAAGAAAACACAACGGTAGGAATGTCAGGCAAAATAACACATGGTTAGAATAAAACAGATTAGATAAGCATAGAACAGAACAGAAAAATCAGCGACTGTCACGTTCGCTCCTGCCTCGCCTAGCGAAGGCTTAGCGAATACTCGCTACATGCTCGCTTAGTGATGTGCTAGCGAGCGGCTACGGGTTCTGGTTTTGGTAACAGTACAATTCCAGAAAGCTCCAAACCCTATGGCATCCATTACAGAAATTACATGGCTAAACGTTCAAGATATTCATACATACTTAAATTCACATGCAAAAACTTAAGATATTTTATAAATTCAATCATAATGCCACATGCAAGTTAAGAACATAAAGCGGTAATAGTAATGCAAACCTGTTTGCAACTGAATTGCAACCTTGAATTGGAAAGTCACTCTTAGGGTTGGTGCCGGATTGAGTTCGGCGGAGGTAACCTTTGTGCAGATGAGTTTCCTTCAGGGTTTCCTTTAGGGTTGCTCTGAATTCTTTGGGTTAGCCTCCAGGGTTTGCTCTGCCTTCTTTCTATCTCCTCTTTTCGTTCCCCTTTTTCTGAATGAGGTCCTTGGTATTTATAATAGTTTTTGTGACCTAATGGGCTCAGAATGAAGCCCAGAATTTTCTGGTATTCGCAAGCTTCGCTAGGCGAGTGGCGTAGCGAAGGGTTTGCTAGGCGAAGGAGTTGCTCGCCTAGCGAGCATGCCGGTTTGGGCCATTTTCTGGATTTGGCCATCTGTGTGCTGGGTCTTTGTTCTTTTTAAGATCAATGCCTTGAAAAATAAGTTGGAGTGCCTTAAAAATGCCTTGTAATATTAACGGGCAAATTTTGGGGTATGACAGAAGGCTTGGAAGAGAAAGGAGAAGGCACTTTTGGACGGACGAAAGAAAACATTGCATTTGAGAAGATAGCTACTACGAGGGATTTGAAGACGGCGAGATTCAAGGGCATCAACCATTGAAGATCAAAACCTCCTAATTCTTTGTAATGTCTAATCTTTACATTATGAATTCTTTGAGTACTATGAGAGGCTAAACCCCCTTATGCTAGGGGGTGGTCCTGATGTGATCGTATGTTATGAATTTGAACAAATGATTTCTTGATTACCATGTTACTTAATTCAATTCAATTGTGTGATGTTATTATGCTTTTGTATCGGACAAATACAAATTGATCTATGACTTTCAATAACAGGATTGTGATTGTTAGGGTTTTCACACAATTGGGTTTATGAATGCATCATCTATGACTAGTAACTTTTGTAAATCACCGTAAACCTTGATACTGTTTATGATTAAAACCAATGATTAATTGAATGGACATTTGAGTAAGAATTGGTAGTTTAATAGTTTCTTCATTAAGGACTTAAAGAAGAACATTCTGAGGTTAGGTGATTGAATGTTTCATATGTATGAAGGAAATCTTGACTGAATTCATAACTGGTTAAATCAACCACTCACCCTAGCATATTTTATCTTAATCAATTATTTCTACTAATTTTGTGTTTACTATTATAAATTCCAAAACAACCAAACCATTATCTTTTTATTCTGATAGAATCAAATTAAAATAAGTATTTCCTACGCAATCCCTGAGATCGATACTTGGAAAGAAAACTCCTTATTACTACATCGGTAAAAATAGTACACTTGCTATTTTTCCGATCATGGTTCTTTGTTTCGATTGGTTGTAACTTCAGTCTATTGGTCTTCATCAAGCACAATTATAATTGTTTCTTGCTCTTGTCAAATTGACCCTTGACTCTAATCCCACCCTTTGCTTTCATCTACTAGAACATCTCGACTAATCACAAATTTATCATCATTTGGTGAATATAATTTATATGCATCAGTCAAATGATAACCTATGAGTACAATAGCCTGACTTCGATCATCTAGTTTCTTCCTCAATTGATCAGTTACATGCCTGAAGCACATTAATCCAATGACTCTAAAATGACTAACATTGGGCTTATGTCCTATCCAAGCCTCATATGTCTTCTCAACTATCTTCTTCGTTGGACATCTGCTTAGAATGTATATTATTGTCGAAGCTGCCTCACCCCAAATTCTCTTTGGCAATTATTTAGCTTTCAACATGCTTCAAAATGTTCAATATACTTCTATTTTTTCTCTCAGTTATACCATTATGTTGAAGTGTATAGGGTGAAACGGCCTCATGCGTTATACATTCATCAATGCAAAATCTTGCAAATTCTTTAAAGGTGTATTCACCATCACCACTCGTTCTCAGTTTCTTTAACTTGCATACACTTTGTTTCTCGACATGCAATTTAAACTTGATGAACTATGTGAATACCTCACTCTCCATTTCAATAAGGTAAATGCACATATATGTAGTGAATTCGTCTATGAAGGTTAGAAAATAATAGTTACCTCCATTCGACCTTATTTCAAAAGGTCCACAGACATCTGAGTGAATAAGTTCCAGTTTTTCTCTCGACTTCATGGATAAGTCATGTTTGAATGCCTTCTTAGCCAACTTTGTTTTGCAACATTCCTCACATACTTGACTTCATTAGTACAAATACTACATTTTATGACAAAGATTTCTCCTAAGTTATTGAAAAACCGAGGTCAAATGACCTGGAACGCGCTAAATATTATTTTTTTAAAGAAACTTTATCTGTCACCTCGGTTATCTAGGAAAATCAATGTAAAATGTTGTTTAGTATTCGAACTTCGATTCCCAGCTCCTACAATTTTATGTTTTATTTACGACTAAAAATACGCATTTACTTTTTATACATTTTAGGTCGGATATTATCCATCGGTTGTTGAAGAAAACTGAGATAAAAACTCTAAAAACAATTTGTATTCCTTCAGAATTATAATGTTTTGTCTCATTCACTTTTTTCACCCTAGCGAACGAAAGGAACCCATTATTCTCGAGCGAATGAAGGAGTTTCCCAATACTCAGAACCACCACCCTTCTTCTTCGAGGAGGAAGTAAGCTCGAGTTCTTCTCCGTTGAGTCTCTCATCATATTTTCAGTATGTAAAAGTTCTCCATTAATGTGGTTGTTTTTGTTTCCGTCGTTGATGTTGTAACTGTATGTCTTCGTCATCTTTGTTGTTGTTGTTATTGTTTTTGTTCAGTCGTTGATGTTGGTGCCATATGTGGTTGTTGTTGTTGTTATTGTTTTTGAGATTTATACTCTTTACTATAATATTTTTATGGTATTTGTTGTTGTTCTAGTAGTTATTGTTTGTTGTGTACTATTTTTAATTTATTTTCAAAAGTTGTATGCGATTATGGATCGTAATTGGATGAAAGCCAATGTAGTAAGTAAAGAGTATGAGAATGGAGTGATTCAATTTCTTGATTTTGCGGGGAAAAAACCTTTCTAAAGAGAAGGGGATTTTTGTGTCATTTTAAAATTTTCCAAAATATGCACAAACATCAAAGAGATGAAATATTCAATCATTTAAGTTGTGATGAAATTATTTAGAATTACATGAAATGGGTATGGCATGGTGTAGCACCTCAAATTTGCACCTCCCATTTGTATATACATTTCATGTTTAGGTCATTAACATTGCATTGTCATTGCATAGTCCATCATGTCATCAGGCAAGACTGGTTAGGAGATTCAACTGTGCAAGGCAACAAGAGCATTCTCCATGAGATCAAAGCCCTAGGGTTGGAACAATGAGTTCACATGACCCAAGGATCATTTTGAAGTGATTTGGCCAAGAGTTGAAGGCTCAGAGCTCATCAGTCCATGTGCAAATCATCTGAAACCCTAAAAAGTCAATAAAAGTCAACTGTCAGCTCAACTATGGATTTGGAGGTGGGAGATGGTTAGAGATGCCTCATTCATGTGTTAACAAGTCTCATTTGACATTTCAAACATCAAAATTGAAGGATTTGAGGTCAGATCAAGACTTTCCCAAAATAGCAGGTGACCTGTAATTTGAATTTGCAAAAAATGGAAAGGTTTTCAACTCAAGATTACATCATCAAGAAAGCTTCAAATGAAATTTTGTCCAACATGAAAGTTGTAGATCCTTCTCTCCCATTTCCAAAAAGTCCAAGATCATGAATTTCTCATGTGTCGTTGAGGAGATATGGTTCAATCATGGCAAGGTGTATTTGAAGATTCAAATGTGCATAACTTCTCAACCAAAGCTCCAATTCAAGTGGCTCTTTTTTGTACATTCTTCTCTTGACCTCTACTTTCCAAATCATGCATTGCATTTCATGAATTATGATCACATGAACATTTGGTATTTCACTTGATTTTTGGAGGGAAAATATGAAGTTTAAAATTGGTCAATTATTTGAATATTCCACCACTTCTATTGGCTCTAAAATGAAATTTCAAGTGAAATCAAATGCATTTTCGTGTACTGTTCATCATGCACACCATGCATAAGGGTGAAATCTCAATTTTGCATGTACACCTCATTTTCCCTAATTCCATTTACCATGGCTTAAACATGATTAGGAGAGTGATTAGGAAGATGTATATAACACAAATCATAACTGTTTTCAGCTAACAACACTCACTTTTTCAGATCTAGATCCAATTCTTGAAATTTTTTCTCTCAAATTTTCTTCAATTTTCTTCAAACCACTTCATCATCCATTGCCTGATTCATCATCTGGAAGTATCATGGAGCATGTTTGAAGCAAGAATCAAGAGAATCCGTGCCTTTTTGCAGCATATTGAAGCTTGAGTTCATCCATGGCAAGTGCAAATTCTGGTGGAATCAAGCACGGTTAATCCTCCATTCTTCATCCAATCATCTGTACAAGCATTGTAGAGGAGGTTTTAAGCATTGCAAGGCCTGAAATACACCAATTCCAGTTCTGCTTCTTCAAGAGGTCATTGAATCGATCCTTTCATTTCTCAAAATTGTTATGCTATTGTTGTAGATCTTGCAATGCTGAGTATTCTGAGCTTTGAACCATTGATTTTCATGCAAAATTGAGTGAGATATGCTTGTATAAAGTTTGGATGATGATTCTTAGTTGCTTCGATTCATGCATGTTTGAGTGTTTATTGATGAGTTAGTTATGGATTCTTGATGTATGTTGAAGGATGTACACGATGATATGCTTAATTTCCATTTCTGAGAATTTTGTTCTTGATGCTCATGATGTTGCTACTGTTCATGTTGAACGCGTGAGGAAGAAGATGATGAACGCTTAGGCCATGGTTTCTTGATCTTTAGAAAACACTTTGCTGCATCTGCATGTGTTTATTAGGATATGCGCATGTACTGGTCCACATCATCGTGTGCGTGGCATTTTAATTGGTTCAGAAGCCTTTGACCGAGCACACTCAGTCGTTGACCTGCCAGCGTTTAAATGAAACGCTGAGTTTCATCATATGGCGCCAAATATTTTCAAACTAGCTCAGCCTTCGATTCCGCGCCAGGGCAATATTTTGAATGCTTCATGTTTTTTTGTTCCTTTCCCTCCATGCATTGCCATACTTGTTTCACATGCATTTTTTAATTTTTTCTCAACATTAAAAATTCACAACAAATTGAATATTCATCCAAAAATTATGTGGTTTTTTGCATTGCATTCCATTTTCTATCTAGTATTTTATGAACATTTTTACATAAATTGTGCATGGCTGGAAATTATTTTGTGCTAGGGAATGTGAACATGCATGTATTCTTGACCTTGCCTTGCCATATCCTTTGTGAAATGCTTGATTCTTGTCCAATGCTCATGAAACTTTACATGTTGAAACTAGACTAATTGCTTGACATTTTGGTGTTGAGTTGGTATTTTTATCATGTGTCATTTCTGTTTTATGATCATGATAAGTTAGGTGTGACAATTTGTGTCACACCTTGTGATGTTCAACTTGATTGATTTATTTGCCATGCCAAATGAATTCCAATTGCCTTGATTTTTTGTATGATGCATGTTATAGATGTTGTGATTGATCATGAAGTTTGTTGGAATTTTTGGGATCAGTTCTGATTTAATTGAGATTTTTCATTCTGGATGGTCACATTTGAGCTTTTAAATTGCCTTGAACTTCATTTGATTGTGAAATGCTTGTGGTTTATCCAATGCTTCTTAATTTTTGCACACTAATTCTAGACATATTAAGTGTTGTTTTGGCTTTGGTTTGAGGTCTTTACCATGATCCATCTCTGTTTTATGCCTATGCTAACTTGGTGTGCCAATTGGTGTCACACATGTGCTTGTTGTGCTTATCTTGACTTATGCTAAGTGATTGCCATGCTTAATGATGTCCAATGCCTATAATTTTTTGTGTGATGATTATGTTGTATGTCCTGTTTACTCATGAATTTTTCCAAGATCATTTGAATCATTTTTGATTTAATGTGCATTTGTTGCTTCTGATGTCATAATGTGGTCACAAGTTGCATACCTTGCCATGTTTGGTTTATGAAATGGATTTGGTAATTGATATTGAGATGAGACCTTTTGGATTGCTTCAAGATGTGTTTGAAGTTGATTCTTGTTAATTTTCAACTTCTGTTTTGAATTTTTTCTCCATCTTTGACACTAGGCTTTGACCTAGTGGTTGGTTGCTTATGTTTGAGCTTTGATTTCAGGTGGAGCATTCAAATTCCATAGTTGATGATGCTCTATCATTTGAACCTTTGATGTTTACTTTTGACTAATAACCTTGTGTGTTTTGTAGGGTTGTTAACTCATTTGAGTTTGACTTGTTGGCTTGTGCCTTTGCCCATTGGGTTTGACTGTTTGATATTCATGATTGTCTTTTTGTCGGTACAGTTGAACTGATTTGTCTGATGTTTCCACAGGTACATAAGTTGCTTAAGTTCAATTTGAACTTGCTTTTGCTTGGTTGCTTAACAACTGAGGTATAACTTTCTGACTTCATGTAGTCTGGAAGACCTGTCCTGTTATGTGGGCAGACACCTGTCTGAAGCCCTCCTTAAGAGGCAATGCTTGTGAATGTTTATCTTTGTGCCAAGCAGGAAAGTCCTCTTATGAGGCAATTGGCAGATAAAAGAGATGTGCAATCCATCTCCTGCTACTCAGTGTGTCATTCCCTTTGCTCACACACCATGTGTTGATGCATTGTGGATACTAACCCAAGATCTTTGTTGTGTCAGTCATATGTGGAGAAGAGTTCCAACTTTCTGAACTCCCACACTTTCATTTGTCTGAAGCTCTCCCAGGCCAGGGATAAGAGTTGTGAGGTCTTACCCTCACTTCCTATTTCATCTGCTTCACCCTAACTCTCAATGTTAGGGTTAAGAGCTAACTACACCCGATTCCAGTTGGCTTGTGTTTCACAGCCTAACCTTGTATGAGCCCAATTGTGTGCATATAGTGTGTGTGCTTGTTTTTGTGCTTGTATGTATTTGCTTGTGCTATCTAGGATAGCTTGCTCCCTGTGCAAGTTAGATAGAAACCTCAACCTAGGACCATGGTGAATTTACATGATAACTATTAGGCTCGAGTCAGACTCCCTTCTAGTTTGTCATTTCCCAGTCTCTGGTTAGGTTAGAAGTTCTTTCCCTGCGTAGGGGAACTACGTCGCCCTGATCCTCATACCAGATGAGGTACGTAGGCAGGAGATGAGCAGATCTCTCCGGGCGCCCTTTTTCTTTTGTAACCCCTTTGTGTGCGTTTGGAGTCTGACGTAATTCTAGCGATTGGCAGTTGGTTTCCTGTGTCTGGTTTGTTTTGTTTGGAGTCTGACGTAAGTCCAGCGATTGGCGGTTGGTTTCCTGTGTGCGTGTTTGTTGGTTCGGAGTATGATGTAAGTCCAGCGATTGGCATTCGACCTCCATGTTTGCCTGTTTGTGTGGAGTCTGACGTAAGTCCAGCGATTGGCAGTCGGTTTCCTGTGTTGGTTTTGTTTGGCGTGCGTTAGCCGAGCTACGAGTGCTCTGATTCTTCTCCAGTCCGAGAAGATACGTATGCATAGGATGTGACATCCTAGCGAGCACGTTTCCCCTGTCCCGAACTACGTCGACTCTGATGTCTGTGCCTGACAGACTACGTAGGCCCAAGATGCGATATCCTGCCGAGTCCTGTTTCTCTTGTCTTTTTGTGTGTTCTTTCCAGCCTTGAGTGCAGTGTTTGATCAGTTTCTAGCAACCTTATCCTTCCTTTTGTGCATGGATCCCGTTGAGTACGACGGATGCGTAGGGGTGCTAATACCTTCCCTTTGCATAACCGACTCCCAATCCCATCTCTCTCTGGTCGCGATACCATGTCTTTTCCAGGTTTACTTCGAGCGTTTCCTTTCCCTCTTTTGGGATAAATAACGCACGGTGGCGGCTTTGTTGTTTTCGTTTCCTGCCGGTTTTTTGCGTAATGCGACAGCTGGCGACTCTGCTGGGGATAAGAGAAGTTGACCTCTTGCTGGTCCATCTTCCCTAAGCGAGTCTCTCCTAGCGCTCTCTAGGATAGGGTTTAGGTTGCTTTTGCTGTTTCATTTATTATATTTATGATATTATGTTGTATACATGTGCATATCTGTTTGCATGCATCATACTGTCATCATGTTGGATTCTGTACAGGTTGGTTCCTCTGATTTGGGGTGGGTGTTCTGAGTGAGGCCCAATACCTAGGCCTGAGCATACACCTAGGATTAGCGTGGTCTCATGTTTCTTCACATGTTGTACGACATGATGAGGAGACGTGTCACCACAGCCGGACGAGGTTCATTTGAGAGAGTCCTTCCGGGTGGAGTTATTCCGCTTAGGTTGGATTATCTCTTTTGAGCTATTGACTTCGGTGACCGTTCTTTCCCGGATCTTTGATTTAGACGATCTTAAGAGAGCTACAACGGCACACCCGAAAGGGCAAACCCGTTGAGTATCTTTTCCCGATTGTCGAGACCATTGTCCGCCTTAGGATGACCTTGTTAGAATTCACCTATGAGGGGAGGGTTTAATTCTTGCAAGTACAGGTTTCTGCCAGTGATGTTGTGTTCTTTGTTTCTGGACGCCGGAGGTTTGACCCTGGTATTGATCGGAGGGTTCCGTTTATTTCGGATCCCTGGGCTGAATTTGAGGGTACTTACTTAGATGGTGACTTGGTTCAGATGACTTTGGGTCTCAGATGATTTTTGGGGTTTCAGATGACTTTGTGGTTCCGAATTCAGGCCGAAGCTTTGATCCCTGTGCCTTGTGATGCACAGCCAACCAGTCATAGTTGCATCATTTGTATCATAGCATGTTTATTTTCAAAAAAAAGTAATGCATGAAATAATAATGCATAAAGAAAAAGTTAACTCGCATACGCATATCCTTTATCAGAATCATTCATGATAAAATAGCATCCGCATCATACGCATATCATGTACATATCATTCTTGCATTACAGACAAGTTTGGGGAGAGACTTCTCACTCTGGTTCCTGTCCTAGGAAGGATTGCTGATCATCGTCCGCACCGCTACGCAACCAGATTGAATCATCAGAGGAACATGGACCAGGTTAAAGCTGAGTTGGCTGAGATGAGGGCTAACATGGCCCAATTCATGAACATGATGCAAGGAGTTGTTCAAGGGCAAGAGGAGCTGCGTGCCTTAGCCCAGAGACAGGAAGCTGTGCTCCCACCGCCTAGCCGTACTTCACCAGTGGGTGTGCCTGTTCATGAGAATGTTGCTACTGCTGCTCCCGTCACTGACTATGCCATGGGAGATGAGTTGAGGGGTATTCGAATTAATGGACAGCCTCTTGCTGCAGAGACTGTTAATGTCAGAGCAACCCGTACTCCGGTTCGCCATCCTGCTCCGCTGGTTGACAGGCAGGAGGATATGTTCACTCTCCTCAGTGATGATGGTGAGGTTGTAAGGACTGAAGAAAGGGATAGAAAAGTTGATGCCCTAGCTGAGAAGATCAGAGCCATGGAGTGTCAGAACTCTCTGGGGTTTGATGTGACAAATATGGGCTTGGTTGATGGATTGAGGATCCCTTACAAGTTCAAGGCGCCTTCCTTTGACAAATACAACGGTACTTCTTGTCCTCGCACCCATGTACAGGCTTATTACAAGAAGATCTCCGTATACACTGACGATGAGAAGATGTGGATGTACTTTTTCCAAGACAGTTTGTCTGGAGCGTCTTTGGACTGGTACATGGATCTGAAGAAAGAATCAGTCAGAAGCTGGAAAGATCTGGGTGAAGCCTTTCTGAGGCAATACAAGCATAACATGGATATGGCGCCGAGCCGGACTCAGTTGCAGAGTCTTTGTCAAAAATCTGGTGAAAGCTTCAAAGAGTACGCCCAGAGGTGGCGTGAGTTAGCTGCAAGAGTGCAACCTCCGATGTCGGAGAGAGAGCTGACTGACATGTTCATCGGGACCTTGCAGGGTGTGTTCATGGACCGCATGGGGAGTTGCCCGTTCAGTAGCTTTTCTGATGTTGTTGTTTGTGGGGAGAGGACTGAGAGTCTCATTAAAGCAGGAAAGATACAAGATCCTGGCTCTTCAAGTTCTTCGAATTCTAAGAAGCCATTCTCTGGGGCACCCAAAAAGGGAGAGAGTGAAACAAATGCTGTACACTGTCGGAGGAGTGCAAACAGATGACAATACCGTCAGGTTGCTGCTGTGACTATTCCAGCAACTCAACAATAGCAGAGAAGGCTAACTCAGCCATATCAACATCAACAACATCGTCCTCAGCAGCAGGCTTACCAGCCTCACAATGGTAATCAAGCCAGTACGAGTAATGAGAGGAAGAAGATCATTTTTGATCCGATTCCTATGTCATACGCAGAACTGTATCCCTCTTTGATAGAGCGGAATTTGATTACTCCCAGAGGCCCGCCAGCTATACCCGTCAACCCTCGGTGGTGGTATAAGCCTGATCAGCATTGTGTGTATCATTCGGGTGCTCCTGGTCATGATGTGGAAAGCTGCTTTCAGTTGAAGAATAAGGTGCAGGACCTTATGAGATCAGGTATTCTGAGCTTCGAGGACTTGGGTCCCCATGTTAATCAAGCTTGAAGATAACAAGCCCCGGGCTGGCGTCGGCTTTTCTTCTGAGGTCTTCAACGAATAGGGTTGTTCAAAAGCAAGCAGAAGCTGCTGATGCAAAGGATACTGACATTTGTCATCCCTGGAGGGATCTGTCACAATTGGGTCGCTGTGGGCGTTCCTACAGTTGTTCCTAAGTCAGAGTAATAATCACTTTGTTTAAAAACCCTTCTCCCATGCCAAAAGGAGAAGTGATGACATTGTTGGCAACATTTGTGCAATGATATTTTCATTCAAATAAATTCATGTTAAAACATTTGTTTTTCCATTTTTTTTCCCTTTTCGCTTTTTGCATGAAATTGGTGATCACAAAAAACCCTAAACAAGAATAAAAGCAATCTTTTCATCTGCATAACGATTGTCTTGTTTGATTTCCAAAAAGCTTTTCATATCAAAATCATTATGCAGGTTGTTTCTTAAACCCATTGAACATAATGATCCAACGCCATCTCCCAACTTTGAATTCCTTGTATTCGAAGCGGAAGAAGATGATGTTGAAGGGATTCCTGACGAGATTTCCCGACTTCTTGAGCAAGAAAAGAAGATCACTCAGCTGCATCTCGAGAATCAGCAAAACAGTCCAACTGGGGCATTACAAAAAAAAAAGAGTAAAAAAGAAAGAAAGGAGGGTGCAAAATTAAGATCAAAATCAAAAGAAAGAAAAAGAAAGAAAGAAACAAAAGAAAAATAGCACCCTCAAGTCCCGAGTTGGCTGATGCTGAATGGATTCAGAGTCATTACGACCAAGTGGATCTGATCGAAAAGAAGAGATTAACTGCCATGTGTCATGGTCAGTTACATCAACAGAGAGTGAAGAAAGCATTCGACAAGAAGGTCAAGCCTCGTGTGTTCCGAGAAGGTGACCTTGTGCTCAAGAAAGTCTTGCCTTTCGTGCCTGATTCCAGGGGCAAGTGAACCCCAAGCTATGAATGTCCATACGTTGTCAAGAGAGCCTTTTCAGGCGGTGCTTTGACACTTATAACAATGGATGGAGAAGTTCACTCGTCCTGTGAATTCCGATGCAGTCAAGAAATACTTCGCCTAAAACAAAAAAAGCAGAATAGCTCGCTAAGTTGAACACCCCAAAGGGTGACTTAGGCAAAAAGGAGCGTCTCGGTGGATTGAAAACCCGAAAGGGCGATCCAGGCAAAAGTTAGAGACATTGAAAAAAAGAATTTGCATCCCGCTAGATTGAGCACCTCACACTGGGGCAATCTAGGCAAAAATTAGGGATTTGGCAAGTAACTGCATCCTGACAAGACTGTGTTCTACATCTGTCATCCGCCAGAAATTCTTGATTCGTCGTCGACTGAAGCTTCGAATACATCGAAATTCGGAATTGGTAGAGAAAAGGTCATTATGTTCAATGTAGCCCTCTCCAATATATATCACCGATTTCAAACTTGTACAGATCTATGGAGTCCTGCCATTTGCAGACTACCGTTCCATCACATCAATTTGAGCTTTTATCCAATTATTTGCACTCTTATTTGTTTCGATTCAACAAATGTTTTGCATGTTTTAATTGATAAAGTATCATTGTTTTCAAAATAAACAAAATTTTCAAAAATTGTTCTTAAACAAAGTGAACATTCACAATGATGGAAGGATACTTAGGAGATCTGCAGTGCTCTCCCAAGGGTGGTATGATTACCAACAGGTAAGACATTTGTTCGTATCTCGAGCATAACTGTATCTTTTTCCTGTAGAACCTCTTATGGTTTCTCCTCAGCGAGATTGCTCAGTGCATTGTTGGTTGAAGTTGTGCATCTTCATGTCCCCAGCAGTGCAACATTCTTCCTCCAAGTCCCTGTTAGCCCTATTGTGGTGCATCCCCAGTAGAGTGCTGTTTGAGCCCTATTGTGGGGCATCCCCAGTAAGTTTGCTGTTGGAACATTTTTATGGGTCAGTTCCCAAGCAGAGTGTTTATTGAAGACTTCAATTTTCGCCTCTCCAGCAGAGCAGTCTTCTCTTCTCCCCGGCATGGGTGATTTATCTTTGGAAGATTTGGTATCTGGTGGATTAACATCCCAGTAATCCGGCATTCCCTCGGATGGATTCCTCAGCGGAGTTGTTGGCATGATGAGCTTTGTCAAGGCCTATCTATCCTCGTCAGAGATCTGGTTGCTTCTTGGTATCTCTGATCTCCAGCACGAGTTGTTGTTGTGGCGTATCTTCCTGTATATTGAACTCTTTTCTCCGGTTGTGATTGATGATCCCTCCTGAAGCCTTTTGTGGCCTTCCTCCCCTGCAGGATGACGTTGTTCCCTGATGTCCCAGTCTTCAGCAGGTTTTCTTTGCTCTCTGGTGATTTTGGCTTTTCCTCTGGAAGAGTAGTACCGGATGGTTGATTCCTGGGCCTATGTGTGTTAAACATGTCTGTTTGTCAGCATCCATCATACATTCCTCATGCATAATGCATACATGCATAATCATAACATTCAGATACTCATGTTGCATCTGTTGCCATGTATCTGTTGATGGTTGTCTCCTGCTATTGGTGATACAGATCTCCCCAGTAGATCCTCCCCTAGCAGATGTGGGTGTGTCTGATCTCTCCATATAGAGTCGACCCCTTAAGCAGAAAGTGTCTGTCATTTCCTTCTGCGCTCCCCACTGAGTTATATCCTCGTGGATGACGGTTGTTTCCGTTCCCTCACAACACACATAACGGGATGGGTTTTCCCTATTGAGTTCTTTCCTCATTAGGATGAGTCTTGATTCAATATGCCTTTTTGGATCGATCCTAAACTGGCTTCCTTGTGGCTGTCTCTTGTGCTTCCCTGTGGTATAAATGAATAGTTGCTCACTAACCGGCACTCATTCATCTTATCCTCAGCGGAATTTGTTGGCCTCTGCCTACAAACCAGCAGTTGTAAGTCCTACCTTTGCGGTTTTCTACCTACGAACCGATAGTTATAAATCCCACTTTCATCCCCTAGCAGAGGTAACCTTGGTGGTTCATTCTGGTTGTTGGCGGATTTTGCGGTCTTCTACCTATTACTCGGTAGTTGTAAATCCTTTTTTCTCACTCTGTCCCTCAGCGGAATTTGTTGGCTTCTACCTACGAACCGGTAGTTGTAAGTCCTATCTTTGTGGTCTTCTACCTACTAACCGATAGATGTGAGTCCTCTTTTCTCCCCGTAGTGGAGTCAACCCTTGTGCTCATCCTAATCGATGACGGTTGCTTTTCTGTTGGTTTTCTGCCTACGAACCGGTAGATGTAATCCCCTCTTTGTGGTTATCATTATTCAGTTTCGGTATTGATATTCCTTTCCCCTTTTGGATGTTTGCTTTGATTAAGCAATCTTATCCCCAGCGGGTCTTCCCCCTTCCTTTTGGATAATTGCTCTGAGTAAGCAATTTTATCCTCAGTGGGTCTTCTTTCATTCACCGTTTGCCGGTAATATTTGTTGTTTCCCCTTGTGATTGGTCATCTTTACATACCTAGTCTCGGTATCCCGATGCCTTTCTTTTTCGGTTGATTTATCCATTTAACAACCTACAACCCGGTTATGGATAATCTTCCATGCGAGTGTATTATCTACGTTTTGACGGCTATAGATGATATATCTCATGCGCTCTTTGGTCGAAGTCTTGTCCTTCCCAGTCGAGTAAGATTCGTATTCCTTATGGAATCGAATGTCCATCCTTTAACAAGTTTGCTTTCGCTCTCTTCAGGATGTTGAGTGTTTTGGAACACACACCAATTCACTATTTCGATCGATCTATCCTTTAACAACCTACAACCCGGTTATGGATAATCTTCCATGCGAGTGTATTATCTATGTTTTGACGGCTATAGATAATATATCCCATGCGCTCTTTGGTCGAAGTCTTGTCCTTCCCAGTCGAGTAAGATTCGTATTCCTTGTGGAATCGAATGTCCATCCTTTAACAAGTTTGCTTTCGCTCTCTTCAGGATGTTGAGTGTTTTGGAACACACACCAATTCACGATTTCGGTCGATCTTTCCTTTAACAACCTACAACCCGGTTATGGATAATCTTCCATGCGAGTATATTATCTACGTTTTGACGGCTATAGATAATATATCTCATGCACTCTTTGGCTGAACTCTTTGTTTGTTTCCCAACTGAGTAAGATTCGTATTCCTTGTGGAATCGAATGTCCATCCTCTAACAAGATTTCTTTTCTAGCCCTCTTCAGGATGATGAGTGTTTTGGAACACAAACCAATTCACGCTTTGGTCGGTCACCTGTTTCATGCCTACAACCCGGTATCCTTGGTGTTCCTTCCTGTTCCTTCCTGTTCCTTCCTGTCTGCTCCCTGTCGTGACCTTGATCCCCAGTGAGCCACCTCTCCGTTGGTGTCGATAAACATTGAGTTTTTTCCTATTCGTCCGTTGACGTATAGTTGTACCCTTCCCCAGGATTCACCTCTCCGTTGGTGTCGGTAAATGTTGAGTTTTTCCCATTCGTCCGTTGACGTATGGTTGTATATTTCTTTTCCCATTCATCCGTTGATGTATGGTCACCTCTCCGTTGGTTTCGATAAACGTTGAGTTTTTCCCATTCGTCCGTTGACGTATGGTTGTATATTTCTTTTCCCAGTTCATCCGTTGATGTCTGGTCACCTCTCTCTGTTGGTGTGGATAAACGTCGAGCTTCTCCCGTTCGTCCGTTGACGTCTGGTCGAGTCTTCCCATTCATCCGTTGATGTCTGGTCACCTCTCTCCGTTGGTGTCGATAAACGTCGAGATTCTCCCGTTCGTCCGTTGACGTCTGGTCGAGTCTTCCCATTCATCCGTTGATGTCTGGTCACCTCTCTGTTGGTATCGGTAAACGTCGAGTTTTTCCTAGTCATCCGTTGGCGTCTAGTTGTGATTTCTATTCCCATGCATCTTCTTTCGATGTCTGGTTGTAGTCCCTTTTTCTAAAAAATCAAGATCCCCAGTGATAATATCAGATCCTAGTGGAAGCGTCCGATGGTGAATTTTCCTTTCCTAGGTCTCCGCAGAGTGCAAATTTCTACGGTTCTTTGGTATTCAATCCCTGTTTACCCTGAAGGTCTGACAGCCGTTGCTCTCATCCGTTCAGGTTCCCAGCTGATTGAATAGGGGAAGTTGTAGCACCTCAAATTTGCACCTCCCATTTGTATATACATTTCATGTTTAGGTCATTAACATTGCATTGTCATTGGATAGTCCATCATGTCATCAGGCAAGACTGGTTAGGAGATTCAACTGTGCAAGGCAACAAGAGCATTCTCCATGAGATCAAAGCCCTAGGGTTGGAACAATGAGTTCACATGACCCAAGGATCATTTTGAAGTGATTTGGCCAAGAGTTGAAGGCTCAGAGCTCATCAGTCCATGTGCAAATCATCTGAAACCCTAAAAAGTCAACTGTCAACTCAACTATGGATTTGGAGGTGGGAGATGGTTAGAGATGCCTCATTCATGTGTTAACAAGTCTCATTTGACATTTCAAACATCAACATTGAAGGATTTGAGGTCAGATCAAGACTTTCCCAAAATAGCAGGTGACCTGTAATTTGAATTTGCCAAAAATGGAAAGGTTTTCAACTCAAGATTACATCATCAAGAAAGCTTCAAATGAAATTTTGTCCAACATGAAAGTTGTAGATCCTTCTCTCCCATTTCCAAAAAGTCCAAGATCATGAATTTCTCATGTGTGGGTGAGGAGATATGGTTTAATCATGGCAAGGTGTATTTGAAGATTCAAATGTGCATAACTTCTCAACCAAAGCTCCAATTCAAGTGGCTCTTTTTTGTACATTCTTCTCTTGACCTCTACTTTCCAAATCATGCATTGCATTTCATGAATTATGATCACATGAACATTTGGTATTTCACTTGATTTTTGGAGGGAAAATGTGAAGTTTAAAATTGGTCAATTATTCGAACATTCCACCACTTCTATTGGCTCTAAAATGAAATTTCAAGTGAAATCAAATGCATTTTCGTGTACTGTTCATCATGCACACCATGCATAAGGGTGAAATCTCAATTTTGCATATACACCTCATTTTCCCTAATTCCAATTACCATGTCTTAAACATGATTAGGAGAGTGATTAGGAGGATGTATATAACACAAATCATAACTGTTTTCAGCTAACAACACTCACTTTTTCAGATCTAGATCCAATTCTTGAAATTTTTTCTCTCAAATTTTCTTCAATTTTCTTCAAACCACTTCATCATCCATTGCCTGATTCATCATCTGGAAGTATCATGGAGCATGTTTGAAGCAAGAATCAAGAGAATCCGTGCCTTTTTGCAGCATATTGAAGCTTGAGTTCATCCATGGCAAGTGCAAATTCTGGTGGAATCAAGCACGGTTAATCCTCCATTCTTCATCCAATCATCTGTACAAGCATTGTAGAGGAGGTTTTAAGCATTGCAAGGCCTGAAATACACCAATTCCAGTTCTACTTCTTCAAGAGGTCATTGAATCATCCTTTCATTTCTCAAAATTGTTATGCTATTGTTGTAGATCTTGCAATGCTGAGTATTCTGAGCTTTGAACCATTGATTTTCATGCAAAATTGAGTGAGATATGCTTGTATAAAGTTTGGATGATGATTCTTAGTTGCTTCGATTCATGCATGTTTGAGTGTTTATTGATGAATTAGTTATGGATTCTTGATGTATGTTGAAGGATGTACACGATGATATGCTTAATTTCCATTTCTGAGAATTTTGTTCTTGATGCTCATGATGTTGCTACTATTCATGTTGAACGCGTGAGGAAGAAGATGATGAACGCTTAGGCCACGGTTTCTTGATCTTTAGAAAACACTTTGCTGCATCTGCATGTGTTTATTAGGATATGCGCATGTACTGGTCCACATCATCGTGTGCGTGGCATTTTAATTGGTTCAGAAGCCTTTGACCGAGCACACTCAGCCGTTGACCTGCCAGCGTTTAAATGAAACGCTGAGTTTCATCATATGGCGCCAAATATTTTCAAACTAGCTCAGCCTTCGATTCCGCGCCAGGGCAATATTTTGAATGCTTCATGTTTTTTTGTTCCTTTCCCTCCATGCATTGCCATACTTGTTTCACATGCATTTTTTAATTTTTTCTCAACTTTAAAAATTCACAACAAATTGAATATTCATCCAAAAATTATGTGGTTTTTTGCATTGCATTCCATTTTCTGTCTAGTATTTTATGAACATTTTTCCATAAATTGTGCATGGCTGGAAATTATTTTGTGCTAGGGAATGTGAACATGCATGTATTCTTGACCTTGCCTTGCCATATCCTTTGTGAAATGCTTGATTCTTGTCCAATGCACATGAAACTTTACATGTAGAAACTAGACTCTTTGCTTGAAAATTTGGTGTTGAGTTGGTATTTTTATCATGTGTCATTTCTGTTTTATGATCATACTAAGTTAGGTGTGACAATTTGTGTCACACCTTGTGATGTTCAACTTGATTGATTTATTTGCCATGCCAAATGAATTCCAATTGCCTTGATTTTTTGTATGATGCATGTTATAGATGTTATGATTGATCATGAATTTTGTTCGAATTTTTGGGATCAGTTCTGATTTAATTGAGATTTTTCATTCTGGATGGTCACATTTGAGCTTTTAAATTGCCTTGAACTTCATTTGATTGTGAAATGCTTGTGGTTTATCCAATGCTTCTTAATTTTTGCACACTAATTCTAGACATGTTAAGTGTTGTTTTGGCTTTGGTTTGAGATCTTTACCATGATCCATCTCTGTTTTATGCCTATGCTAACTTGGTGTGCCAATTGGTGTCACACATGTGCTTGTTGTGCTTGTCTTGAATTATGCTAAGTGATTGCCATGCTTAATGATGTCCAATGCCTCTAATGTTTTGTGTGATGATCATGTTGTATGTCCTGTTTACTCATGAAGTTTTCCAAGATCATTTGAATCATTTTTGATTTAATGTGCATTTGTTGCTTCTGATGTCACAATGTGGTCACAAGTTGCATACCTTGCCATGTTTGGTTTATGAAATGGATTTTGTAATTGATATTGAGATGAGACCTTTTGGATTGCTTCAAGATGTGTTTGAAGTTGATTCATGTTAATTTTAAGCTTCTGTTTTGAATTTTTTCTCCATATTTGACCCTAGGCTTTGACCTAGTGGTTGGTTGCTTATGTTTGAGCTTTGATTTCAGGTGGAGCATTCAAGTTCCATAGTTGATGATGCTCTATCATTTGAACCTTTGATGTTTACTTTTGACTACTAACCTTGTGTGTTTTGTAGGGTTGTTAACTCATTTGAGTTTGACTTGTTGGCTTGTGCCTTTGCCCATTGGGTTTGACTGTTTGATATTCATGATTGTCTGTTTGTCGGTACAGTTGAACTGATTTGTCTGATGTTTCCACAGGTACATAAGTTGCTTAAGTTCAATTTGAACTTGCTTTTGCTTGGTTGCTTAACCACTGAGGTATAACTTTCTGACTTCATGTAGTCTAGAAGACCTGTCCTGTTATGTAGGCAGACACCTGTCTGAAGCCCTCCTTAAGAGGCAATGCTTGTGAATGTTTATCTTTGTGCCAAACAGGAAAAGTCCTCTTATGAGGCAATTGGCAGATAAAAGAGATGTGCAATCCATCTCCTGCTACTCAGTGTGTTATTCCCTTTGCTCACACACCATGTGTTGATGCATTGTGGATACTAACCCAAGATCTTTGTTGTGTCAGTCATATGTGGAGAAGAGTTCCAACTTTCTGAACTCCCACACTTTCATTTGTCTGAAGCTCTCCCAGGCCAGGGATAAGAGTTGTGAGGTCTTACCCTCACTTCCTATTTCATCTGCTTCACCCTAACTCTCAATGTTAGGGTTAAGAGAGCTAACTACACCCGATTCCAGTTGGCTTGTGTTTCACAGCCTAACCTTGTATGAGCCCAATTGTGTGCATATAGTGTGTGTGCTTGTTTTTGTGCTTGTATGTATTTGCTTGTGCTGTCTAGGATAGCTTGCTCCCTGTGCAAGTTAGATAGAAACCTCAACCTATGACCATGGTGAATTTACATGATAACTATTAGGCTCGAGTCAGACTCCCTTCTAGTTTGTCATTTCCCAGTCTCTGGTTAGGTTAGAAGTTCTTTCCCTGCGTAGGGGAACTATGTCGCCCTGATCCTCATACCAGATGAGGTACGTAGGCAGGAGATGAGCAGATCTCTCCGGGCGCCCTTTTTCTTTTGTAACCCCTTTGTGTGCGTTTGGAGTCTGATGTAAGTCCAGCGATTGGCAGTTGGTTTCCTGTGTCTGGTTTGTTTTGTTTGGAGTCTGACGTAAGTCCAGCGATTGGCGATTGGTTTCTTGTGTGCGTGTTTGTTGGTTCGGAGTATGATGTAAGTCCAACGATTGGCATTCGACCTCCATGTTTGCCTGTTTGTGTGGAGTCTGACGTAAGTCCAGCGATTGGCAGTCGGTTTCCTGTGTTGGTTTTGTTTGGCGTGCGTTAGCCGAGCTACGAGTGCTCTGATTCTTCTCCAGTACGAGAAGATATGTATGCATAGGATGCGACATCCTAGCGAGCACGTTTCCCCTGTCCCGAACTACGTCGACTCTGATGTCTGTGCCTGACAGACTACGTAGGCCCAGGATGCGATATCCTGCCGAGTCCTGTTTCTCTTGTCTTTCTGTGTGTTCTTTCCAGCCTTGAGTGCAATGTTTGATCAGTTTCTAGCAACCTTATCCTTCCTTTTGTGCGTGGATCCCGTCGAGTACGACGGATGCGTAGGGGTGCTAATACCTTCCCTTCGCATAACCGACTCCCGATCCCATCTCTCTCTGGTTGCGAGACCATGTCTTTTCCAGGTTTACTTCGAGTGTTTCCTTTCCCTCTTTTGGGATAAATAACGCACGGTGGCGGCTCTGTTGTTTTCGTTTCCCGCTGGTTTTTTGCGTAATGCGACATATGGTGAAGTGACAAAAAAGACCTTTGTCACCTATAATTGAAGATGATGATGAATTTATGAATGATACTCTAGAAGACACGACTCATGATATTGGGGTAGATGCTTTTAAGAATGCTAATATGATAGATACTTTACAAAAAGACATGGAATAATCGTTGTATCTGGGATGAAATTTTTTTTACAAGATTGTCAGTTGAGTTAAGACTATTTAACCTTAAGGCAAAAGATGGATGGATGGTATGGTGGTGATGCATGTTGTCGGTGTTATTTGATCTTCCATATTGTTCTAGTTTTGATGTAAGACATTGTCTTCATGTGATACATGTGGAAAAAAATGTATGAGATAGTTTGATTGGAACACTTCTCAACATTAAAGGCAAGAAAAAAGATATATGAAATAAAACATATTTGCCCCCATCTTTTCACACTGTCTAAAAAAGAAAAAAAAGTTTTTGTGATTGTTTGAAGGGTATCAAAGCTCCCCGAGGGTACTCATCAAATGTGAAGATACTTGTGTCAGAGATTGATCACAAATTACTTGGCTTAAATATCATGATTGTCACGTCTTGATGCAACAACTTTTACCAGTGGTTATCCATGACATTTTTCCAAGGAATGTAAGGGTAACTATAACCAGGTTGTGTTTATTCTTCAATGCTATATGTAGGAAAGTCATTGATCCCGAAAACTTACACCAATTGGAACACAAGGCTGCAATTATCTTGTGTCAATTAGAGATATTTTTCCCTCTATCATTCTTTGATATTATGGTTTACTTAGTTGTCCATCTAGTAAGGGAGATTAGAATTTATGGTCCAGTTTATTTACGGTGGATGTATCCCGTAGAGCGTTACATGAATATCTTCAAAGGGTATACAAAGAATCATCATCGTTCAGATGGTTCGATCGTTGAACGGTACATCATAGAAGAAGCTATTGAGTTTTGTACAATGTAACTGTCAGAAGCTAACTCTATAGGAATTCCTGAGTCTCGTCGTGAGGGAAGATATGATGGTAGAGGTACTCAAGGTTTAAAATTTAAAACTTTTAGTCGATAGGTAGTTCTTCAAGCACAATTGTATATATTGAATAACCTGGATGAAGTTCAACCTTACTTGAACGCTCACAAAAGTCTTATAGAGTAAAAATATCCCTGGATGAATGAACAATGGTTGTTGACAAAGCATAACAAAACTTTCATAACTTGGTTTAGTGGAAGTGTTTCTAAAGAGAGTACTTGTGTATAAGAAACAGTTAAATGGTTGTCACGTATGTCTAAGTTTAATGTAATTACTTGGAGTGCATACTAAATTACAGTATATTCATTCTATACAAAATCAAAGGATGATCGTAGTACCATGAAAAATAGTGGGGTTATGGTTGAAGTTGAATCCATGTACTTCTCTAGTGCCAAATATAATAATCATGTACTAGCATTTCGAGTGTACTTTGGATTCATTGAGGAGATTATGGAGATTGATTATGTTTCTTTTAAAGTACCTTTATTTAAGTGCAAGTGGATTGACAATAACACTGGTGTAGAAACAGATGAATTAGGATTCACACGGGTTGATCTTCGAAAGACAACTTATAAGAACGAACCATTCATCATGGCAACCTAATAAAACCAAGTATTTCATGTCATTGATCCTTCTAAAATTATATGGTCAATAGTACTTTAAGGAAAATATATTTATGATGAAAATCAAGACTTTAGCTATGAGACCTCTTGTTTCACAAAACATGTACGTCAATCATCTGAAGAAAATGATTCAGATGATGTGCATGTCATTCGTCGTGATCATAAAGAGGAAATATGGAAAAACTAGTAAGTAAAATGTTTTATATCACTTAGTAATTTATAATTATTCATTTTACTCTTTTTAATTCCTTTTACTAAAGATTTAATGTTGTTGTTGATTATCTTAATTGGTTTAAATTGTTGTTCAAATTATAGGTGTTTATCGATCGGTGATCAATCTTAGCATAGAACTTTTGGACAGCCTACAAGAATTTCCATTTTGGTAATTGCTTTTGTTGGTTAATCATTTGATTTAGTTTTTTTTTGTAAAATAATAAGGCTTGTCCAATTTTGGCTTTGCATTTGGTGTAAACTATTGTTCTTCTGTTATATGGTTCTGTAATGCAGGTACAATGTTTATGTTTAAGAAATCTGCAAAATATGGTTATGTATTCTGTGATATGGTTATGTAATTCAGGTATAAACGAAAATAAATTAAAAAAATTCACCCTCGATGTTTAAATAAAACCGATGTAATAATATAGGGCTATTATCTCGGTTTTTAAACAAAACTGAGATATTATATTGGGCGCGCCATCAAGCTTTATAAATAATAAAAATGCAGATGTTGAGGTTCGAATCCATGATCAGATAAATTTACCCCTCAGTGTTTCATTGACCGATGTGTTAAGTGGCATATTTTCATGTCGACATTCATTATGTCCCCTCGGCAACCGAGGTTACATCTCTTTCGCGTGTGAAGTTAAAAGTGTTATTTGTAGTAATCCTTGGTTATTTCACTTGAGGTAAGCCATACACCATCTTCTTCTCGTTCAGCATACCTAAACCTCTGAAGTTTAGGTGTCCATACTTGTGATGCCATATCTAGTTCTTATCTTCGACATCAATCGAAGCAAGATGCTGATGATCAATAACGTTGATCTCAATCTTGAAGGTTTTGTTATCGTCCAATGGTGCCTTAAGGATCATCCTTCCTTCATCATTATACACCTTCATCATATTTTCTTCCAACTTCATGTTATACCCTTTGGCAAGTAATTGACCTATGTTTATCAAGTTACTTGTCATTGAAGGTACATACAATACTTCAATAATGTTGGCTCTTAGACCATTCCTTCTCATCACAACTATGTTTCCTCTTCCTCTGATGTAACATGCATGCCATATGCAAACTTGATCACTTTCTTGACTGATTCATCCGACTTGGTAAACTAGTTTTTATTTATAGTCATGTGGTTCTTGCATCCTGGATCCATATACCACATATTGGTTTGTTCATTTTTCGGCTGAGTATCTGTCATGAGCAACATGTCATTAGAGTCTCTTTCTCCAACATGTGCATATTGCATTTCGTCATCATCGTTTTCTCTAAATTCTTTTTTCCTTAGACAATATTTAGCATAATGACCAAATCCTTAAAAGATGTTACATTGCATCTCCTTCATGTCAAATTTCTTCCCCGAATACTTGTTGCCCACGACTTTCTTGATTGAATTATAGTGAGTTTTTTTAGTTCTTTCTTGAATTCTCATCATTAGCAAGATTTTTCCTCTGCTTCAACTTTTCTTTCCCATATTTCTTGGTGAATCTTGCTTGCATTTCCTATTCACCCACTTTCTCTCTATCTTAGTTCCTCTACTTTAGTCTCATCTCATGAGCCTCAAATGAAGTTTGAAGTTCTTCCACCTTCATCAAAGCTAGATTCTTGGACTCTTCAATGGACACGACAATGTAATTAAAGTTTGCATTCATAGATCTTAATAATTTCTCAATCTTCGGCAAACCAGTGATTGATTCACCATTCGCCTTCATCTGGTTTGTTAGTGATACCACATGCATAAAGAATTCTGAAACTGACTCATCTTCTTTCATTTGAGTCATCTCAAACTGCTTTCTCAACATCTGCACCTTCACCCTCTTCAACTTTTAATCTCCATCGTACAAGTTCTTTAACCTGTCTCATGCTCACTTTTTTGTTTCTCCTTTCTTTCTTCGTTCTTTGTGCGTAACTTACGGAACATCGTTCGCATTCTTTTTCAATGCAGGTACTCCATCATTCATGATTTCAGCCACATCTTGAAATCAGAAGACGACCTTCATATGCACAACCCTTTGAAAACCGATAGATTAGTTGGAAATTGTATTGATGTTGTGTTAACGTTTGTCATTTCAAATTCTCTCTGAATTGCAGGACTCGTTGATACCAATTTGTTGGAAGTGATGGAACAATTAGTGTTTTCAAAAAAAGATGATGAAGAAGAATAAAAAAGAAAAGAGAGAAAATTGAATTATTAAACGGAATCCTTATTGAGTAAATTTATTGTTATTTACATCATATCATGCCCTTTATATAGGCAACAAAATCACATGCCCAAAACATACAAAGTGAAAAATGCAAAACTAGAAGTTACACTTCGACACAACAACTACAAACAATATTCAACTTTGTCAAATACATCCATCTCTAAACAACTCAATTCGACTGAGTCGAACACGCCACAACCGAACTCAGATTTGAATCATTGAATTATCAGCTTCTAATAGTCAAATGCTAGAAATTGGTGTTTTAAAATTTAAATACGGAGTTTGAAGTGTTTTTATTTTGTCCTTGTTATTAAAATTTACTAATTTAGTTGTTTACCCATATAGATATATTTTATGTCGAATTTCAGATTCATACAAATACTTAATTAAGAATGAATTTGCCACTAGATTAATAATATATTTTTTCATTAAAAAAATCTATAAACAAAGTGTTTTCTATTAATTCATCATGTACTAAAAGTTTGCATGAATAGCATGCATGCAATTAGTAAGATTCGTGGCAAAATCAAGAGTACCACAAATGAAATTTATCCAATTTTTTATGTTGTGTAGATAAGAATTTACATATATTTATGAGTAGAGACAATTTTCGTCTTCCAAGCCACAGTTTTTTAATGATAAATTGGTTCAATCCAAATTTTAAAATATTATCAAAAATCTGTTATATCATCATCTTTTAAGATTTTACTATCGAATCATCTACTATTTATATCTCCTTTTCAATAACCATATGTTAAAAATCTCATTAGATATCACATGAACATATCTTTATAACACATGAATATATAGATAACTTTCCCAGTTATTCTGGAACAAAAATATTTTATATTAGGAGAGTGGAATGCATGTCCCATAAAATCTGCATATAAAATATCTAGAAGTCAACTGGTTTAGCATAATCCAGCTAACAACATTGCGTATAATCAGAATTTAATATCAAAACATCATATAAGAATGGTTGTCCACAATGTTCATGGTTCTAATCAAACAGGAACGTGCCCTAACCACCTCAAAAAACAATGCAAAATACGTAATTTCTTCATGTATAAATAGGTAACACATTTCATTAACCAAGTACAGACAAAAAATATTCTCTTATTCATACCTTGAGAGTTTCTACTAATTAATATTAACATGGCTGATATTAAACTTAGAATCTGTTTAGTGATATGTCTTATTGGCATAATCTCCGCATCAAGTGTAATTCCTTCAGCAATTACTCATGTTGCTTCTTTCATTCCTGATCCTTCAAGTCAGTTGAGCACAACTTTTTATGTTACTAAGTGTCCTCTTGCTCTTCAAATCATTAAGGAAGAAATAACCAGGGCGGTGTTGAATGATCGTCGGTTGGGCGCATCCTTGCTCCGTCTTCATTTTCATGACTGCTTTGTTCAAGTAATGGCTCTTATTTTTTTTTAAGTTTTTGTTTTTACACCTGTTTTTTTATAAACCGTTGTTATATTGTTGCTTGATTTTTGAAGGGGTGTGATGCATCAGTATTGTTAAAGGACAATGCAACTTTCAAGGGAGAACAAAATGCTTTGCCGAATGTGAATTCTCTGAGGGGTTACGAAATCATAGACAAAGTAAAATATATATTGGAGACACGGTGCCCTAATGTTGTTTCATGTGCAGATATCTTAGCTGTTGCAGCTAGAGATTCTGTTGTTGCTGTAAGTATTTTTTTTGGAATGTTTTGTTTTTTGTTTTACCATGCATACATGGAGCACTGTCACTTCTAAGAGTAGGCGTATCACGGTGTCTGAGGTGCGCCGATGTCCACTTTTGTGATATGTCTACGACAGGTGTTAAAATAGTCTGAAAAATTTCTTAAAAGTCAGACAAATGTGCCTAAAAAAATTGTTTTGTTTTTTATTCGATACTCTTTGAATTAGTGTTCGACACTCGTATAACATTCATAGAATTCAAACAAATGTTAAATGAAAAAATGTTTTTATCTTTACTTCAACGTACTTTATTTCTTCAATAAATCTCACAAACATCTGAAATGGTCAAAGATATATTGAGGCAGGGCTATCAATGAACAATTAAAAACATTGATTTTTATTATAATATTTTTAACTCCTTAAATAATAGATGGATAAAAGCAATTCAAATACTATCATACCATTTCAGTGAGTACCAATCAATGTTTGTTTCTGTATCTGTGTCGTGTTCTTAATAACATTTCGGTGACATTATGGACGTTAGAGTGTTTGTATCTGTGTCATGTCCTCGTGTCTGTGTCAGATTCCATGCTTCATGGGTTGTTATTTATGTATATTAAGGGATGACAAGTTTATATATTTAGCTTGGTGGACCTATTTGGCCGGTTCGTGTGGGAAGAAAAGATTCAACAACTGCCAATCTGAATGCTGCAAATTCAGATTTACCTTCTCCCTTTCTTGACCTTAAGGGCCTTATTGATGCTTTCAAGAAAAAGGGTTTCTCAGCTGAGGAAATGGTTGCTTTATCAGGTAAACACACATAAATTAGTTGCAAACACAAGGGATACTCCACCATCCTATACACAAGGAAAATGTCTTATAAACAACCCTTTTTTCTACATTCGTGCGGTATTTGATTAATCATGTGTATAGCAATGCAGTTTTTTGTCTGTTTATCTGTTATTTCTGTATAATCTTGATTATATATATTATTCAGGTTCTCACACAATAGGCCAAACAAAATGCGCACTCATCCGACCAAGGATTTACAACGAAAGCAATGTTCAACCTGATTACAGAAATTCATTGAAAAAAAATTGTCCAACAAAGGGTGGTGACAACAACTTATCTCCTTTAGATGTCACAACTCCAAACTTCTTTGACAATGCTTTTTACAAAAATCTATTGTACAATAAGGGTCTTCTGCATACTGATCAACAACTCTTTAAAGGTGGTTCTGGTCCTCTTGATTACAAAGTGTTGTCTTACGCCCTTAATCCATTACTCTTCAAATTAGATTTCGCTAACGCGATGGTTAAGATGGGAAATCTCAGTCCTTTAACAGGATACCAGGGCCAGATCAGAAAATATTGCGGCAGAGTGAATTAAGTTTCAATTCAGTTCTCTCCAACAACTATAAAATATTCTTGTTGATGATTTTTTTTTTGGTTTCCATGTCTTCATTGAGTACCAGTCAATTCTTTTTCAAAGTTTCAAAAAAGGTTTAACTCGAGGACTCTCTAAGATTGTCAATCATCTTAGGAATAATCTTGTCTAAGCATGCTTTCGAGTTCTTATTCTTAAGATTAAGTTTTGTCCGTCACATGATTTTATGTTTTGGGTATTTTGTTGCTTAATGAATAACCGTTGTATTGTTATTTTTGTATTTCATTTGGGATTTAAGAGTTATGACATTTTTAAAATAATATTGTATTCAATTGGTATCATACCTTACCATTTCAGTTCAATTCTTGATTGTTTTTAGATTTTTTAAAGCGAATGATACTTTAGAAATATCCGGTAGAGTTTAGACCGGTTCGCTAGAGAGAAAAATCACTTTTATTTTGGTTGAAAAAGAATTTTACATCAATTTTATAAGCGAGGTAACGAAAGACATCATAAAAAGTTATCAATTTTCTTCAAGGTTATCGATCCATCCAAAGAAAAATTAAACTTCTCATAGATTCGAATCCCAGTAGGGATCTCAATAGATAAGTTTTTGGTAGGGTACTATAGTATTTGTACTCATACCCGCATTTTGAAAATCTCATCGTACTCGAGTCCAAACCCTCGTATCTGTATCTAATGGGTACCTAAATACCATTACCCATACCCATTATCCGCAGTTCTAATAAAAATAAATCTATCAATTGAAAAATATTATATCATTATAAATTTTTAAAAAAATTAATAAAAAATTCAAAGTTTTTACTATTGAATTATGAATAAATGAATATTTAAACTAAAAGTGTAATATTTTAATTGTGATGTCTTTTTTTTTTAAAGAGATCAACATACATTTTTTATATAATGATATAAATTAAAATATATAAATATACATTATGCTGACATGAGGTTGGATGGTTGTTGGGTGCAAGTATGAGTAGTTAAAGTCTCACATTGCTTATAAATGGGTGGAATGTTTGATTTATAAGAGAGAGAACTAATTTACCTAATACCTTAATATTTTGAGTTGAGATGTAGTGTCTCCCTCTCTTGTGGTCCTGGAGCATTAGTCCCAACTTCCCTGAACTCCCCAAGAGTGGTATCAGAGTCGTGGTTCGATTTTATGGAGGAGCGGGAGTTGGATCCGGTGTTGGATCCTTTTATAGGATGTGAGGGACTCACACTCGTGGGGGAGAATGTTGCGTGCAAGTATGAATGGTTAAAATTCCACATCGCATATAAATGGATAGAATGTTGGATTTATAAGAGGGAGAACTCATTTACCTAATACCTTAAGGTTATGGATTGAGATTTCACTACAAGAAATTTGACATTTACCAACGGAAAAAATCTGTTGGTAAAAGTCCAAAAATTGTTGGTAAAGGTTAGTAAACCTATACCAACGGATGTTTGGTTCCTTCAACTATAATTTCCTATACCAACGGCATTTTGTCGTTCCAATATCTTATACCAACGACAATTTTTAGGGTTGGAAAAAATTTCAGGACAATAGCAACGGTTAATTAAATGACTCTCCTCAACAAATGGGTACTAAGGTACTCGTACCCGTATTCATATCCGCTTATTTTAATGAGTAATTATTCGTTTTTGTATTTATACCCATTTTGCAGGTTTTTATCCTATGTGTTATGAATTTTTTCTGTGGGTACCCAATGAGTATGGTTACAATTGTCATTCCTATGTTTTATTTAGAACCCAAAAGATACTTTTATTTTATAAATTATCTTATCCCTCGATTTTATATAAAACCGACATGAAATATTGATTAATATTTTATTTAATTAAATTAAACATAATTTTATCCCGAATATGTTCTCTCGATTTTCCAAAAATCGAGATGCAAATTCAAAACAATATTTTATTCCTTCATCAGAATGTTAAGTCTCATTCACTTTTTGCTTCCTAGTGAACAAAAGGAACACTAGTCTTCTCCAGGGAACGAAAGGAAAACTAATATTCTTCATTTTCTCATAGGAGGAAGGAAGCTCGGACCTCAAACCAACACATTTCCAGTATGTAAAAAATCTCCATGGCCGTTATTGTCGTTGTTGTTGTTTTTGTTATTGTTATTGTTATGATTTATGAGACTTGAGATATAATATAATGTTGTTGTTCAGGTATTCTTAGTTCTTGTTGTTTGTCTTTATTGTTGTTTCATTGAGATGAAATGTTTTGGTATTTTCAGAAGTTATGTGTGACTATTGTAACATCCCGATTTTTTATATTTATTTAATTGAATTTTGGAGTGGTTTTAGTTTAATTATTTAAGTTGCTTATTTTTTAATAGAGTTTTTTGGTATTAAAATTAGTGTAGAGGTAAACAATTGTGATTTAGTGGTAAATTAGATTTAATTAGATTTCTAATTATTTAGTTAATAGAGAAAATATGAGAATATTAGTTTTGGGGCAATAAAATAGACTTTAAAAAAATTGGGAGGTGGGTGGAGTTATAGAGAGTTGAGATTTTTTTATAGAAATTAATTAAAATAAAGGAGAATTAGGTTTTATTTGTATCCATGGATTCCGCAAACTCAAATCTTGTTTTTAGAGATGGTGGCAAAAATAACAAGCCCCCACTGTTTTGTGGAGAATATTTTGATTTTTGGAAAATACGAATGAAGGAGCATCTAGAGTCTCAAGATAAGGTTTGGAAAGCTTTCCTAGAAGGTCCTTTCGTTCCTACTTCGGTTGTTAATGGCGTTGGCACTCCTAAGCATGAAGCATCATGGAATGAAGATGAAGAGAAATGGGTTCTTTATGACAAGAAAGCAATAAATCTTCTTCAATGTGCTATTGGCATGGATGAGTTATTCCATATTTCAACATGTACAACGACAAAAGAAATTTGGGATACTTTGGTCGAAACACATGAAAGAACCGCGAAAGTTAGAAGATCGAGATTAAATACGTTAAGTCAAGAAAAGATCTGTGCATTTGACAAATCACTTGAAAACACTTAGTAAGACTTTAACAAATGATGAACTTAATCTTAAAGTACTCAAATCTTTAATCAGAGAATGGCAACCGAAAGTGACAGCGATATCCAAAAAGAAAGATCTATCAACAGTGACGTCTACAACATTGTTTGGTAAACTCCAAGAATATGAGACATAACTTGGTAGACTTAAAAAGCATGGGAATCTAGACAAGAAATCCAAAAGCATTTCCTTAAAAGTTGATTCCAAAGAAGTTGAAAAAGAAGACAATCCGAAGGAAGACGAGAACTTCATGCTTCTTGTAAAAAGGTTAGGTAAATATTTTGGTACTAATAAAAATTCTAACTTTGCAAGAAAGAAGAAATATTTTAACAAAAAGGAATCATATATGCCTACTCAAAATATCACTTTCTATGAATGTGGAAAGCAAGGACATATAAAGACAGATTGTCCAAAACTCTCAAAGAAAAGTAGTTTCAACAAAAGAAAGGATTTAAAATCTAAAAGAGCCTACATTGCTTGGGAAGATAATGAAGCGAGTTCATCTTCTGATTCTGAAAGAGAAGAATGTGTTAATCTTGCATTGATGGCTTCAAACCATTCCGATGATGAAGAAGAAGAGGTATGCTTGAATACCATATCAAATCCATGGTATCTCGATAATGGTTGTTCAAAGCATATGACAGGAGATATAAGAAAATTTTCAAATCTAGTGCTTAAAGCCAAGAGATATGTCACCTATGGAGACAAAAATAAAGGAAAATTCTTGGCAATGGCAAAGTTGGAGCACCACCTTTCACATCCATTGAAGATGTACTTTATGTTGAAGGACTAAAGCATAATCTTCTAAGCATAAGCCAACTTTGTGACAAAGGCTTCAAGATCAAGTTCACCAAAGATGAATGCTTGATTGAAGATGAAGTCACCAATGAGGTAAAACTCAAAGGTAAAAGAATCAATAATATTTTTGTGATAACTTTAGATGATTTGTCTTTGAGAGTAAAATGTCTCATGGTAAACAACAATGACTCATGTATTTGGCATAAAAAGGCAGCCCATATTCATATGGAACATTTAAATAAACTAGTCAAACATAATCTTGTCATTGGTTTACCAAAGATAAAGTTTGTCAAAGATAAATTGTGTGATGCTTGTCAAAAGGGAAAACAAACCAAATCAACTTTCAAGTCAAAGAATATGGTGTCAACAACAAGACCACTTCAGTTGTTGCATATGGACTTATTTGGTCTATCAAGAACAATAAGCTTCAGAGGTAATGTATATGCCTTAGTTATTGTTGATGACTTCTTTAGATATTCTTGGATTTTGTTTCGTATGCAGAAAAGTTATGCTTTCAAGGCTTTTAAGAAGTATACAAAGGAAATTCAAAATGAGAAGTCATTAAAGATTGTATCTATAAGAAGTAATCATGGTGGAGAATTCCAAAATGCATCTTTTGAAGAATTTTGTGAAGAATATGGTATCTCTCATAATTTTTCAGCACCAAGGACTCCACAACAAAATGGAGTAGTAGAAAGGAAGAACTGATTTCTAGTAGAGCTTGCAAGAATAGTGCTTAGTGACGCAAATCTACCAAAGTACTTTTGGGTGGATGCGGTTAGTACGACATGCTAAGTTGGAAATCGAGTCATCATTATACCTATCTTGAAAAAGACTACATATGAACTCTTCAAAGGAAGAAAGCCAAACATTGCTCACTTTCACATTTTTGGATGTAAGTGATTTATCCTCAAAAATGACAAAGACAATCTCGATAAATTTGACGAGAAATTCGTCGAAGTTATATTTCTTGGTTATTCCCTCTCTAGTAAAGCTTATAGAATCTATAATAAAAGAACTTTAACTATTGAAGAATTTATGCATGTTTCCTTTGATGAAACTAACACCTCTAAGGAGGACATAGTTGTTTGTGATGATGATGATGATATTATAGAACTACCCTCGGAAGAAGTTTATAATGGTCAAAGTGTGAGTCAACCGGAACAACAACAAGAAGTTTCACAATAAGATTCTAAACATAGTGGTCTTCCTCAAGAATGGAGAACCCATCGTGATCATCCAATAGACAAAGTAATTTGTGACTTAAGCAAAGGAGTTTCAACAAGACTAAATCTCAAGGATGCTTGCTTGAACATGGATTTTGTCTCTCAAGTAGAACCCTCCAAGATTGATGAAGCCTTGTGAGAAAATTAATGGATAATTGTTATGTAAGAAGAATTAAATCAATTCGAGAGAAATCAAGTTTGGGAACTTGTTCCTAGGCCAAGTGATAAGCACATCATACATACCAAATTGGTGTTTAAAAATAAACTTGATGAGAATGGTATAATTGTTCGAAACAAACCAAGATTGGTGGCTCAAGGTTGTAATCAAGAAGAAGGAATCGACTCCGAAGAAACATTTGCTCTGGTTGCAAGGTTAGAAGTTATACGTTTATTACTTGCTTATGCGTGTTCACTAAATTTTCATCTTTTCCAAATGAACGTCAAGAGAGCTTTCTTGAATGGTTACATCAATGAGGAAGTCTATGTTAAACAACCTCACAGTTTTGAATATTTTAGGAATCCTTCACATGTCTTCAAGTTGAAGAAAGCTCTTTATGGCTTGAAGCAAGCACCAAGAGCATGGTATGAGAGACTTAGCAACTTTCTATGCAAAAGAGGATTTGAAAAAGGTAAAGTTGATAAAAAAAAACTTATTCATTAAGAAGATCAAAGGTAATACTTTATTGGTTCAAGTCGACATTGACGACATCATATTTGGTTCAAAAAACAAAGACCTTTGTGAAGAATTTTCATCGATGATGCAAGGAGAATTCGAGATGTCTATGATGAGTAAGATGAACTAATTTCTTGGACTCCAAATTAAGCAATTAAAGGATGGCATCTTCGTCAACCAATCCAAGTATTGGAAATAATTGCTGAAAAGATTTGATATGGACAATTGCAAGGAAATGGCTACTCCCATGGGTTCCGGATCTAATGTTGACATTGACGAATCCCGTATTCCAGCTTATATCACTAAATATCGAGGTATGATCGGTTCTTTATTATATTTAACAGCAAGTCGTCCTGACATAATGATTAGTCTTTGTCTATGTGCTCGATTTTAGCAAATTTAAAGGAATCGCATCTCACCGCCGTTAAAAGGATCATGGAGTATCTCAAAGGGACAACAAATGTTGGTCTATGGTATCCTAAAGGTATTATTTGCAATTTAACTGGTTATTCTGACGCAGATTATGCAGGAAGTAAAACTGATAGAAAAATCACTAGTGGTACATGTTACATTCTTAGAAATGCATTAGTATCTTAGGCTTGCAAGAAACAAGCATGCGTTGCTCTTAGCACGACCGATGCAGAATACATAGCAGCAGGTAGTTATTGTGAACATATACTTTGGCTTAAGCAACAACTTGTGACTACAAACTCGATCTTGGATGCATCCCTCTATGTTATGACAACACAAGTGCGATTAATATTACAAAAAATCCGGTCAAGCACTCAAGAACCAAACATATTGACATTCGGCATCATTTTCTTCATGATCATGTGCTTCAAGGAGATGTTGAAGTTACATTCATAGATACACATAATCAACTTGGTAACATATCCACAAAACCTTTGGCACGAGAACCCTTCTACAAAATTCGGAGAGAACTTGGAATTTTGGATGAAAAAGACACATAGATCATTCACCTCATGTTATATTACATCAATGATCAAAGGTGCACATGCATTTTTAACTCAACTATTTATTTTTGCAATTTATTTCATAGCTCTCTACTTCTAATCCCTTCTTATATATGTTTAATTATGTTTCATGTTGAACTCTTTATATTGCATGTTTGATACTTTGTTTGAATCACTTATGGTCTCACTTTATGAATACATATGAGACAATTTTTGTTACAAGTTATGATGCATGGTCTCTTTTATACTTGTCACTATATTATCTTTCACTTCTTTTTGATAATGTCAAAGGGGGAGAAAGGTGTTATGAATTATGCTTGTATACTTGTGAATTTCCTAGATACAAATGATACAAATACTCCTTCAAGATGATCAAGTCAACATGATTATGAGATTCACAAATTAATGGGGAGTTATACACTTTAGGGGGAGAATTGTTTCCGGAAATTGAAACACATCAAAGAGAATTGTTTATAATCATCAAAGTGGGGAGATTGTGAAGCCAATCTTCTCTATGATGAATGTATTTTGATGAAGACAAAGCTCTAAGTGACAAGAAGGAAAAGATGTTACTCAAAGATAAAGCGTCATCATTCAAGAATTTAAGCTATTGTATTTCAAGAACGTATAATGAGAATATTTACCTTCACTAAAGTATTAGATGCTCAAGTATTCAAACAATCATTGCATAACCTTTCCTTAAGCATGGAAAATGTCTTAGGCTTAAATTTTTTATTTTTCAACTAGGTAAATAGATTTACCTCTTAGGGAAATTGATTTACCACTGAAGCCTATACATTTCTAAATGCAAAGAATTAATTTTTCAATTGGGTAAATCTATTTATCTCTTAGGGAAATTGATTTACCACTGAAGTCTATACATTTCCAAACACAAAAAATAAAATATTCAACTAGGTAAATTGATTTACCTCTTAGGGAAATCGATTTACCACTATAAGTTTTTGAAATAATATTTATCATTACCACATGGAAATCGATTTACCTCTTAGGGAAATCAATTTACCACTGTAAGTTCTTGAAAAATTTTAAATGTTGCCACAAGGAAATTGATTTACCCACTGTGTAAATCGATTTACCACCGTGCGTTTTTGAAAAATCAATAGATTTACTAACACCTCTTCTTGCACCACTTCATGGAATCATTTCATTTCAACTTGACAATTGTTCAGGATATTTTTCATAACATTACCATGTTTTATTAGAGGTGTTATGCACATATAAATACATGATATTTCAAATTCAAATCTCACCTCTTCCAATCAAAAATCTTAGGATTTTCAAAATTCACATTTCTTATTATCAACTTTTATTCAAGATATTTTTTTGCATATTTTCACATCATTCAAACCAGAAAATACTTGAGCAATCTAACACATTTGTGTTTGTGAATTATTGTCATTGGAAGAGAAGATCAAGTACATTGATATATCACTCAGTGTTGTTGGAAGCAAGAGAGTTGAGTTCGAGAGGATTGTTCTCATATCAACTTGGTGAATCACAAGAGGTTGTTCTTGGTGATTGTGTTTGTCTTGTACAAGTCATAACAGATAAAAAAATCTCTTTTGTGTTGAAAGGGGACTAGACGTACCTTCGGATTATGAAGGGAACTAGGATACATCCTTGTGTTCTTTATTTTTCTTCACTTTATTGCTTTCCAAACTCTTCACCAAACCAGAAAAATAAGAACAAACTTCTCTCTAAAACCAAAAATTTTATTTAGTCCTAATTCAACCCCCCCCCCCCCCTCCTTCTTAGGCGCACTCCAAACTTACAAATAGAAATTCACATGTAATATTAAGAAAATAGGCATTGAAATAGTAGAGTTAAAATCATACCAATTTGGACTTCTGACTATTAAGAGTGAATTTGCTTTATTGGGTTTACACCATCCAAACATAGATAGATTTTCACAGAACGGGGTTACCAATTCCCGTGTTATTTTATTTATTGTATTTATTTTACTGATTACTTATTACACTTGTCATGTACCTTATTACGATAATGTGTCTGACATCTTCGTATTCAAAGAACATAATTTTAGTTGCCATCATTGAGAACACCCTATTTTGATTGGGTGAGCTACATGGGATCTATATATTCTATTTAAAATAGACCATACTAAATCATGAGGATTTGTAAATTTGCCACCTATTCCAGATGGCACAAACTATGATCATTTGAAAGTCCGCATGGTTGCTTTTCTCAAGTCCATGGATAACAAAATATTGAAAGCATTGATAAAATGATTGATACCTCTAAAGGTTACAACTGGATATAGCACAAAATTCCTTAAGTCAGAGGTAGATTTGCCTAAAGATGAAGATGAAGAAACTCATAGAAACTCTTGTGCTCTTAACGTCATTTACAATGGATTTGGCAAAAATAATTTTAGGCCCATCAATACTTGTTCCAGTACCAAAGAAACTTAGGAGACCCTCTAGACTGCACATGAAGGAACCTCAAAAGTATGCATGTCAAAACTTCGGCTCCTTACTACCAAATTTGAAAATTTGAGTATGAAAGATGACGTAAGTATTATTGATTTTAATGTTCGTCTCCAAGACATAGCCAATAGTTCACTTCCTCTCGATGAAAAAAGATCAGAAGAGAAGCTGGTTAGGAAAATTCTCATATCTATTCCAAAGAGGTTTGATATGAAAGTCACATCCACTGAAGAAGCACAAGACATTAGCGCCTTCAAAGTGGATTAATTCATTGGCTCACTACTCACCTTTGATATGGCTATCAATTACAAATCAGAGAAAAGAATAAAAGAGTCGGGTGGCTTTTAAAGCTGACATTAAGAATGATAATGAACAAGTAGATGAAGATACTGATGATAATCTATTTGAATCTATTTAATTACATGCAAAGAGAATTGGTAAGGTTATGATAAGACTTGATAGACAGTCAAGGAATAACTTTATAACAAATGTCAAAGACAATCTACCACCTAACTTCAAAGGACTTAGTCCCAAGCATAAAATTAGAGAAGGAGATAATCCACACAAAATCAAAGGAATTCATTGCCATGAAAGTGAAGGATTTGGACACATTCATGCGGAATGTACAAATTTCCTAAGGAAACAAAAGAAGAGATACAATGATACATTCTCAGATGAGGAATTTGAAGAAGATAGTGAAGGAGAAAAGGCAACCAATGTGGTAGCATTACATCTCGTGTAAGAACCAATCTACTATTACCGATGATGGTAGCCAATATGGTAGCCTTCAAGACAAGGAAAATATTGTTACCACCATCATATGACCAAATTAGTTTGTGTGCTAAATTATGTGTGTGAAATTATTGATGAAATTCTAGGGGTTGGCAAAAGTGCTAGGACTTAAAAGAAATGGGGTTTGACTATAGTTCCTTGAATAATAAATCTAAGTTTCTTCCTCCTGTCAAAAAGAATGACTTCATTATGTAAAACTACATTTCACAACATCATACTAGACATCATTACTATCACATTAGTGCATGCAATAGAAGTTTGTGAGTGTGTCACTATTGTGGCTAACAGGGTCATATAAGAAATATTTGCTACATATTTTAATGGTAGACCTTAATACCACTATCACTACGCCAAATAAGGGAAAAGAGGACGCTTATTTTGGCCTATAACAGCGCTTTTAAGCGTCCTCTAAAGTGGCGCTGGCATAGGTAAAGACAACGCTTTGTTTTCCTGGAGAAAGCGCTCTCTAAAGTGGCCCTTTAAGGGCCACATTATAGTGCGCTTTCAGAAAAAAACGCCCTCTGGAGTGGTCCATAAAGGGCCACCTTAGAGGGCGCTTTCTGGACAAAGCGCCCTCTAAAGTTGTCAATGTAAAGTGTTTAGAGGGCGCTTCCTACAGAAAGCGCCCTCTAAAGTGTTAGTTATTTTAAAAAAAATTGTTTGAAAAACAGTGGGTATTTAATTGGGAACCTGTTCGCATGCTGCAAAAGTATAAAATTTATATTGATTTCATCCTTTAATCCAATGTTATACACCATTAATCCATTGATATATACAACATGAATCCATTTATATACAACATTAATCCTCCATATATACAACATTAATATATTGATATTCATGCATGTACTACAACATTCCATACATATATAACAACTACAACCTATATGATTCTATGATCAATAATGAATTGACACAATTCATCCTTCATTTCATCCAAATGAGCTCTTGAGTATGATTTGTATTCGTCAAAGTACTACAATTAAGAGAATAAAGCATATTCATGATTTAGTAACAAATTAGATGAAATATCCGATAATATTAAAATACCCTAAGTTATTATTCCATACCATTTTTGGGATGTCTATACGATTCAACGCAATGATATCTCTCATAAATCTCAATACAAAAAATCCGCAATCGATCGAATTGTTTTGCTGAGGACACTACACAGAAAAACAAACAAACAATATATATATATATATATATATATATATATATATATATATATATATATATATATATATATATAGTTAATTTCTTACAAACACTATTATAAGCAAAAATAAGAAACTTAATATATACCTGAACTCTGACCCAGGTAATGTCCTTCCTATTACGATAATTCTTTTTCGATCTAAATTTTAGTATTGCCCTAACAAAATAAAAACGTATATTGAGATCAATCTGACAGACATAATTAAATATACAAATACACACAAATATTTAGGGGAATTTCACTTACTTGTCAACCGTCTTCTTCATACTCGGATATTTACTCCAATCACCCGGTATCGAATCGAGATAATACACCATTAGTCTCGAAAGATCCATAGCAACCAACACCCAGTGACCACTGTAAAATAAAACAAAAATTTAGATGCATGAAAATTTTCTACGTAAAAGGTATACATAGATTAGAATGAAATTATTAGAAAGAAAATCTAACCCATTGCCAGAATTAAACGGTAAAAAATAAAAACTGGGTGTAGTATTATCGCCGGCCACCATGAATCTATCGACTAGTTCATTCATTACGGATGTTGGATTTTTCGTTATAAACGTTGTGTTGATACGGGAAGCAACAATAAAATTGAATCGGTTACACAATTCAGTTCCCCGCATCAATGTGTCATACATATACCTTAAATAGAAACATAATAAACATTAGACTACTCATTGAAATGTGTAAATAAATTGTTCAACTAAGTAAATAATAGATTGATCGGAGTACCATATGTATGTATGAATGACAGCGATGCCCAATTCTTCGTGTTCAAAAAGTTGTTGCATGTCCTCCTTTGCAATTAATTCGGAATAAGCAATTCCGAAAACACCTTCATCCATATCTACACTACGAATGGCGCCGTGCATAATATCTGACTCTTCCATCATTTTCTCAAGACGCATCATAATTTGAGATTGTGTCCCGGACGTCGTTGGAATTTCCTTACTAGCTTTGTCCAACATTTGACCGGGAACCTAAAAATATAAATTAAATCATGACTTTTTGTGATGCAACAGAATCGTTGTGTATATAATTCAATGGGTATATATATTTGTACCTCTTTTTGAGATTTAGGATTTGTTTTTGTCCCGGACTTCGTTGGAATATCCTTACCAGCTTTTTTCAACATTCGACCGGGAACCTAAAAATTCATATAAATTAAATCATGACTTTTTGTGTTGCAACAGAATCGTTGCGTATATAATTCAATGGATATATATATTTGTACCTCTTTTTGAGATGCAACCGACTCGATGCGTCTTGAAATCCCTTTACCAGCTTTATGTGTGGGTCTTGTAGGAGTCTAACATTACCATGTAATAAGGATTGATTAAATATCATAATTGTAGCTGAATTGAAATGTGAATACTAAATATTCATAATCATTTAGAACATATATACCTCGGCATCTGGGAAAATTAGATCTGACGGCCATCCAACAAAGGATTCGACTGCATCTCGCATCATCGTTGTCTCTGAAACAACGTCAGGTAATGGTAGAAACGCGTCCGTATCTAATACAAGGTCAACCGAAACTTTCATATATCCCACCGGGAGGGGATTATGGTGAAGTAATTCACCCGAAGTGTTGTGCACTTTTCCCTTGCCAACTATGCGATAAGTTGGTGACGATAGATACAGCTGACAAGGTGTAATGCCCTAAACCAATAATAAATATGTTATTGTTAACGTGTATATGTGTCAAGTAAAAAAGTGCTATTTTAATTTCATAATAACATATATAATTACCTCGGGAAATTTCGGTTGACAATTGATACTAGCTCGGTCACTAGTATCTTTTGCCTCGGAACCGCGCCTTTCCTCTCTATACATTGCATTCTCCTTTTGCAGTTCGAGTACTTGTGCCCTTAACTCCGCCAAGGTCTCCATCACGTCTTTGTTGGTAGGATTTTTTGTTTTTGGTTTTTTATAAAATGACGACGGAGTCACACCAAAACCCTTACCCCTCACACGACCGGAATACTCAGGAACATTTAGTACTCGACTAAGTAGGCTCCTGCAATCCTGGACCTCGGTTGAAGGTAAGGTTTGGGATAAAGTCTCCTGAAATATTATTAGAGGAGATTAAAAATGAATTATATGTCTAACAAAATTTTCGATATAATTAAAGAAATAATGTTATATATACTTACACATTCGTCATAAACATTTTGAACCGCTTCAACGACAGCCCCATCCTTCCCAACCCGAGCAGCCTTCCACAATACGTGCTCCAGAAGAGATGTTGCGTCACTTTTCTCCTCGGTTAGCTACACATTGAATCAGATTATAAGATCATCAATTATAACATATTGTGACAATGTATAAGCTCATAGCATTTGAATATACTCACAATTCTTTGTTGTAACCGTGCATATCCCGTACGCCCTTTTTTGTACGGATACGCGGGTTTTGATGCCCTTTTCCGATTTTTGTCGCTTACTTCCTGGATAAAAAAGTTTAAGGCATATCAGAACCAAGTAACTTAACAATTGTATAATACCATAATTAATAGACATTACATGGAATTTTTCGTTTCATCGTTTGGCGACAAAGTTATCCCATTCTTCGGCTGAAATAATCTCCGCATACTTCATTGGCCGTTCTGCTTCAACAAATTTTCCTTCCTCATCCTTGAGAAATTTGTTGGACAAAAAGGATCGAAATCCTCGGAGTCTTTTTCCGGCCAATTGAATACAATATTTTTGCCGGCTTTCATCGATGTGAAAGGATCTCTAAAAAACATACACATGGAGTGTGTTATTATAAGTAATATTATAACAATATATGGTCAACAAATAGTCAACAAAAAAAACATATAACAATATATGGTAAGTACCTGCATCTCGGACCATATTTTTTCTTTGCCAACCTTCAATTCCGGACTTCTCCAATTATCACATGTAATCGGAATATGTTGTCGAACAAGGAAACCAATGTAACTTGCCAACATTGAACCGTTAGGCTCAATTAGTTGGTCTTCAGCACTCCAACGTACTTCGAATTTTTCACCCTTGTCTCTTGCACGAATGATTGACTTCATAACAGTCAATCCTCATTTGATTTCATTTTCAACATTGTTACGTGATCCACTCGCGTCATGGGTATCGTCTTGGTTACTAGCCATTTTATCTGTAATATATAAATGATTCAATAAGACCCAAGTAAGACAATGACCATATTCGTGAAGCTACACAAAAAACGCATTCATATACCTTCCATTTCTCTCATGTTACAACAATCTAAACTCTCTCTTTTTTCATCATTATTGAATACAAACTCACACACACCTACTGCATACAAAAGACCAATGCAAACTTATGGTGTTTGGAACATGAACAAACTTGCATCCATAATCATCAAACTTCCAAGCACAAGCTCAAACACACTCCAAATGACATCAGTTTTCAATCAGAAATAAAAAACCTTACATAACCATACAACATACAACATTCAGTGATCAAAACCATACACAAAAAAATAACAAAAAATGATTTTCAACAAGGTGCTCATGAACACCATATAGTGCTCGTTTGCCCTAAACAACATTAATCAACATAATGCATAAAATGTAAAACTCAGTTTAGAAAATGCCCTAATCAAACACCTGAAAATACAAACTATTGAGAGAAATACCTTCAAGGTGACGGTAACGATGGAGAAGAAAGTGAATAGCGACGGTGGACGCAGATAACTCAGTGAACGTGAACGCAGCAGCAGAAAAAGGCGACGGCGACGACGACGATGAGGGAGGGAGAACGAACGGAGGACGAGAGTAATCGCAGTAGAGAGTAATTGCAGTAGAGAGAAAACCCAGTTACGTTTACGAAATAGCATATAGCGAGGGAAAATAAAGAGACATGCAGTATATGTTATAATATTAATGTTTACTAAAGGGGACCTTAGAGGGCGCTTGTGTAAAAAAAGCGCCCTCTAAAGGGGGCCTAAGAGGGCGCTTCTAAAAGCGCTCTCTAAGGCTTTCCAAAAGCGCCTTATAAACTGGAAATGTACATGGACTTAGAGAGCGCTTTTTTAAAAGCGCCCTCTAAGGGTACCCTTAGAGGGCGCTTTCATAAACGCGCCCTCTATTGGTGTCCCTCAATTTCCTCATTATTTTTTCGCTTCACTTTAGAGGGCGCTTTGTTACAAAAGCGCCCTCTAAAGTGCGCTGTCTATTCCAGTTGTTCGCTCCTTATTTTTTCTCTTCACTTTAGAGTGCGCTTTTGTAATAAAGCGCCCTCTAAGGTGCGTTGTCTATTCCAGTTTTTAGCGTAGTGAGAGGGCGCTTATGAAAGCGCTCTCTAAGGCTTTCCAAAAGCGCTTTATAAACTGGAAATGCACATGGACTTATAGAGCTCTTTTTTAAAAGCGCCCTCTAAGGGTAACCTTAGAGGGCGCTTTCTAAAAAGCGCCCTGTATTGTTGTCCCTCTATCTCCTCCTTATTTTTTCGCTTCACCTTAGAGGGCGCTTTATTACAAAAGCGCCCTCTAAAGTGCGCTGTCTATTCCAGTTGTTCGCTCCTTATTTTTTCGCTTCACTTTAGAGTGCGCTTTTGTAATAAAGCGCCCTCTAAGGTGCGCTGTCTATTCCAGTTTTTGGCGTAGTGTATTAGAATCATCCCTTTAAGAACACTTCAAAAATAGAAAGTCAACAAGTTTGGAAGGTCAAAGAAGCAACAACAAGTCATATTGCTCACGCCTCTCTAAGAGCTTAGTCTTAAGAAGATTGGTACTTTTGATAGTCGCTACTCTAGACATATGACTGGATAAAATAAATTTTGAAAGTGGTAAAACCATACCTCAGTAAATATGTTACTTCTGGTGATGATGCTAAATGAAAGATCATTAGAAAAGGAAAACTGGATTATCTATTCTTCATAGCCTAGATGATGTTCTTCTTGTTAAAGGGCTCACTGCAAACCTCATTAGTATTAGCCAACTATGTGATCAAGAACTGTGTTGAAATTTCAATCGTTCTAAATGTATTTTCACCAATAAACATCTGAAATAAATAATTAAGGGTACCATGTCATCAAAAAATTACTATATGTGGTGTTCAAAATCAAAGGATCAACCTCAAGCATGCATAATCTCTAAATAAGATGAAACTAAGTTATGGCACAAAATACTTGGTCATCTGAATATCAGAAGCATGAGGAATATTATCTCTGAAAAGGACATCCTTGGTCTTCCTAGTATAAAGATTGAAGATGGAAAGATCTGTGGAGATTATTAGATAGGTAAATAGATCAAGATGTCACACAAAAAGGTGCAACGTCTTACCACCTCCAAAGTTATTGAGTTACTACACATGGATCTCGTTGGACATGTGCAAGTAGAAAGCTTATGTGGAATAAGATATGTTTTGAGTGTGTGTTGATGACTTCTCAAGATACACTTAGGTTGTCTTTCTTCGAGAAAAATGTAATACCTCTATCATGTTGGAAAGTCTACGCCAATAATTGCAACACGAGAAAGAGAAAAAGATTGCCAAGATCGCTCGAATACGTAGTGACCATGGAAAGGAATTTGAGAATTCTAACTTTTTTGATTATGTTCCTCTGAAGGAATTGCTCGTGAGTTATCTTCCCCATCACTCCTCAACAAAATGAGGTTATTGAATATAAGAATATAACACTCCATGAAATGGCTAGTGCCATGCTTCATGCCAAGAATCTTCCTTATCAATTTTGGGTAGAAGACATGAACACATCATGTCACTTTCACAACCGAGTAACCATTCGACCAGAAACTAATGTTACTCACTATGAACTATGGAAAGGAAGAAAGTCAACTATTAAGTACTTTCATGTGTTGGCAGCAAGTGCTACATCCTTATTGATCCAGAGAAAATATGCAAGACGAATCCTAAAATTGATCAAGCAATATTCATTGGATACTCTAGAATAGTATGACATAACAAGTGTAGAATAATAAAACAAATACCATGAGCAGAATGTCGCACTAGATGTCCCGGATAAAGCTTCTAACATCATTCTGACACCTAAATATGAACATTGAAAATATGTACAGACTAATGGTCCAACAAACAAAGGACCATACACAAGAACTCATATGTATCATCTTATAGAAAATTTGTTTAGGAATATGAACGAAAGATTCATCACCAGACCTAAAGAATTAATTGCCAACATGTGTTTTATCTCCAAAGTTGAAGCCAAGAATGTAAAAGAAAAACTTGTTCAATTTTAAAGAAACAAATTTTTGGAGTTGGTACCCATACCTAACTCTTCCAGCATTATTGGAACCAAGTGGATCTACAAAAATAAGTCATGATGGAAATGGTATTGTGGCAAGAAACAAAACTCGTAAAATGGCTCAAGAGTACGCTCAAATAGAAGAAGTAGATTTAAATGAGAAGGGGTTCCTGAGATTCGACAAGTGGTGTTTAAGTTTTATTTTTTTGAGATTTTAAGGAACCAAGTCTTGCTAGGCACATCCTAGATGGTATTTTTTTTCCGCCCTGCTGGGGCTAGCCCCGGTAGAGGAGTTATTTACGACCCCCTCATTTATTTGTTATCTAAAAAGATCAACTTCTGAGGTACATGTATGTTAGCTTGGGGATAGGGAATATCTTCAGGAATAACACATTTTTCACTTTAATGTTATTAACCTCGTCGATTAGTACCCACGGTTCATTGGAAATTGGAATCATCTAGGTGGTTGGAATTTAATAACTTTCAACTTTTCTATGATTGGATTATACACCATATTCATATGTTGGGTTATCATGTTCATCATTTCATGATTATGTTCATCCACAATGATGATAAATCCATAATGATTTACTTCCTTGAGCTCCATGAGATTGGAGCGCCTTCGACCATGAATATATAGCTTGCAATACTATTTTTTTGTCTTGATCATCCACAATGATGATAAATCCATAATGATTTACTTCCTTTAGCTTCATGAGATTGGAGCGCCTTCGATCATGAATCAGGGTAAACATATATTTTTTCATATGTGTCGATCTTCTTCTATATTGGAATCAACACGCCATGATCAGTAGTACCCTTTGTGTATCTCAACACCCTCTTAACTGCAGTGAGATGTCATTCGTGTGGTTTCTCAATGAATCTACTCACAATCCAACACTTTGACGAATTCCAGGCATGGTATTGCAAAGACACCTCAAAGATCTAATGATTTGTTTGTACATTATTGCACTTACAAATTCACCATATGTATGCTTCATCAACTTTGTTATAGTTTCTAATAGTGTAGCAGCTGCATTATAGTTGCTCATCTTGAACCTCTTCAAGATATCTTGGGCATACTTCTTTTTATGTAAGAACACTCTTTCACCCGTGTCTTTGAACTACATCCCTAAGGATATGACAAATTCCCTAGGTTGGACATTTCAAACTCTTGCATCAGCTTCGACTTGACTCTTCTTATCTTTGCTTCATCTGCACTTGTAAACAACAACTCATCTACATACAGGCATAAGATGATTTGATTGACCCTGTCAGCAACATTGACATACACCACATGTTCAGAGACACACTTTATGAAACCTGCTTTAATCAGGAAGCTATCTATTCTCTTATCCCAAGCTCTTAGGGCTTCCCCATATTAGAGAGCCTTCCCTAATTTGTGCACCTTCGAATCCTGTACTTTGATTTCGAATCTGGGTTATTGACTGACATAGAATTCTTATCCCAGAGGTCCATTTAGAAAGATTAATTTTACATCCAACTGATGTAACTTCCACCCTCTGTATGTTGTTGTCAACACAACAGTTTTGATTGTCTCTAGCGTTGCAACAAGTGCGTAGACTTCGTAGAAATCAATACCATATTTTTGCAACAAAAAAAAACTCTCGCCACTAGGCTTACCTCATTCTTGGCAATTTCACTGTTCAACATTCGATCCAGCTTGTAAAACCATTTCATATCATTTGGCTTCTTGATTGACTATTCGACAAGCTCCCAAGTCTTTCTCTTCTCGATCGGGCTGAAGTTTTCTTTCATGACTGCTAACCAATTCGAATCATTCATGACTTGATCCAAATTGATTGGTTCTGCTTCAACCATCATCATCACTTCTTCTATTAAGTCACCATCTGCATCAACTACTTGATATGGAAATCTCTAATATCCATCTAGTCTTGTCGACTCAATTCTTGCTCTAGTCGATCTCCTAAAATTCTACTCAGGTGGTTCTTCGTTTCGATTGGTCGTGACCACAATTTGTTGGTCTTAATCAATCACATTTGTGACTGTTTCGTGCTCTTGTCAAATTGAACATTGACTCCAACCCCACCTATTTCTTTCGTCTACTAGAACATCTCTACTGATCACAAGTTTATCATCATTTGGTGAATAAAGCTTGTATGCACCAGTCGACTAATAATCTATGAGTACCATATCCTGACTTCAATCATCTAGCTTCCTTATCAATTGTGCAGGTACATGTCTGACGGACATTGATACAAACACTCTAAGATGACTAACATTCGGCTTCACACCTCTCCAAACCTCTTAAGGAGCCATCTCCACTATCTTCTTAATTGGACATCTGTTTAGAATGTATACTATTGACGAAGCTGCTTCACCCCAAAATCTCTTTGGCATATTTTTAGCTTTCAACATGCTCCTAGTCATGTTCAGTATACTTCGATTCTTCCACTCAGCTATGCCATTATGCTGAGGTGTATAAGGTGCAATGACCTCATGCTACATACCTTCGTCATTGCAAAATTTAGCAAATTCTCGAGAAGTGTATTCACCACCACCATCAGTTCTCAATTTGTTTAACTTGCATCCATTTTGCTTCTCAACATGCAATTTTAACTTCTTGAACTATGTGAATACCTCGCTCTTCCTTTAAATAATGTAAACATACATATATATAGAAAACTCATCTATGAAAGTTAGGAAATAACAGTTACCTTCATCCAATCTTACTTCAAAAGGTCCACACACATCAAAGTGAAGTAGCTCTAGCTTTTCTTCGACCTTATTGACAAGTCATGTTTTAATTCTTTCCTAGTCGACTTTTCTTTCCAAATTCTTCACACACCTGACTAGGTTCCTTCACCTGAGGTAAGCCATACACTGTCTTATTTCTTCGTTCCTTGTGCGCAGCTTGCTGAACATCGTCTACATTCGTTTTTAATGGCGGTACTTCATCATTCACGATTTCAGACAAATCTTGAAATCTGAAGATGACTTCTATCTGTGCAACCCACCGTTTGTAGATTCGCTGGAAATTGCGTCGATGTTATGTTTCTGTTTTCCCTTACATATTCTCTCTGAATCACAACCCACGCTCCTTGATGCCAATTTGTTGGAACAAAGCGTTTTCAAGAAAGATGGGAGAAGAAGAAGAAGAGAGAAAAGACATAAACTAGTTGTAAAAGATATATATTATTGAGTGAAGTTGTTTTTGTTTTACATCATACAATACATTTATATAGGCAACTAAATCTCAGGCCCAAAACTATAGAAATCGACCAAAACCCAAACTTACAAAGTGTAAAATACAAACTACAAGTTATACTTTAACACAATAAATATATGTTGTATTCGACTCATTCAAATACAACTAACTCATACACCTTGATTAGCTACTTCGACACAATCGAATGCTAGCTTTCGTCAGAACATTGAATTATAACTTCTAACAACCAATAGAAACTTCTTGTACCCGAGCTTCTTTACTCGGCCATTTGACAACTCCCTTTTGAGTCTATTATGTCTTTTAACCGCCTCAGGACATGATCGTTGTATTCAAAATCTTTTAACAACTGACGTGTATGGAGATTTCTATACTCTTATTAGATTCGAAGAAATCACGGTAATTTTGTATTGGAAGCTGCAGATTTTCCTTATAACAGTATGCTTGTTTTGTGTGTCTTTTACGTGGTAGGTATTTGTAATATTACTATACCAGTCTTTTTAGATTTAACAGCCTCCTATTGTGGAGTTTTAGTTATTTTCTTGTGTTAGGGGAGTTTTGTTTTTCTAGACCTTATATGATTCTATATGCTAGTACAGTGATTGTATTTCTTAAACTCTTATCAAGTTATGTTATGTCTCGTGCTTTTATATATATATATATATATATATATATATAATATATATATATATATATATATATATATATATATATATATATATATATATATATATATATTTCAAAATAACCAAATTTTAAAAAGAAATTCTAAAATAACCAATTTTTAAAAAAAAAACACCAAAATAACCAAGTTTGGTAGAGGATGCGCCAGATGAATTGGCGCACCCCCATACCAATAAGAGGAGACGCCAGTAGCATTAGCGCACATGCACTGGGCCTCATGAGGAGGCGCCAATGCTTGTGGCGCCTGCATTGGCCCTCACGAGGAGGCGTCAATGCCTCTGGCGCCTGTGTGTATTTTTAATGGTGGGCGTCAATTCATGTGGCGCCTGCTTGTGATGGTCATGTGGGCGCCAATTCATCTGGCGCCCACGTGTTTTGTCCAATAGATGTTCCGTCTCTATAAATACCACGTCTTGCATATAATTATTTTTACTCAAATTCATCTCCTAGTCTAGTTCAACCATCAATTTCAACTTTCTTTGTTTCAACAATGTCTGCATACATTCAGAAACGAAATGCTGATGTAATATTTTCTGTCGTTGCGGCTCCGATACAGGTTCGACTTTGGAACACAAATACGTTTGAACGTCTTAATCGGACCAACATGGAGAAGTGCGCGAATGGGTGGATATTAAGACCGACCAAGACGTTCGTAGGATGATGCATTACATGTTCAAAATTGTTTTGATGGTTGTAATCGCATAGTTTTTGTATTCTAGTTGCTTTAATTGTTTTTGTTATTTTTTTATGAACAACTGTCTTTTCGTCACATACGTCTACTATGAAGTAAATTTAGTTTTCCATATATTGCAACAGAGGTACTTTGAAATAAATTTAGTTTTCCATATATAGCAACAGAGGTATATCTGAATTTATCTGGTTGTGCTCGTTCCAACACTAGGATAGTTATTACGATTGTGACCTGGTTGACGGCATGAACTACATAGTCTAACCATTTTGTTCGCCGTATCCATTTCGGTTCGAATCCGGATGCTGTTAGGGTGACCCTTTTTCTTCCTTCGCATAACTTTGTTGTGCCAGACGATGTCCCCTTGATATTCTGGCAAATAATCCTCTTTTGCCACTACCGAAAAACTAATTTTATAAACATTTGAAAGGCTGGTGACTTTGTAAACTTCAGATAGCAAGTATGATGGATCCCTTCGAACCTTTGAGCACGCCTCAATGACATGAGAGCAGGGGGTATGAAAGACTTGGAACCTTTCGCAGTCGCACCAACCTCTATCTAGTTCGACTCTGTACTGTCCCATCGGCATGCCCTCATTGTGATCCATGGACTCGGCAACACTAAACCAACCTTTAGTTCGATCAAATATCGTAACCACGTGTGTGTTTGCTTTGGCAACTTCATGTCTGATGAATTTCATTGAAGCATCACTGAACAACTTTCCAGATTGCAACACTGAACTCCATTTTGAGCGTCTAGTTTCAAGTAACGCCCCTAGCCTGAAATATGTAGCTTGCACCAAAGCAGTTATTGGTAGGTTACGGATGCCTTTGAAGACAGAGTTCATTGATTCCACAAGATTTGTTGTCATGTGGCCCCAATGCTGACCGTTTTCGTATGCCCTAGTCCACTTCTCCAACGGAATACTATCCATCCACCGAACCGCATCTTTGTTCGACAATCTTATTTCCTCGCGATAGTGTTTGAAAGAAGGTTTTGATAATGTGTAACCTGCATTGACAACCTTTTTACGCAATGTCATATCTTTGATTTCCCGCATGAAATTCTGAGCAATATGCCTAATACAAAACACATGCGTCGAAGGAGGATTTTGCCAGCCATTGTCAATGTTATCATATGCACTGATGATTGAGGGGTGTCTATCAGAGATCAAACACAAGTTAGGCTGAGGTGCAACGTGCAATCGGAGATTTCTTAGGAAAAAACTCCATCCCTCAGCAGTCTCCCCTTCAACTAGGGCAAAGGCGATTGGAAAAATATTGTTGTTCCCATCTTGTGCCACTGCCATTAGTAACGTTCCTTTGTATTTTCCATACATACATGTACCATGAATTTGTATAATTGGTTTACAGAAAGAAAAACCTATGATACACGGTTGATACGCCCAAAATAGACGGTGAAATATTCTATTTCCAACAGCACACGTACCATCTGGTGTATATGCGGACAATGTTTCCATATTGACAATTGTCCCGGGAGAATAGTGTTTTAGAGCCAACAGGTATTTTGGAAGTTGTTTGTAAGACTCCTCTCAATTGCCAAACACTTTTTCAACAACTTTTGTTCTAGCTATCCATGCCTTCCTATATGATGGAGTGTACTCGTACTCTGCCCTAATATGCGAGATTATTGTACTCACCTTTAACGACGGATTGTCGCCAATGACAAACAATATTTCATCGCATATTAGCTGAGAGCTTAATTTACGATGATCCTGCATTGGGTTTGTCAGCATGCATGTGTGATATGGACCCATCAATCCAATCTCCCAAGACTCGCTCCTCTTCCGGTACGAAGCTGATAACTTAAAAAGGCAGTGATCATTCGGATAATAAACTTTATACTGCGATGCGTCAGTTCTGTCAACTCTGGAATCTGCTGATAGTTGCATGTGGAATTTCTTAACAGCTTTTACACATTCCTCTTTTGTGCGAAATGTGTCTCCTTGTTTCAGAGATCCTTGCATTTGCACGTAAGGATTGTACCATACATCTGCCGAAGGTTCATCTGAACCCAAATTTAACCTTGTCATGTGTTGGGGTGGGCAATATACATGACTTGCCGGTACTGGCTCCTCTTCCTCTTCAGCGTTCACTATCGAATCAACCATGATCTCAGATTCCTCTTCTTCATCGTCTGGAACATTCACCTCAGCTTGTTCGTCATCAGTCTCATAAAACACTTGTGACTGATCAATGTACTGAGACTCCTGTTGTTGATGTGGTAATATATACAACTCTATATCGTTATAACCGGATTGTTCGTGACTGCCAAACATATGTTGAACATCATCATCATCTCGAATCTTCTTCTGATAAAATTTTACCTGGTTTTCTGCAAACCAAACCGGATTTTTATAGATGATCTGACCCACATTATTGCACTGCAATTTCTTTTCTATTCTTTATTTCAGATGTGAAAAATTTGATCGTCGATTTATTGTAAACTGAGTCACCTCTGTGTTTCGAAAACAAAAACCGAATAATTGATGATCAAATATTTCACCTTCGACATGTGCACTGATCATGTAATGTTGTGTGGAAGACATTGTGTTGAAATATTAAATATGTAGATAGTTTGAATGGTATTGAAATTGAATGCATTGCTAAGTTGTTCAACTGCACAGCATAAATAGGTTGGTCATTGGTAAGTTGGTCGTTGCATTGATAACTTGGTAATTTTCTGTACAGACTTGACCATGCATGCAGTTGAAGGAATCCAGCATGCAGAGAAAAGATTGAAAAGAATACACAAGCGCTAGGGAATCAAAGAATCTCTGAGCTTTGTGCCCTAAGATTTCAACCTAGGCAGCCATTCCCTAGGCGCCATAAAGTAACTGAGACGCCAAAGGGTTGGGCGCCTCTTCACAAAACAACACTCAGGCGCCACTAGGAAGGGCGCCCCTTCCAATTGCCCTACACTAAGGCGCCAAGAGGAAGGGCGCCTCTTCCTGGCATGTGAGAAATCACATGTAGGCGCCAAACTCAAGGGCTCCTCTTCCCTTGCATGTGCTTTCCTCACATGCGCCAAGAAGATTCCTCACATGCTAGCTTTCTCTTCCATGCTGAATTTTGTCATTCTCTTGTCTCCTTTTGCCTTTCCATGAAACCAATCACACTCTTTTTAGGTTCCAAACCTACTCACTCATTCATCTATAAATAGTCTCTCATATCAACAATATCAAATCATCTTCATCAATACTCAAGTATTTTCTTCTACCACACTTCTTTCATCTACCAAACTCAAGCTTTGCAAATTCAAATCGTGTCTTTGTTGACTATGGGCGATGAACACAGAGGCACAATCGAGAATATCTCGGCATTTGTATGTTATCTCTCTCTTTTAGTTTCTATTTTGGATTACTTCTAATAGATATCTTATTTGTGTTATACCTTTGTAATCTCTCTCTTTTTAGTTTCTATTTTTGGATTACTTCTAATAGACATCATCTTTGTGTTATACCTTTGTAATCTCTCTCTTTTTAGTTTCTGTTTTTGGATTACTTCTAATACATATCTTCTTTGTGTTATACCTTTGTAATCTCTCTCTTTTTAGTTTCTATTTTTAGATTACTTCTAATACATATCTTATTTGTGTTATACCTTTGTAATCTCTCTCTTTTTAGTTTCTATTTTTGGATTACTTCTAATACATATCTTCTTTGTGTTATACCTTTGTAATCTCTCTCTTTTTAGTTTCTATTTTTGGATTACTTCTAATACATATCTTCTATGTGTTATACCTTTGTAATCTCTCTTTTTTTAGTTTCTATTTTTGGATTACTTCTAATACATATCTTCTTTGTGTTATACCTTTGTAATCTCTCTCTTTTCAGTTTTTATTTTTGGATTACTTCTTATAGTTGTGTGTTTGTTGAGTATGTATTTCTTCTTCTAATTGTATTTTCTTACTTTTTTGTTATTAGGATCCGAAGCGGTTTAGATGCCGTGTACATGAATATGTACCCCACGATCCTTTAATAGAACCATATATTAGAGGATGTGGATTTGGAAATCTACTAAACATTGTTTCGTACTCGGTGGACTACAAGTTCATTCTGGCTTTGTTGGAGAGGTGGAGACCCGAGACCCACATATTTCACCTTCCGATTGGTGAGTGTACCGTCACACTTGAGGACGTGTACATGTTGTTGGGTCTCCGTATAGACGGAAAGGCAGTGAATGGGCGAGTTAACCAAGACAACAATATATGCAATGAATTATTGGGTCCCCTTTGTTAGACGACGAAACTGAGGGAGACACATCCGGTCAAGCAAGGGGGCAAGGTATAAATTTAAAATACCTAAAACAATATTATGTCAGTATAGTATTGTCCGACGATTCAACCGAGTATGAGAAAATAATAAAAGCTCGGTGTTATATTATGATTTTATTTGGTAACTTTTTGTTTCCAGAAAGTACAGGTAATTCTGTGAATATAATGTATTTACCTTTATTACGCAACATTAATAAGGTAAACACTTATAGTTGGGGTTCAGCTGTGTTGGCCCATCTATATAGTGCAATGTGTAGAACTGCCAAAAAGAATACCTGTACTTTTTTTCATGTGTTTATTTTCTTCAAGCTTAGGGGTGGTCTAGAATGTCGTCGCTCGCCCCGATAAATGAGCGCCCATTCGGGTTCCTGTTTGCAACCAAGTAAGTCTAACACTTTACCATTCACCATTTAGTTAATTATATTTATTATTATAATTAATAGTAAATAATATTTTTCACTTATTTTTATTATCTTAGGTGGTCAGTAAGGGGAATGAACTACAATAGGTGTCCGAAACACGCTATTGTAGTCTATCGAAATCTATTGCACCACATTGGACATGACGATGTAATACTCCTACCAAACTATTGTTTAATTTAAAAATACTTCTCAAATTATTTTCCATCTAATGATTTGGTATTGTTTTACAGTTTGTTTGGAGGCCATATCTGGGCCTGAATCATGATGTGAACCATGATGATGTTGCAGTTTGGACAGCAAAGACACCGATTATCCGATTCACTACAGTGGAAATGCACCAAAGTGACCGGATTAAACTGCAGTTCGGAATGCTACAACAGATTCTAGAATCTCCCACGTGTTTGGGGAATTGGCATCAAAAAAGGGTCGATGCACAGTGGGATTATTCTGACTGGAGAGACTTTGCAAAAGACATGTGTCATCAATGGAGGAATCGACGATAACACATCTTGAACGAACCAGTCATCCAAGGTGCAAGACCGACTCAACAATATATGGCATGGTTTAGATCTGTAACAACTCAGCAATTTGTATCTGAGCCGCGGTATTTGATGGATCCACGCCAACATGCTTCGTCATCGTATGCCCCACATCAATTCACCACCCAACACCAATGTGAACCCATCCAACACCAATGTGAACCCATCCAACACCAATGTGAACCCACCCAAACCCAACAACCAACCACACAACATCAACCGACCACATACACACAACAACCACACACCCAACATCGCAACCCGTTCATGCCAACCACCCAACAACCAACCATCCAACGTCGCAATCCATTTATACCACTCACCCAAACACAAAACCAAGAATCAAACCCCGCAACCACAACCGTCTATAGCCCAGATGATTCATACGGGTCACTTCATCGTAGCCCCCCACCAATGAACACCCAACCACTGTTTAACTATAGTACGCCCCAGAAACCATTGCTTCGTTTTCAAAACGACTCAATGGCCCAATTTGGGCAACTATACCGTCCCCAATTCACCCAACCCCAACGCCCTAACTACGATGACATAGGCAACGAACTCCATTACGGAAGCGCCGTTGGCCAGAGCCCCTCCGGATATTGGGAGCAAATGATGACACATCTGTCAAATACCGCCGGAACTTCCGCCGGACCTTCCAACCAGCCATCGCTCGATCAGGTCAGCACCCAAAGACCACAAACACCTCAAGAAAATCGTGGGAGACCTCGGAGAGAAATTAACACACCGGGATATGGAACCGGGGGTTGTTATAATCGGGCGGATCATTAGTTTTTTGTCTGTCCAATGTAACCAATTATTACATATTTAATGAATTTATTTTTTTCATTATTATTTCTTATGTATTAAATAATAAATATTAAATATTAAAAATAAAAAAATAAAAAAAAATTAAATAACTAAAAAAATTAAAATAAAATAAAATAAAATAAATAAATAAAATAATAGGAGGGGGTGTATGCGCTAGATGAATTGGCGCATACACCCACCATTAAAAATACACACAGGCGCCAAAGGCATTGGCGCCTCCTCATGAGGGCCAATGCAGGAGCCACAAGCATTGGCGCCTCCTCATGAGGCCCAATGCATGTGCGCCAATGCTACTGGCGCCTCCTCTTATTGATATGAGGGTGCACCAATTCATCAAACTTTGTTATTTTGGTATTTTTTTTGAAAAATTGGTTATCTTAGAATATTTTATGAAAAATTTGGTTATTTTGAAAAAAAATCTCTCTCTCTCTCTCTCTCTCTCTCTCTCTCTCTCTCTCTCTCTCTCTCTCTCTCTCTCCTCTCTCTCTCTCTATCTCTCCTCCTCTCTCTCTCTCTCTCTTCCTCTCTCTTCTCTCTCTTCTCTCTTCTCTCCTCTCTCTCTCTCTCTCTCCTCTCTCTCTCTCTCTCTCTCTCTCTCTCTCTCTCTCTCTCTCTTCTCTCTTCTCTCTCTCTCTCTCTCTCTCTCTCTCTCTCTCTCTCTCTCTCTCTCTCTCTCTCTCTCTCTCTCCTCTCTCTCTCTCTCTCTCTCTCTCTCTCTCTCTCTCATCGTGTGCCGTTATCCTTTATATATATATATATATAATATATATATATAATATAATAATAATAATAATTATCGTGTGCCGTGATCCTTTTTTAGATGACAAAACCAATTTTTTTAAATACTATGTTTATTGTCTTAGATGACACAACATTGCTACGTATGAGTCATTACATTCTCAGTAAAAATCGAAGTGTCAAAGACAAAATATATTGATTGTCGAAACACTATAATTCATTGTATAAATACATTTAATTGGTCTAATTAATAAAGTTCAAGGGAAAACAATGGTATTTTTTTTAACATATTTAACTTTATAGTTGACTAATATTTAAGACTGTATATTCTCAATAATGTAGGGTACAAGTAATTTTTATATTAGGAGAGTGGAATGCATGCGCCATAAAATCGTCAATAAATCAACAGGTCAACTAGTTTAGCATAATCCAGTTAACAACATTGTATGAAATCAAATTTTTAATCAAAAAATCATATATGAATGGATGCCCACAATGTTCTTTGTTTCAATCACATAAATAATGCAAAAATACATAATTTCTTCATGTACATGTATAAATAGGTAACACATTTCATTAACAAAGTACAAATCAGAAACACTTTTTCTAATTTATTCAAACCTTGAGAGTTTCTACTAATTAATATTAACATGGCTGATAATAAGCTTAGAATCTGTGTACTGATATGTCTTATCAGCATAATCTCAGCATCAAGTGTAATTCCTTCAGCAACTACTTTTGTGTCTTCTAACATACCTGATCCTTTTGGTAAGTTGAGTTCTACTTTTTATGAAACAAGGTGTCCTCTTGCTTTGGCGACAATTAAGGCAACAATAACCACTGCTGTATTGAATGATCGTCGATTGGGCGCGTCTTTGCTCCGTCTACATTTTCATGACTGCTTTGTTCAAGTAATGCTTTGTATTTTTTGTAAGTTTTTTTACACCTGCTTTTGTGAAAACAGTTGTTATATTGTTGCTTGATTTTTGAAGGGGTGTGATGCATCGGTATTGTTAAAGGACAATGCAACTTTCAAGGGAGAACAAAATGCCTTTCCCAATGTGAATTCTCTGAGGGGTTACGAAATCATAGACAAAGTAAAATATATATTGGAGAAACTGTGTCCCGAAGTTGTTTCATGTGCAGATATCCTTGCCGTTGCAGCAAGAGATTCTGTTGTTGCTGTAAGTATTGTTTTAATGAAATCGTTAAGTGTTTACAAAAATGGAGTAGTGATGAATGGTGAATATATTTCAGCTTGGTGGACCTTTTTGGCTAGTTCGTCTGGGAAGAAGAGACTCTACAACTGCAAATTTGAATGCTGCTAATTCAGATTTACCATCTCCACTTCTTGACCTAAAGGGCCTTATTGCTGCTTTCGGTAAAAAGGGTTTCTCAGCTGATGAAATGGTTGCTTTATCAGGTAATTAAACATCCATTAATTGAAAGTTTAACCAATCACAAACCGACATTTCCACCACACAAAAGCACGGAAAAAAACGGTTCAGACATGTTAGAGGGTGCGGCCCTAAAACTATTGTGAGTCCTGAAAAAAAATGCAGGCAAAACTGACCTACTTTGTCTATGTAGTGAAATTTTTTAACCTAAAACTTTTCTCAACCTTGTATTTGAAACACCTCTAAATCAAAATGCACGCCACATTATTTGTTGTAATGTGTGTCGCAGCAACTGCAATGACTACAATCGCAACATCCACAGCCACACCTGCAACTACAACACAGCAATTTAAAACCATGCAATCATGTAAGATTGGTTATGATTTTTTGACAATGTAATCTTCAGGTGCTCACACAATAGGCAAATCAAAATGCTCAGCCTACAGATCTAGGATTTACAACGAAAGCAACGTCGAAATTAATTACAGAAAATCATTGCAAGAAACTTGTCCAAGGACTGGTGGTGATGACTACTTATCTCCTTTAGACACCACAACTCCAGACATATTTGATAATGCTTTTTACAAAGACTTATCGTCCTATAAGGGCCTTTTGCATTCTGATCAACAACTCTTCAATGGTGGTTCTGGTTCAACTGATTACAAAGTTTTAGCTTATGCCAAAGATGCAACACTCTTCGGGTTGGATTTCGCTAATGCCATGATCAAGATGGGAAATCTCAGCCCTCTAACAGGATACCAGGGCCAGATCAGAAAATATTGCACGAGTGTTAATTAGGTTTGAATTTGAATCTCTCCAACAACCGAAATAATGAATCTGTCGAAGATTTATTTGCGTGTCGCGATTTTTCGTTTCGAAGTCTGCATTAAGTATCAAGTGATTTTTTTATCATGCTGTAGTACTTTTGTCCTAGCACATTTTCAAGTTCTTATTCTTTGTTGTTATTTTCTGGAATGCTTTTGCTTAATGAATATTTCTTATAATGTGAATTTTTTTTTCTTTTATCATTTGAAAATTATGGCATTTTAATAATATATTGAATTTAGTTGGTGTCATATAGTATTTTTTTGTAAATAGGATATACAGTAATAGTAAATTTACACCGTCAACTAACTATCGTGTATTCTATCAAATAAAAAAAACTTTAAATAAGTGAATTCGGTGCATATCCATTAAACCTTATAAAATATATCTTACCATTTCAATTTAATTTTATATTTTTATACTTGGTGAATTGTTGTTAGTGATGATGCTTTAAAAAAAAGCATGGAGTCAACTTTTATAGTAATACGTTGAATAGCAATCGCTATAATTAATTGAGAAGTTTTCTCCCTTCTTACATATTTTCTTTAATTGTATTTACTAAATAATTTTCTAATCCTTATTTTTTTTTCTCCACCTAAAGTGGACATCCATCAATCTTCTCCGTCCAAGATAGGTGGAGGGCTCCAATAGTCCAACAACTCTCCTACATAACTCGAATTTGTCCTTAGCTAAGGATTTGGTCATAATATCTGAACAATTGTCATATGTATGAGTTTTCTCAAGTTGTAACTGCTTGGAATCCAACATATCACGTACCCACTGATATCTCACATAAATATGTTTCGATCTCAAGTGAAAACTCGAATTCTTGCTCAAATGGATAGAGCTCTAACTATCACAATGCACGACATATTTGAGTTGTTCGTGCCCTAATCATGCAAGAACCGCTTTATCCATAACATTTCCTTGCAAGCTTATGTTGTTCCAATGAATTATGTCTCTGTGGTAGACAAAGCAACACACTTTGGTAGCTTCGAGTGCCACGATGCAGCTCCCCCCCAAAAATGTAATAAAAAATCCATCGGTTAATTTTCTAGAATCAATATCTCCTGCTATATCTGCATTTGTGTAGCCAATGAGTTTAGATTTTCTACTTCTAAAGCACAAACTCATTTTGGAAGTTACTTTGATATAAGATCCATTTCACAACGTTCCAGTGCTCCGTTCCTGGATTCACCAGTATCCGCTAATAACATCAACTACTTATGTTATATCTGCTCGTGTGCATACCATTACAAACATTACTCTACCAATAGTTGACGCATATGACACCTTTTCCATCTCTTCCTTTTCAATTTCACTTGTCGTACTCTACTTTGAACTAAGATTAAAGTGATTATCAAGTGGAGTAGCAACATGATTTTCCTTTTCCATGTGAAACTGCTCTAATACCTTATCGATATTTTTTTTTTTTATTGCCATATCTTGTGTTTATTTCGATCAGACGAATGGACCTGCCAAGGATATGTTTTGCTGGTCCTAAGCCTTTCATTGAAAAATACTTCTTCATTTCATTGTTCAACTTGTTTATCTTCTCACTATTTTATCCTACTATCAACATATAGTCAACATACAAGAGTAGTATGATGAGCTCTCCATCACCAAATCTCTTCACAAATACATAATGATATGAATTAATCCTTTGGTAACCACGATCAATCATGAAGGAATAAAGTATTTAGTATCATTGACGCGGTGCCTGCTTAAATCCATACAAACTATTTTTCAGTTAACATATTAAGTCTTTTTTTGCCTTTGGATTTGAATTCCTTTAGCTTCTTCATATAAATATCTTCTTCTAAATCTCCATGAAGAAATGAAGTTTTCACACCCAACTATTCCACAGATGAATTTAAACTTGCCTCCAAACCCAACATTACCCTAATAGATGACATATTTATTACAAGTGAAAAAAAATCTTCAAAGGCAATGCCTTTATTCTCCTGAGTATTTAACTTTTACACCCATTTTTTTCTAGTGTCCTTTTACCTTTAGGTAAATCTACTAGCTTATAAGTCAAGTTCTCATGCAAGGATTTCATTTCTTCTTGCATTGCTTTTAACCAACCACTCCTCTTTATGATTATCCATCATAGCTTCTTCATAAGACTCTGGTTCTCCCTCATCAGTGACTAACACAAATTTTGTTGCAAGATTCTTGGTTTGCGGTTTAGGTATCCTGGATGACCTTCATAATTGGGCCTCTTGTTCTTTTTCCTCATAGTCTTCAATAACATCTCCATTATCAATGTCACTTCTATTACCATCTTTTATTTCTTTAGTTGGAACATTATTAACTGGAGGTTCATTTTTTTAGTCTCCAAGATCTTCTATTTCATCTTCTCTATAATGCTCTAGAGGAGGAACTATATCCAAGTTTATTGGATGTTCTTTAGAACTAACAAGATTAACTCTCTTATGAACATCTACAATATTCTTGTCTTCAAAAAAGACAACATTTCTGCTTCTGATAATCCTTTTCTCTACAAGATCCTATAACATGTATCCAAATTCTTCATGTCCATATCCCAATAAGATGTATTCCTTTGACTTTGAGTCGAGTTTTGATCTCTCATCTTTTGGAACATGAACAAACTCTCTACAACCAAACACCTTTAAGTGGTTGTAGAATACATTTTTACATGTCCAAAATCTATTTGGAACGTCATCGTTCAATGGAGTTGAAGGGGATAAGTTGATCAAATCAACTTCATTCATTCGAGCCTCACCCCCCAAAACTCTTGCGTAACATGGCATGATATAACATCATTCTCACTCTTTCAACAATAGTTATGTTCATTCTCTTAGCCACTCAATTGTGCCGAGGTGTCTTCGGAACAAATCTTTCATGCGGGATTCTATTACTCATTCAATAATGTTTGAAAGATACAATAAATTATCCTCTATTGTCAGTGCAAACACATTTTAATTTCTTTCTAGTTTCTCGCTAAACGCTAGCATGAAATTGTTTGAATACTACAAGAACTTGGCCTTTTGTTTTGAGGGCATATGGCCAAACTTTTCTAGAGTGGTCATCAATAAAGGTGATAAAATATCCTATACCTCTGAGAGTGCTAGTGGTCATTGAACTACAAACATCAGAATGTACCAAATCAAAAAGATGTGGTCTTCTATATGGGGCCTTATATTGAAATGAAGCTCTATGTTTCTTACCAGGAAAGCAATGTGTACATTCCTTAAGATACATTTTAAATCCTTTCATCTCTTCCAAAATACCTCTTTTGGCTAGAATTTGAAGTCCATTCTCACTCATAGGCCTGAACTGTTTAAGCCATAGCTCGGACGAGGAGTCTTCTCCGAGAGCATTAACGTACCCATTATTGAGTTTTGCTTCTATCACATAAAGAATACTTACTTTCTTACCTCGGGATATTATCAAGGAACTTTTTATTAGCTCCCATTTCATGTCCCCAAACACACTACTATAGACTTCTTCGTTTAGTAGTCCGATGGATATTAGATTTAGACGTGTTCCAGGAACATGTCTCACATCTTTAGATGTTAGGTAACAATTGGTGTTTGTTTCTACACAAATATCGTTGTTTATCATAATTTTGGATGTATTATCATTTCCCATTCTTACACGACCAAAATCACCTCTTATATAAGAAGAAAAGAAATCACTTTTGATGTTACATGGAACGATGCACCAAAATCCACAACCCAATATGTATCATGTGATATCAAATTAACATGACTGAAATTCTAGTAACAGACTATTGATGTCACACAGGATGTTATGACATCCAATTCTACGCAGACAGGTAATATATATATTCTTTTTCTTTTCTACATAGAGTGTGACATGCTGAGGGAAAATATGGTATTTTGCGTATTTATTTTGGGGCTAACTCTTGTCTTATACCCATCTACATCGGATCTATAGATGCATTCTTACCATTTTTGTCTTGCCTTGAATTTTGAGAATTATTCCAATCAAACTATCCAACACATTTTTCTCCACATGCATCACATTAAGACAATATCTTACATCGAGGCTAGACCAAAATGGAAAATCAAAGAACACTGACCTCTTTTTCCAATTATTTTTCTCCATGGGACCTTTTTTGTTCTTTCCAAAGACAACATTTATATGTTGTTGTCGTTTGTAAACTTCCTCACGGATTAAGGACTTTGGAGCAATACCAAACTCCTACTCATCATTAAAGGTCTTCCGCAATCTACTATATGGATGATTGGGTCTTAGATATTTTTCTCAAAGTAAACTTTTTTTTTCAATTTTTTAGTTGGTATAAGCATGTATTATCTTCACATATATGACACACTTTATGTCCCCTAACATTGTATCCAAACCAATTACCGTATGCAAGAAAATAATTAATATTATGTTTGAATTTGAATCTCTCCAACAACCAAAATAATGAATCTGTCGAAGATTTATTTGCTTGTGGCGATTTTTCGTTTCGAAGTCTGCATTAAGTATCAAGTGATTCTTTTATCATGCTGTGGTACTTTTGTCCTAGCACATTTTCAAGTTCTTATTCTTTGTTGTTATTTTCTGGAATGCTTTTGCTTAATGAATGTTTCTTATAATGTGATTTTTGTTTTTGCTTTTGTCATTTGAAAATTATGGCATTTTAATAATATATTGAATTTAGTTGGTGGCATATAATACTTTGTAAATAGGATATACACTAACAGTAAATTAATTTACACCGTCAACTAACTATCGTGTATTCTATCAAATAAAAAAAACTTTAAATAAGTGAATTCGGTGCATATTCATTAAACCTTATAAAATATATCTTACCATTTCAATTTAATTTTTTATTTTTAGATTTTTTTAAAAGCGAAAAAATTATTAGAAATAAAATTCTCAAACAGAAGTAGCATTTAAACCAATGTACAGTATAATAAATTAAAGCTGAACACTACGATACCTTAAAATTTGATTGGTTATATAATTTAATATTTTATTACTTTTTATTTTATTTTATTTTATTTTAACATAAATTAAACTTTTTTTTTTAATTTTATTAAAGATACCCGCCCTCAACTTAAATTCATGGATATTAAAAAACTTTACTTAAATCAAAATATGAATCTCGACTGCAAAAGGTGGCAACTTTAACGATGAACCGTCGCTAAAACTTTAATTACTTTCATGCTAAATTAAGAGAATAACGAAACTAACTCTGCACAAGGTTAATAAGGATTTACTACAGCCAACAAGTCATTACCAAATTCTTTGCACTAAAAATTTTAGATTTGAGAATTTCAAATCTCAATATTTGTTAGATGCAATGATAAATGTTGATTCAGTAGTTTCTCAATGCTGTATTTTAGATTGGAAAAGATATCAGTATTTTAATAGAATTGTTGGCGGATGATTATCCTAGCATCATATATTTCTGACATTATGAATAATAATAATAATGAAACAACAATAATATCTTTTTTTATTGATTAATGAGAATACAAAAATAATTATTATAATCTATAAGAGGTGGTTAAATTATTTTTTGGATTTTTTCTTCTCAAAAGATTTCCTCTCAAATTTATTGAGTTGTTGTTACTGATGATGATGATGATTTAAAATGAAGCACGAAGACAACTTTTATAGTAATGCATTGAATACCAATTGCTATAACTGATTGAGAAGTTTTCTCCTTTCTTACATATTTTCTTGATTTTTTTTTAAAATAACCATTTTTTTAAAATTAAATACGAAAATAACCAAGTTTTCAGAAAAATTTCTAAAATAATCATGTTTGGGAGAGGATGCGCCGGAGTAGTTGGCGCATCCCTTAAATTTTTTTAAAATTTTAAGGCAGGCGTCAGACGTATTGGCGCCAATGCATTGGGCTCCTAAAGGAGGAGCCAATGCAATTGGTGTAACACCCCAATAAAAATAAATAATTATTTAATTTAAGCTAATATTATATTTATTAACTTAATTAAGTAATTGGAATTATGGGATTATTATTATTATTATTATTGGGATAATAATATAAATTGGAAAATATATAAGTGTGAAATAAGGAAAAGGAATCCCATTTTTGGTAAAAAGAGTTTTACGTGAAACAGAGAAGCGGCTGAAAAGTGGAAAGTGGAGAAAGGGCAAAGAGGAAGAGCAAGGGCAAAGGTTGGAGAAGAGAAAAGCTTGGAGCTCAAAGATTTGCCGGATTAATCAGGTAAGGGGGGTTTATCGTCGTTTAATGGGTATTATAGATTAACATGTAATGGGTAGTGATAAACCGTTGAGTTGACCCTAATTGGGAATGTGGAATGCTGAGAAATTGTGTTGGATAAGTTGTGTTAAAGTTGTAATTGAATCTGTATTTGAGTGTGTTGTGATTTTCCGAACGTATCGCTTCTTACGGAATTGGAATCGGAGGTCCGGAAGTCCTCCAACGGCGGAAAATGCGGAGAATTCTGCCTTCTGCTTCGTGTTAGCGCAGGAACAGCTTTCTGTCTTGCGTTAACCGGTTAACCCAGGGTGTTAACCGGTTAACACTGTTGTAATTTGTGAAAATTGCTGTTCTGTCTGCGTTAACCGGTTAACCCAGGGCGTTAACCGGTTAACACTGTTGTAAATGGCCAGAAAGCGTGTTTTGTCCTGCGTTAACCGGTTAACCCAGGGCGTTAACCGGTTAACACTGTTGGAAATTGGAAAAATTGATATTTTAATGTTGTGAACATAATTGGTGATTGGCCTATTATAGTTAATTGTGATGAGTAATTTTGTTGGGTTTATGTTATGAAGTGTTGATACAAGTATGAATGAGTGTGAAGTTGTTTCCGTGTACGACAGTTGTAAAAGATTCTGAGTTGTAGGCTTGGTGAGCCAAAGTTGACTTTAAGTTGATTGTGTTGAAAATATTGTTGTGTTGCTATTGTTATTATGTTGTGGGAATTTAAAGTCGTGTATGTCATGTAAATTCATATGCATTAAGTCGGAGCTTTGCTCACACCACGTTGGCCTGGATTGGCAAATTTTAAGTTGAAAGTTGAAGGCTTATGCCTTGATGCCCAATAAAATGGCAATGATTTTAAGTTGGGAGTTTTACTCCAAATGGTACCACATGCATGACGAGTCGAGTCTCCTTAGAGTTGCATTTTGTTGGTTCGTTGTATGAGTATTTAATTTAATTGAGCAGTGGTGCTTGTGTTGATATTGAGTATGACGTTCGAGTTGATGTGCCGTTACTGAATGTGTGATGTGATTAGGGTGATTAATGTGTCAGATTACTTAACATGACATGATATTTTATAATGCTTTTTATATCGATTGAGGAACTCACCCTTACAACTATTTTTTTCAGGTAACGAGCAGTGATTGAGTACAAGCTAGTGCTTGGAGTCTAGTGTAGTCTCCTTAGTGGGTCATACTCTGATAGATGTAACATCGGGACGGGATGTTTTAATTGTTTTATTGTTGGTTGTTGACCCATTTTACAGGTAATATGTTATATGTTTTGATTGGTTGATTTGATTTCTATCCGCTGCGAATTATGCAAAAATGTTATTTTGATTAAATAAAGAAGCATGACGGTTATTATGGTGTGAAGTAGTCGTGTGACACCCTTGATTGCATATTTACTCTGATTGATATGTTGTTATTTTAATTATATACTCGGGGTATTTTAGAAGGGTGTTACATTAGTGGTATCAGAGCAGGTCGGTCTGTCCGACCAGTTGTCGTGTCGTTACCGTCTAACAATTGTGTATTGTTACTAATCTAACTTTTAAGTTGTGTTGTGGTGATAAGTTGAAATGGCTGGAAGGAATGACGCTGCAATGGCTGCCGCAATGCAAGCGATGGCACAAGCTGTGCAGAACTTGCCAAATGCTGGTGGAGATGCTGGATCACGTAGCTTGGCGACGTTGTCGGTTGAGGGTAAAGCTAAGATAGAGGAACTGTTAGTGGTGAAAGAATTCCCTGAAGTTTCTCCTGATGAAATTCCTAGTGTGCCGCCAGAGAGGGAAGTTGAATTTACTATTGATCTGGTACCTGGTACTAGGCCTATTTCGATGGCACCGTATAGAATGTCGGCATCGGAATTGTATGAATTAAAGAAGCAATTGGAAGACTTACTTGAGAAGAAGTTTATAAGACCAAGTGTGTCACCGTGGGGAGCTCCAGTGTTGCTAGTAAAGAAGAAAGATGGTAGTATGAGGCTTTGTATTGATTATAGACAATTGAATAAAGTAACGATCAAGAATAAGTATCCACTACCGAGAATAGATGATTTGATGGATCAATTAGTGGGTGCTTGTGTGTTCAGTAAAATTGATGTGAGATCGGGCTATCATCAGATCAAAGTGAAAGATGAAGACATCCAGAAGACAGCGTTCAGAACTCGGTATGGACATTATGAGTATTCTGTGATGCCTTTCGGTGTGACTAATGCGCCGGGAGTATTTATGGAATACATGAATCGTATTGTCCATACTTATTTGGATCATTTTGTGGTAGTATTTATTGATGATATTTTGATTTACTCTAAGTCCGAAGAAGAGCACAAGGAACATTTGAGATTAGTGTTGGATGTTTTGAAAGATAAGAAATTGTATGCGAAGCTGTCCAAGTGTGAATTTTGGTTAAGAGAAGTCAGTTTTCTCGGCCATGTAATTTCAGGAAAAGGTATTGCTGTAGATCCTTCCAAGGTAGAAGCTGTATTGCAATGGGAGACTCCTAAGTCGGTTACCGAGATTAGAAGCTTTTTGGGATTAGCTGGATATTATAGAAGGTTTATTGAAGGATTTTCTGAGTTAGCACTTCCGTTAACTAAATTAACTTGTAAGGGTAAAGTTTTCGTGTGGGATGTTCAGTGCGAAGAGGGTTTTAATGAATTAAAAAGGAGATTGACGTCGGCGCCGGTTTTGACTTTGCCAAATCCGGAGGAACCGTTTATAATTTACTGTGATGCTTCATTGATGGGTTTGGGAGGTGTGCTCATGCAGAATAATAAAGTAATTGCTTATGCGTCGCGACAGTTAAGAATTCATGAAAAGAACTATCCTACGCATGATCTTGAACTTGCTGCTGTGGTGTTTGTGCTAAAAATCTGGAGGCATTACCTTTATGGTTCCAGATTTGAAGTTTTCAGCGATCATAAAAGTTTAAAGTATCTTTTTGATCAGAAAGAGCTGAACATGAGACAACGTAGGTGGCTAGAATTGCTTAAGGATTATGATTTCGGGTTAAATTATCATCCAGGAAAAGCAAATGTCGTGGCCGATGCTTTAAGTAGAAAGACCTTGCATGTGTCGGCAATGATGATTAAGGAGTTGGAATTAATTGAGCAATTTCGTGATATGAGTTTGGTTTGCGAAGTAACACCGCAGAGTGTAATGCTAGGAATGCTAAAGATTAATAATGATTTTATGGATAGTATCCGAGAGGCACAGACATTGGATGTGAAATTAGTAGATATCCTTAATCGTTGTGGTCAATCAGAGAAGAGTGACTTTAAGATTGATGCGAGAGGTGTGTTGAAATTGGGGGAAAGAATTTGTATTCCTGATGATGCGATTTTGAAAAGAAGCATTCTAGAAGAGAGTCATAGAAGCAGTTTGAGTATTCATCCAGGAGCTACTAAAATGTATCAGGATTTAAAGAAAATATTTTGGTGGCCCGGAATGAAAGAAGATGTGGCTCGTTTTGTGTATGCGTGCCTAACTTGTCAGAAGTCAAAGATTGAGCATCAGAAGCCGTCTGGGCTAATGCAACCGTTGGCTATTCCAGAGTGGAAGTGGGATAGTATCAGTATGGATTTTGTTTCTGGTTTACCGAGGACAAGTAAGAGTTTTGAAGCTATTTGGGTGATTGTTGATAGATTGACGAAATCGGCTCATTTCATTCCGATTAGAATGGATTATCCGTTAGAGAGATTAGTTGAGTTGTATATTGAGAAGATTGTAAGTTTGCATGGTATTACGTCGAGTATTGTTTCGGACAGAGATCCTAGATTTACATCGAAGTTCTGGGAAGGTTTGCAGAGGGCTTTGGGAACTAAGCTGAGATTGAGTTCTGCATATCATCCGCAGACTGATGGTCAGACTGAGAGGACGATTCAGTCATTAGAGGATCTTTTGAGAGCTTGTGTTTTGGAAAAGGGAGGTACTTGGGATTGTTATTTGCCTTTGATTGAGTTTACCTACAACAATAGTTTTCATTCGAGCATTGGTATGGCGCCGTTTGAAGCTTTGTATGGTAGGAGATGTCGGACACCGTTATGTTGGTATGAGTCCGGTGAGAGTGCTGTGGTTGGACCGGAGATTGTTCAACAAACTACGGAAAAGATTAAGATGATTCAGGAGAAGATGAGAATTGCTCAGAGTCGTCAGAAGAGTTATCACGACAAGAGGAGGAAGTCGCTTGAGTTTCAAGAGGGAGACCATGTGTTTCTTCGTGTTACTCCGATAACTGGAGTTGGTCGAGCTTTGAAGTCGAAGAAGTTGACACCTCGATTTATTGGTCCTTATCAGATTTTGGAGAGGATAGGAGAGGTAGCCTATCGTATCGCTTTACCGCCGTCACTTGCGAATTTGCATGAGGTTTTTCATGTGTCTCAGTTGAGGAGGTACATTCCCGATCCGTCGCATGTAGTCCAAGTGGATGATGTACAGGTGAGAGATAACCTGACTGTTGAAACATCACCTATGAGGATCGAGGATCGAGAGTTGAAGCAGTTGCGGGGTAAAGAGATTGCCTTGGTGAAGGTAGCTTGGGGAGGACCAGCAGGTGGCAATGTGACTTGGGAACTTGAGAGTCAGATGAAGGAGTCTTATTCTGAGTTATTCGCTTGAGGTATGTTTTCGAGGACGAAAACTCTTTTAGTAGGGGAGAGTTGTAACACCCCAATAAAAATAAATAATTATTTAATTTAAGCTAATATTATATTTATTAACTTAATTAAGTAATTGGAATTATGGGATTATTATTATTATTATTATTGGGATAATAATATAAATTGGAAAATATATAAGTGTGAAATAAGGAAAAGGAATCCCATTTTTGGTAAAAAGAGTTTTACGTGAAACAGAGAAGCGGCTGAAAAGTGGAAAGTGGAGAAAGGGCAAAGAGGAAGAGCAAGGGCAAAGGTTGGAGAAGAGAAAAGCTTGGAGCTCAAAGATTTGCCGGATTAATCAGGTAAGGGGGGTTTATCGTCGTTTAATGGGTATTATAGATTAACATGTAATGGGTAGTGATAAACCGTTGAGTTGACCCTAATTGGGAATGTGGAATGCTGAGAAATTGTGTTGGATAAGTTGTGTTAAAGTTGTAATTGAATCTGTATTTGAGTGTGTTGTGATTTTCCAAACGTATCGCTTCTTACGGAATTGGAATCGGAGGTCCGGAAGTCCTCCAACGGCGAAAAATGCGGAGAATTCTGCCTTCTGCTTCGTGTTAGCGCAGGAACAGCTTTCTGTCTTGCGTTAACCGGTTAACCCAGGGTGTTAACCGGTTAACACTGTTGTAATTTGTGAAAATTGCTGTTCTGTCTGCGTTAACCGGTTAACCCAGGGCGTTAACCGGTTAACACTGTTGTAAATGGCCAGAAAGCGTGTTTTGTCCTGCGTTAACCGGTTAACCCAGGGCGTTAACCGGTTAACACTGTTGGAAATTGGAAAAATTGATATTTTAATGTTGTGAACATAATTGGTGATTGGCCTATTATAGTTAATTGTGATGAGTAATTTTGTTGGGTTTATGTTATGAAGTGTTGATACAAGTATGAATGAGTGTGAAGTTGTTTCCGTGTACGACAGTTGTAAAAGATTCTGAGTTGTAGGCTTGGTGAGCCAAAGTTGACTTTAAGTTGATTGTGTTGAAAATATTGTTGTGTTGCTATTGTTATTATGTTGTGGGAATTTAAAGTCGTGTATGTCATGTAAATTCATATGCATTAAGTCGGAGCTTTGCTCACACCACGTTGGCCTGGATTGGCAAATTTTAAGTTGAAAGTTGAAGGCTTATGCCTTGATGCCCAATAAAATGGCAATGATTTTAAGTTGGGAGTTTTACTCCAAATGGTACCACATGCATGACGAGTCGAGTCTCCTTAGAGTTGCATTTTGTTGGTTCGTTGTATGAGTATTTAATTTAATTGAGCAGTGGTGCTTGTGTTGATATTGAGTATGACGTTCGAGTTGATGTGCCGTTACTGAATGTGTGATGTGATTAGGGTGATTAATGTGTCAGATTACTTAACATGACATGATATTTTATAATGCTTTTTATATTGATTGAGGAACTCACCCTTACAACTATTTTTTTTCAGGTAACGAGCAGTGATTGAGTAGAAGCTAGTGCTTGGAGTCTAGTGTAGTCTCCTTAGTGGGTCATGCTCTGATAGATGTAACATCGGGACGGGATGTTTTAATTGTTTTATTGTTGGTTGTTGACCCATTTTACATGTAATATGTTATATATTTTGATTGGTTGATTTGATTTCTATCCGCTGCGAATTATGCAAAAATGTTATTTTGATTAAATAAAGAAGCATGACGGTTATTATGGTGTGAAGTAGTCGTGTGACACCCTTGATTGCATATTTCCTCCGATTGATATGTTGTTATTTTAATTATATACTCGGGGTATTTTAGAAGGGTGTTACAATTGGCGCCTGCTTGGGCCTCCTAAAGGAGGCGTCAAGGGGAGTGGCGCCTTAGTATCCCTCTTAAGGGAGACGCCCATAGGGATGGCGCCTTAGCGTCTTCCTAAGGGAGGCGCCCATGGGGTTGGCGCCTTAGCCTCCCTGTTACTTTTTTATTTTTATTTTTTTAAAAAAATTTTTTTTATATTTTTTTATAATATTTTTTGTTTTTAATATTTAAAATTTATTATTTAATACATAATAAATAAAAATAAAAATAAAATGACTTCATTAAATATATAATAATTGATTACATTTGAAAGACCAAAACCCTAATGACCCGCCCGATTATAACGTCCCCCGGTTCCACATCCCGGTGCATTAGGTTGTCTCCGAGGTCTCCCACGATTTTCTTGAGGTGTTTGTGGTCTTTGGGTGCTGACCTGATCGAGCGATGGCTGGTTGGAAGGTCCGGCAGAGGTTCCGGCGGTATTTGACAGATGTGTCATCATTTGCTCCCAATATCCGGAGGGGCTGTGGCCAACGGCGCTTCCGTAATGGAGTTCGGTGCCCATGTCATCGTAGTTAGGGCGTTGGGGTTGGGTGAATTGGGGACGGTATAGTTGCCCAAATTGGGTCATTGAGTCGTTTTGAAAACGAAGCAATGGTTCTTGGGGCGTACTATAGTTAAACAGTGGTTGGGTGTTAAATGGTGGGGGGCTAGGATGACGTGACCCATATGAATCATTTGTGCTATAGACGTTTGTGGTTGCGGGGTTTGGTTCTTGGTTTTATGTTTGGGTGGATGGTATGAATGGATTGCGACGTTGGATGGTTCGTTGTTGGGTGGTTGGCATGAACGGGTTGCGATGTTGGGTGTGTGGTTGTTTTGTGTATGTGGTCGGTTGATGTTGTGTGGTTGGTTGTTGGGTTTGGGTGGTTCACATTGGTGTTGGGTGGTGAATTGATATGGGGCATACGATGACGAAGCAAGTTGGCGTGGATCCATCAAATACCGCGGCTCAGATACGAATTGCTGAGTTGTTACAGACCTAAACCATGCCATATATTGTTGAGTCGGTCTTGCACCTTGGATGACTGGTCCGTTCAGGATGTGTTATCGTCGATTCCTCCATTGACGACACATGTCTTTTGCAAAGTCTCTCCAGTCAGAATAATCCCACTGCGCATCGACCCTTTTTTGATGCCAATTCCCCAAACACGTGGGAGATTCTGGAATATGTTGTAGCATTCCGAACTGCAGTTTGACCCGGTCACTTTGGTGCATTTCAACTGTAGTGAATCGGATAATCGGTGTCTTCGCTGTCCAAACTGCAGCATCGTCATGGTTCACATCATGATCCAGACCCAGATATGGCCTCCAAACAAACTGGAAAAAAAATACCAAATCGTTATATGGAAAAAAATTTGAGAAGTATTTTTAGATTAACTATAGTTTGGTAGGAGTATTACATCATCATGTCCAATGTGATCCAATAGATTTCGATAGACTACAATAGCGTGTTTCGGACACCTATTGTAGTTCATTCCCCTTACTGACCACCTAAGATAATAAAAATAAGTGAAAAATATTATTGACTGTTAATTTAAATAATAGATATAATTAACTAAATGGTGAATGATAAAGTGCTAGACTTACTTGGTTGCAAAGGGGAACACGAATGGACGCTCATTTTCTGGGGCGAGCGACGGCATCCTAGACCACCCCCAAGCTTGAAGCAAATAAGCACATGAAAAAAAAGTACAGGTATTCTTTTTTGCAGTTCTACACAATGCACTATATAGATGGGCCAACACAGCTGAACCCCAACTATAAGTGTTTACCTTTTTGATGTTTCGTAATAAAGGTAAATACATTATATTCACAGAATTACCTGTACTTTCTGGCAACAAAAAGTTACCAAATAAAAGCATAATATAACACCGAGCTTTTATTATTTTCTCATACTCGATTGAATCTTCGGACAGTACTATACTGGCATAATATTGTTTAAGGTATTTTAAATTTATACCTTGCCCCCTTGCTTGACTGAATGTCTCTCCCTCAGTTTCGTCATCCAACAAAGGGGCACCTAGTAATTCATTGCATATATTGTTGTCTTGGTTAACTTTCCCATTCACTGCCTTTCCATCTATACGAAGACCCAACAACATGTACACGTCCTCAAGTGTGACGGTACACTCACCAATCGGAAGGTGAAATGTGTGGGTCTCGGGTCTCCACCTCTCCAACAAAGCCAAAATGAACTTGTAGTCCACCGAGTACGAAACAATGTTTAGGAGATTTCCAAATCCACATCCTCTAATATATGGTTCTATTAAAGGATCGTGGGGTACATATTCATGTACACGACATCTAAACCGCTTTGGATCCTAATAACAAAAAAAAACGAAAATACAATTAGAAGAAGAAATACATTCTCAAGAAATATGTATTAGATGTAATCCAGAAATAGAAACTAAAAAGAAAGAGATTTCAAAGGTATAACAGAAAGAGTTTTTTTTACAAGTAATCCAGAAATAGTAACTAAAAGAGAGAGATAACATACAAATGCCGAGATATTCTCGATTGTGCCTTTGTGTTCATCGCCCATAGTTAACAAATACATGATTCGATTTTGCAAAGCTTAAGTTTGTTAGATGAAAGAAATGTGGTAGAAGGAAAGAGTGTGATGAAGATGGTTTGATAATGTTGATATGGGAGAGTATTTATAGATGAATAAGTGAGTAGGTTTAGAAACCATAAAGAATGTGATTGGTTGCATGCAAAGGCAAGAAGAGACAAAAGAAGAGACAAGTGAATGACAAAAGACTAAGACAAATGAATGACAAAAAAGTGAATGACAAAAGTAGCATGGAAGGAATCTAGTAGGCGCATGTGAAGAATTCACATGCAAGAGGAAGAGGAGCCATTACCTTTGGCGCCTACATGTGAATTTTCACATGCAAGGAAGAGGCGCCCTTCCTCTTGGCGCCTTAGTGTAAGGCATTAGGAAGGGGTGCCATCCCTAGTGGCGCCTATGTTCAATTTTGTGAAGAGGCGCCCAACCCTTTGACGCCTATGTTACTTTATGGTGTCAAGAGAATGGGCGCCTATGTTTACTTTATGTTTAATCTGAGGGCACATTAGGGCACATTAGGGCACAGAGAACTCAGAGATTCTTTGATTCCCTGGGTATTGAGTATTCTTTTCACTCTTCCCTCTGTGTATTCTTTTCACTCTTCCCTTTGTGTTTTCTTTTCACACTTTTCTCTGCGTGCAAGTATAGTCAAGTCTATACAGACTATTATGAATTTATTAATGCATTGGCCAACTATTTATGTTGTGCGGTTGAACAAGATTTACAAATCATTCAGTTTCAATTCCATTCAACACAATGTCTTCCACACAACAATATATGATCAGTGCACATGTTGACGGTGAAATATTTGATCATCAGTTGTTCGGTTTTTGTTTTCGAGACACACAGGTGACTCGTTTTACAATAAATCGGCGATCAAATTTTTCACACCTAAAACAAAGAATAGAAAAGAAGTTGCAGTGCAATAATGTCGGTCAGATCATCTATAAAAATCCTGTTTGTTTTGCAGAAAACCAGGTAAAATTTTATCAGAAGAAGATTCGAGATGATGATGATGTTCAACATATGTTTGGCACTCACGAACAATCCGGTTACAACGATATAGAGTTGTATATATTACCACATCAACAACAGGAGTCCCAATACATTGATCAGTCACAAGTGTTTTCTGAGACTGATGACGAACAAGCTGAGGTGAATGTTCCAGACGATGAAGAAGAGGTACCTGAGATCATCGTTGATTCGATGGTGAATGCTGAAGAGGAAGAGGAGCCAATACCAGCAGGTCATGTATATTGCCCACCCCAACACATGACAAGGTTAAATTTGGGTTCAGATGAACCTTCAGGAGATGTATGGTACAATCCTTACGTGCAAATGGAAGGATCTCTGAAACAAGGAGACACATTTCGCACAAAAGAGGAATGTGTAAAAGCCATCAAAAAATTCCACATGGAACTATCAGCAGATTTCAGAGTTGACAGAACTGACGCATTGAGGTATAAAGTTTATTGTCCGAATGAGCACTGCCTTTTTAAGTTGTCAGCTTCGTACAGGAAGAGGAAGGAGTCTTGGGAGATTGGATCAATGGGTCCAGATCACACATGCATCCTGACCAACCCAATGCAGGATCATCGTAAATTAAGCTCCCAACTAATATGCGATGAAATATTGTCTGTCATTGGCGATAATCCGTCTTTAAAGGTGAGTACAATAATCTCGCATATTATGGCAGAGTACAACTACACACCATCATATAGGAAGGCATGGATAGCTAGAACAAAAGTTGTTGAAAAAGTGTTTGGCAATTGGGAGGAATCTTACAAACAACTTCCAAAATACATGTTCGCTCTAAAACACTATGCTCCCGGTACAATTTTCAAGATGGAAACATTGCTCGCATATACACCAGATGGTACGTGTGCTGTTGGAAATAGAATATTTCACCGTCTATTTTGGGCGTATCAACCGTGTATCACAGGTTTTTCTTTCTGTAAACCAATTATACAAATTGATGGTACATGGTTGTATGGAAAATACAAAGGAACGTTACTGATGGCAGTGGCACAAGATGGGAACAACAATATTTTCACGATCGCCTTTGCCTTAGTTGAAGGGGAGACTGCTGAGGGATGGAGTTTTTTCCTAAGAAATCTCTGATTGCACGTAGCACCTCAACCTAACTTGTGTTTGATCTCTGATAGACACCCCTCAATCATCAGTGCATATAATAACATTGACAATGGCTGGAAAAATCCTCATTCGACGCATGTGTTTTGTATTAGACATATTGCTCAGAATTTCATGCGAGAAATCAAAGATAAGACGTTGCGTAAGAAGGTTGTCAATGCAGGTTACGCATTGACAAAACCTTCTTTCAAACACTACCGCGAGGAAATAAGATTGTCGAACGAAGATGCGGTTCGGTGGATCGATAGTATTCCGTTGGAGAAGTGGACCAGGGCATACGACGGCGGACAACGTTGGGGGCTACATGACAACAAATCTTGTGGAATCAATGAACTCTGTCTTCAAAGGAATTCGTAACCTACCAATAACCGCTTTGGTGCAAGCTACATATTTCAGGCTAGGGGCGTTGTTTGAAACCAGACGCTCAAAATGGAGTTCCGTGTTGCAATCTGGACAGTTGTTCAGTGATGCTTCAATGAAATTCATCAGACATGAAGCTGCCAAAGCAAACACACACGTGGTTACGGTATTTGACTGAAAAAAAGGTTGGTTTAGTGTTGCTGAGTCCATGGATCACAATGACGGCATGCCAATGGGACAGTACAAAGTTGAATTAGATAGAGGTTGGTGTGACTGCGGAAGGTTCCAAGCCTTCCGTACCCCCTGCTCCCATGTCATAGCGGCGTGCTCAAAGGTTCGAAGAGATTCATCCTACTTGCTATCTGAACTTTACAAAGTCGCCTGCCTTTCAAATGTTTATAAAATTAGTTTTTCAGTAGTGGCAAAAGAGGATTATTGGCCAGAATATCAAGGGGACATCGTCTGGCACAACGAAGTTATGCGAAGGAAGAAAAAGGGTCGCCCTAACAGCACCCGAATTCGAACCGAAATGGATACGGCAAACAAAATGGTTAGACTATGTAGTTCATGCCGTCAACCAAGTCATAATCGGAATAACTGTCCTAGTGTTGGAACGAGTACAACCAGATAAATTCAGATGTACCTCTGTTGCTATATATGGAAACTTAAATTTATTTCAAAGTACCTCTGTTGCAATATATGGAAAATTAATTTTACTTCATAGTAGACGGCTGTGACGAAAAGACAATTGTTCATAAAAAATAACACAAACAATAAAAACAACTAGAATACAAAAACTATGCGATTACAACCATCAAAATAATTTTGAACATGTACTGCATCATCCTACGAGCGTCTTGGTCGGTCTTAATATCCACCCATTCACGCACTTCTCCGTTTTGGTTGAACGTGGACACAAGCCATTGTATTCTTCTAATCCGTTCACCCTCTCCAATTTCTCCCTCTAACCAACTATACAACGTCCGATTAAGATGTTCAAACGTATCTGTGTTCCAAAGTCGAACCTGTAACGGAGCCGCAACGGCAGAAAATATTACATCAGCATTTCGTTTCTGAATGTATGTAGACATTGTTAAAACAAAAAAAATTAAAATTGATGGTTGGACTAGACTAGGAGATGAATTTGAGTGAAAATAAATGTATGCAAGGTGATGGTATTTATAGAGACGAAAGATAAATCCGACAATACACATAGGCGCCACAAAAAGTGGCACCTTTCACACACACACACTAAGGCGCCAACCCTATGGGCGCCTCCCTTAGGAGGGATACTAGGGCCCACTCCCCTTGGCGCCTCCTTTAGGAGGCCCAAGCAGGCGCCAATTGCATTGGCTCCTCCTGTAGGAGCCCAATGCATTGGCGCCAATATGTCTGGCGCCTGCCCTAAAATTTTAAAAAAATTTAAGGGATGCACCAACTCCCCCGGCGCATCCTCTCCCAATCATGGTTATTTTGGAAAATTTTCTGAAAACTTGGTTATTTTCGTATTTAATTTGAAAAAGATGGTTATTTTTTTAAAAAAATCTATTTTCTTTAATTGTATTTCTTAAATTAATTTTCTAATCCTTCATTTTTTTCTCCACTTAAATAGGACACCCATCAATCATTTCCGTCCGATTTAGGTGGAGGATTCCAACAGTCCAACAACTCTCCTACATAACTCGAATTTATCCCTAGGTAAGGATTTGGTCATAATATCTGAACAATTGTCATATGTATGACTTTTCTCAAGTTGTAATTGCTTGGAATCCAACATATCACATACCCAGTGCTATCTCACATAAATATGTTTTGATCTCGAGTGGAAACTCGAATTCTTGCTCAAATAGATAGCACTTTAACTATCACAATGCACGACATACTTGAGTTATTTGTGCCCTAATCATGCAAGAATCGCTTCATCCATAGCATTTCCTTGCAAGCTTCTATTGTTGTAGTGAATTATGTCTCTGTGATAGACAAAGCAACACACTTTTGCAGCTTCGAGTGCCACGATGTAGCTCCCCCAAAAAATGTAATAAAAAATCCATCAGTTGATTTTCTAGAATCAATATCTCCTGCTATATCTGCATCTGTGTAGCCAATGAGTTTAGATTTTTTATTTCCAAAGCACAAACTCATTTTGGAAGTTACTTTGATATAAGATTCATTTCACAACGTTCTAGTTCTCCTTTCCTAGATTCACCGAGTATCCGCTAACAACATCAACTGCTTGTGTTATATCTGCTCGTGTGCATACCTTTACAAACATTACGGTACCAACAACTGACGCATATGACACCTTTTGCATCTCTTCCTTTTCAATTTCACTTGTCGACTCTATTTTGAACTAAGATTAAAGTGATTATCAAGTGGAGTAGCAACAGGCTTTTCCTTTTCCATGTGAAACTACTCCAATATCTTATCGAGATATTTTTATTTTGATAGCCATAGCTTGTGTTTATTTTGATCACGAGGAATGGACATACCAATAATATGTTTTGCTAGTCCTAAGCCTTTCATTAAAAAATACTTCTTCATTTCATTATTCAACTTGTTTATCTTCTCATTATTTTGTCCTACGATGACCATATAGTTAACATACAAGAGTAGTATGATGAGCTCTCCATCATCAAATATCTATACAAATACATAATGATATGAATTAATCCTTCGGTAACCATGATCAATCATGAAGGAATCAAATTTTTGTATCATTGACGTGGTGCCTGCTTAAATCCATACACACTCTTTTTCAGCTAACATACTAAATCTTTTTTGCCTTTGAATTTGAATTCCTCTAGATTCTTCATATAAATATCTTCTTCTAAATCTCCATGAAGAAATAAAGTTTTCACACCCAGCTATTCCACAACTAAATTTAAACTTGCCTCCAAATCCAACACTACCCGAATAGATGACATATTTATTATAAGTGAAAAAATATCTTCAAAGTCAATGCCTTTATTCTCCCGAGTATTGAACTTTTACACCCATTTGTTTCTAAGTGTCCTTTTACCTTTAGGTAAATCTACTAGCTTATAAGTAAAGTTCTCATGCAAGAATTTCATTTCTTCTTGCATTGCTTTTAACCACTCCTCCTTATGATTATCCATCATAGCTTCTTCATAAGACTCTGGTTCTCCCTCATCAGTGAGTAACACAAATTCCGTTGCAGTATTTTTGGTTTGCGGTTTAGGTATCCTAGATGACCTTCATAATTGGGCCTCTTGTTCTTCTTCCGCATAGTCTTCAATAACGTTTTAATTATCACTGTCACTTCTATTATCATCTTTTACTTCTTTAGTTGGAACATTATTAACTGGAGGTTCATTTTCTTAGTCTCCAATATCTTCTATTTCACCTTCCCTATAAAGCTCTAGATGAGGAACTATATCCAATTTTATTGGATGTTCTTTAGAACTAACAAGATTAACTCTCTTCTAAACATCTACAATATTCTTGTCTTCAAAGAAGACAATATCTCTGCTTCTGATAATCTTTTTCTCTACAAGGTCCCATAACAAGTACCCAAATTCTTCATCTCCATATCCCAAGAAGATGTATTCCATTGACTTTGAGTCGAGTTTTGATCTCTCATCTTTTGGAAAATGAACAAACGCTTTACAATCAAACACCTTCAAATGGTTGTAGGATACATCTTTACCTGTCCAAAATCTATTTGGAACTTCACCGTTCAATGGAGCTGAAGGGGATAAGTTGATCAAATCAACTGCATTCATTCGAGCCTCACCCCCAAAAATTCTTGGGTAACATGGTATGATATAACATCATTCTCACCCTTTCAACAATAGTTATGTTCATTCTCTTAGCCACTCAATTATGTTGAGGTGTCATCGGAACAGATCTTTCATGCCAGATTCCATTACTCGTTCAATAATGTTTGAAAGCTCCAATAAATTCTCCTTCATTGTCAGTACGAAGACATTTTAATTCCTTTCCAGTTTCTCACTCAACGCTAGCATGAAACTGTTTGAATACTACAAAAACTTGGCCTTTTGTTTTGAGGGCATATGCCCAAACTTTTCTAAAGTGGTCATCAATAAAGGTAAAAAAAATACCTTATACCTTTGAGAGTGCTAGTGGTCATTGAACCACAAACATCACAATGCACCAAATCAAAAATATGTGGTCTTCTATGTGGGGCCTTATATTTAAATGAAGCTCTATGTTTCTTACCAGGCAAGCAATGTGTACATTCCTTAAGAGAAATTTTAAATCCTTCCATCTCTGCCAAAATACCTCTTTTGGCTAGAATTTGAAGTTCATTCTCACTCATAGGTTTGATCCGTTTAAGCCATAGCTCAAACATGGAGTCTTCTCCGAGAGCATTAACGTACCCATTATTGAGTTTTGCTTCTATCACATAAAGAATGCTTACTTTCTCGCCTTGGGCTATTATCAAGGAACTTTTTATTAGCTTCCATTTCATGTCCCCAAACACACTAGTATAGACTTCTTCGTCTAGCAGTGCGATGATATTAGATTTAGACGCATGTCAGGAACATGTCTCATATATTTAGATGTTAGGTAACAATTGGTGTTTATTTCTACACAAATATCTCCTTTTATCATAATTTTGGATGTATTATCATTTCCTATTCTTACACGACCAAAATCACCTCTTATATAAGAAGAAAAGAAATCACTTCGTGATGTTACATGGAATGATGCACCAAAATCCACAACCCAACATGTATCTTGTGATATCAAATTAACATGAGCATCACCACAAACAAAGATTACCTCACTGCCTTATAAAATGGTAGTGCCTATGTTAATCGAGGGGCGAAAAGGATCCTTGTGTGGAAGGTCCAACATAAATTTCCACGAGGGGAGGCAAGAATCTTCCTGTGAAGGTCCAACATATAATTTCCACGAACAGAGGCAAGGATCTTTTCGTGAAGGTCCAACATAAAAGATATTTTAAGGGGGGGGGGGGGGGTATCCCTGGTAGATAAGAACATATGAATGATTGTTCAAAATTACATGGCCATGACGTTACTGGAAAGTTACAAATAATTTTAACTATAATAATATCAGAGATGAAGCGCGTTCCAGATTTGGGGTAGTTGCGGTCCTTCAAGCTCTTGCAACTTGTACACCTAATGAGGAATTTTTGGTATATGCGATATGGTCCTTCCTATTTAGGTTTCAACTTCCCCTAATGTGCATGTTGTGCATCTATAACTATTTCCTTTAGTACTAAGTCGCCCTCCTACATCTCCCTCACCTTTACCTTGAAGTTGTATTTCCTTGCGGCTCTATGTTTGGAAGCAAAATCGCCATAAGTTCCTCATAGCTTGTCGATTAGCTCGGTCACACATTTTAATTTTATCTTGTATGCTTCTTCATCGAAATGGACTCGTCGCCATGAAGGCATCTTGATTTCTACCCGACAGGATTTTGTCAGCCTCAGAAACCATGGAAGACTGGGGTTCCTTTGTTGTGGACTATAGCGTGGTGTGGTACGACCATAATATCTTTTGGAGAAGTTCTGCACATAGACCTTTGGCTTCGTCCAGCTTCTTCTTGTCCTTTGAGGATTACTTTATTCGCTGATTCAACTTTTTCGTTGGCTTGAGGGTGTATTACGGACACAAACTTTGTCTGTACGCCTAAATCCTTACAAAATTCGGTGACCACGATGCTGGAAAATTGGGTTCCATTGTCCAAGAGAATGGCATCGGGGAGGTCGTATTGACACATAACCCTCTTACAATATAAGAGCTTGACCCTTTATGTCGTGATTTTTGCCTCCACCTCCGGCTCTATCCATTTCGTGAAGTAGTCTACTCAAACTATCAAGAATTTTAGTTGACCTAGTACCAAAGGGAACGGGCCCAGGATATCCACACCCCACTAGTAGAATGGCAGGGTCGAGGTCATCGATTGGAGAAACTCTACAGAGGCATGGTGAAGGACAACGTGCCTCTGGCGTTGATTGTAACACCCCGATAATAATAAAATAATTATTTGAATTGAGTTAATAATTTATTTATTAATTTAATTAAATAATTGGAAATTTTATTATTATTATTGGATTATTATTTTGGAAAATATATAAGTTGGACTTAAGGAAATATCCCATTTGGTAAGAAAAGGTTTTACGTGAAACAGAGAACGATCGTGAAAGAAGAGGAAAAGGGCAAAGAGACAGAGCGAGGGCTGAAGGTTGAAGAAGGAAGGGCTTGAGCTTAGAGATTCGCCGGATTAACTCAGGTAAGGGGGGTTTATCGTCAATTAACGGGTATTATGGGATAATATGTCATGGGTAGTGATAAGCTGTTGATTGACCCTAATTGGGAATTGTGAATGCTGAAATTTTGTTGGATGAACCGTGTTAGAAGTTGAAATTTAGTCGGTAATTGAGTCTGTTGTAATTTCCCGATCGTATGGCTTTTTACGGAATCGGATTAGGAGGTCCGGAAGTCCTCCAATGGCGGAAAATGCGGAGAATTCTGCATTCTGCCTTGAGTTAGCGCAGGAACAGCTTCTGTCTTGCGTTAACCGGTTAACCCAGGGTGTTAACCGGTTAACACTGTGTTGGATTATGAATATGTGCTGTTTTGTCTGCGTTAACCGGTTAACCCAGGGTGTTAACCGGTTAACACTGTTGTAATTTCTGATATTTGGCTGTTGTGCTGCGTTAACCGGTTAACCCAGGGCGTTAACCGGTTAACACTGTTAAATTTTGAGACAGAAGGCGTGTTGTGCTGCGTTAACCGGTTAACCCAGGGCGTTAACCGGTTAACGCTGTTGCAGAGTGGAAAAATGTTAATTTTAATGTTGTGTGCCTATTTGAGGGTTGGCCTATGTTGGCCTATGATGTAATAGAGATTAATTCCCGCTGTTTTGAGCAGTATAGATATTAGTGGAGTGTACTAATATTGTGGTTGTTGTTTGGCATGATATAATATGCTTTTGTGATAAATTGTGTTGATAATGTGGAATGGTATACATGATGTTGTGAATGTATGCATTTGTGAATAGACTATTCTATGGCTTAGAGTGTGAGCATGTGTCTATTCTTGATTATCGTTGATGTTGCATTGCTAGGTGATTAGCATGCGTATTGTGGCCTTCGGGTGGTAGCTAATTCCCATGGTGAGGAATTAGTGAGTAAGTCATGTTGATTGTTGTTGTTGTTGTTTGCATGCTAGGTGATTAGCGTGCATATCATGGCCCATTTGGGGTGGTAGCTAATTCCCATGGTGAGGAATTAGTGAGTGAGTCACTATGTCTCAAATGAGTGGGACTAGTGAGCTTGGTAGCCGTGCCTGGATTTGGACGGTGAGGTTGAACTATATGTTCACAACATAGTCGGTACCGCATGCATAAGAGTCTCATTGCACAATGAATGTATGGCATATGATATGAATGGATGCATTCCAGTATCATAGGTGTATTGTGTGTTGTGTTGTTAATGTTGAATATGATTGAGATTTTTACTGTTGAATATGACGGTTGGATGGATATTGCCGTTGCTGAGTGCGTAGTTTGATTAGGGTGAATTAATGTGTTATTTACTTAGCATTACATGTTGTTCTATAATGCTTATTATATTGATTGAAGAACTCACCCTTACAACTATTTTTCAGGTAACGAGCAGTAAGTTGAGTAGAAGCTAGTGCTATGGAGTCTAGTGTCGTCCTTAGTGGGTCATGCTCTGGTAGATGTAACATCGGGAGGGGATGTTTGACTATGTTTTAATTTAGTTGTTGATCAACTTTACATGTAATGTAGTACATGCTTTGAATGTTGATGTTTTGTATCCGCTGCGTATTATGCAACTGTTTTATTTGATAAATAAATGAGCATGACAGGATGTTTTGATAAATGTTTGTGAAATGATTGTGTGACACCCTTCGGGGCATAATTACTCTGATTAACATGTTATTATTTTAATTAAATAATTTGGGGTATTTAGAAGGGTGTTACATTAGTGGTATCAGAGCATAGTCGGTCGTGTTGAGTCGTAGTTATTCTGTTCCCCTGTACGGGATAGGTGTTGTGTAACCCTATCAGTACTTATTTGTTTTAGTTGTTGGGTTTTCAGAATAGAGATGGCTGGAAGAGGTAGAGATGATGCTGCGATTGCTGAGGCTCTGGGTATGCTAGTCGGAGTACTTGGAGGAAATCCGAATGTTGTGGGGATGGGAGCTGCTCGTCAGTTGAGTGAGTTCCAGAAGAACAATCCTCCGATGTTCAAAGGAGCATACGATCCAGATGGTGCTCAGAAGTGGTTGAAGGAGATCGAGAGAATCTTCCGAGTAACTGAGTGTGCCGAGAACCAGAAGGTCAGGTTCGGTACGCATATGCTATCAGAAGAAGCTGATGATTGGTGGGTTGCTACCCGCACTGAGTTGGAAACTGCTGGAAATGCTGAGATTACTTGGGCTGTGTTCAGGGAAAGATTCCTGAGGAAGTACTTTCCAGAGGATGTCAGAGGGAAGAAAGAGATAGAATTCTTGGAATTGAAGCAGGGTAACAGGTCTGTTACTGAGTATGCTGCGAAGTTCACAGAGCTGTCAAAGTACTATACTCCTTATAGTGAGGCTGCTGGAGAATTTTCGAAGTGGGTGAAGTTTGAGAACGGGTTGCGTCCCGAGATCAAGCAGGCAATTGGATATCAGCGAATCAGGGTGTTTTCTGATTTGGTTGACTGTTGCAGGATTTTTGAACAGGATTCCAAAGCCAGAGCAGAGAGCTATCAGCAGAGGGTTGATAGGAAGGGTAAGAATCAGGTTGATCGTGGGAAACCGTATGCAGCTGGCAAAGGTTTTCAGAGGCAGAGTGGAATGAAGAGGCCTAGTGGAGGAGATTCTAGTGCTCCTGCTAAGTGTTACAGATGTGGTCAGGCTGGACATCGTATCCATGAGTGTATCAGTAATGAGAAGAAGTGTTTCAAATGTGGAAAAGGTGGTCATTTGGCTGCAGATTGCCGGCTGAAGACTGTGACTTGCTTCAACTGTGGAGAGGTGGGTCATATCAGTCCACAGTGTCCTAAGCCAAAGAAAGAGAATCAGTCAGGAGGCAAGGTCTTTGCTTTATCGGGTTCTGAGACTTCTGCAGATGATCGTTTGATCCGAGGTACGTGTTATATTAATGGCTTTCCCCTTATAGCTATTATTGACACAGGTGCTACCCATTCTTTTATATCTTCGGATTGTGCTGTGAAACTTAAGTTAGAAATATCTGAGATGTTTGGTAGTATGGTGATTGACACTCCTGCGAAGGGTTCAGTGACTACTACTTCAATTTGTTTAAGTTGCCCTTTGAGTATTTTTGGTAGGAACTTTGGGATAGACCTTGTGTGTCTTCCATTAGTGCAGATTGATGTTATCTTGGGTATGAACTGGTTGGTGTTTAACCGGGTTTCTATCAATTGTTTTGATAAGACTGTGATATTTCCTGAGATTGAGGAAGGCAAGAGTTTGTTTCTATCAGCGAGGCAGGTGAATGAGGAAGTAGCAGATGGGGCAGAGTTGTTTATGCTGTTAGCGACTTTGGAGGCTAAAGATAAACTGGTGATTGGCGATCTAGCTGTGGTGTGTGATTTTCCTGATGTGTTTCCGGAAGAAGTGAATGAATTACCGCCAGAGCGTGAAGTTGAGTTCTCGATTGATTTGGTACCTGGTACTAGACCGATATCGATGGCTCCTTATCGTATGTCTGCTGTTGAGCTAGCTGAATTGAAGAGTCAGTTGGAAGATTTGTTGGATAAGAAATTTATTCGTCCGAGTGTGTCACCGTGGGGTGCACCAGTGTTGTTGGTTAAGAAGAAAGAAGGTACTATGAGGTTGTGTGTGGATTACAGACAACTGAATAAAGTGACGATCAAGAATCGGTATCCTTTACCGAGGATTGATGATTTGATGGATCAATTGGTTGGTGCTAGTGTGTTCAGCAAGATAGATTTGAGATCTGGGTATCATCAGATACGTGTGAAGACTGAAGATATTCAGAAGACTGCTTTCAGAACAAGGTATGGACATTATGAGTATTCTGTAATGCCTTTTGGGGTGACTAATGCGCCTGGAGTATTCATGGAGTATATGAATAGGATTTTTCATCCGTATCTAGATCAGTTTGTTGTGGTGTTTATTGATGACATTTTGGTGTATTCGAAATCTGAAGAAGAACATGCTGAGCATTTGAGAGTGGTGTTGGAAGTTCTACGAGAAAAGAAGTTATTTGCTAAACTCTCAAAATGTGAATTTTGGTTAGAAGAGGTTAGTTTTCTTGGTCATGTGATTTCAAGAGGTGGTGTTGCTGTTGATCCTTCTAAGATAGAAGCGGTGTCTAAGTGGGAAGCTCCGAAGTCAGTTCCTGAGATAAGAAGTTTTCTTGGACTTGCAGGTTACTATAGGAAGTTTATTGAGGGATTCTCTAAGTTGGCGTTACCGTTGACAATGTTGACCAGAAAGGGGCAAGCGTTTGTTTGGGACTCAAAATGTGAAGAAGGTTTCCAAGAGTTAAAGAGAAGGTTGACTACTGCTCCTATTCTGATATTACCGAGTTCATCGGAATTATTTGAGGTTTATTGTGATGCTTCATTGTTGGGTCTAGGTGGTGTGTTGATGCAGAATAGGCAGGTTATAGCTTATGCTTCGAGACAACTAAGGGTTCATGAGAGGAACTATCCGACACATGATTTAGAGTTGGCAGCTGTGGTATTTGTTCTGAAGTTGTGGAGGCATTATTTGTATGGATCAAGATTTGAAGTTTTCAGTGACCATAAAAGTTTGAAGTATTTGTTTGATCAGAAAGAGCTGAATATGAGACAGAGGAGATGGTTAGAGTTTCTGAAGGATTATGATTTTGGTTTGAATTATCATCCAGGTAAAGCAAATGTAGTGGCTGATGCGTTGAGTCGGAAATCCTTACATATGTCTATGTTAATGGTTAAAGAGTTGGATTTAATTGAGCAGTTTAGAGATTTGAGTTTGGTGTGTGAGAGTACCCACAATAGTGTTAAATTGGGAATGTTGAAGTTGACGAGTAATATTCTGGATGAGATCAGAGAGGGTCAGAAATCCGATATGCTTTTGGTTGATAAGTTGACTTTAGTGAATCAAGGTCAAGGTGGTGAATTCAGAGTTGATGAGAACGGTGTTTTGAAAATTGGTAGTCGGGTGTGTATTCCGGATGTTACTGAGCTTAAGAAGAGTATTCTTGCAGAGGGACATCGTAGTGGCTTGAGTATTCATCCTGGAGCTACGAAGATGTATCATGATTTGAAGAAGTTATTTTGGTGGCCGGGAATGAAAAGAGAAATTGCGAGTTTTGTTTATTCCTGTTTGACTTGTCAGAAGTCAAAGATTGAGCATCAGAAGCCGTCTGGGCTAATGCAACCGTTGGCTATTCCAGAGTGGAAGTGGGATAGTATCAGTATGGATTTTGTTTCTGGTTTGCCGAGGACAAGTAAGAATTTTGAGGCTATCTGGGTGATTGTTGATAGATTGACGAAGTCGGCTCATTTCATTCCGATCAGAATGGATTATCCGTTAGAGAGATTAGCTGAGTTGTATATTGAGAAGATTGTAAGTTTGCATGGTATTCCGTCGAGTATTGTTTCGGACAGAGATCCTAGATTTACATCGAAATTTTGGGAAGGTTTGCAGAGGGCTTTGGGAACTAAGCTGAGATTGAGTTCTGCATATCATCCGCAGACTGATGGTCAGACTGAGAGGACGATTCAGTCACTGGAGGATCTTTTGAGAGCTTGTGTTTTGGAAAAAGGAGATGCTTGGGATTGTTATTTGCCTTTGATTGAGTTTACCTACAACAATAGTTTTCATTCGAGTATTGGTATGGCACCGTTTGAAGCTTTGTATGGTAGGAGATGTCGGACACCTTTATGTTGGTATGAGTCCGGTGAGAGTGCGGTGGTTGGACCGGAGATTGTTCAACAAACTACGGAAAAGATTAAGATGATTCAGGATAAGATGAGAATTGCTCAGAGTCGTCAGAAGAGTTATCATGATAAGAGGAGGAAATCACTTGAGTTCCAAGAGGGAGATCATGTGTTTCTTCGTGTTACTCCGATAACTGGTGTTGGTCGAGCCTTGAAGTCGAAGAAGTTGACACCTCGATTTATTGGTCCTTATCAGATTTTGGAGAGGATAGGGGGAGTAGCCTATCGTATCGCTTTACCGCCGTTGCTTGCGAATTTGCATGACGTTTTTCATGTGTCTCAGTTGAGGAGGTACATTCATGATCCGTCGCATGTAGTCCAAGTAGATGATGTACAGGTGAGAGATAACCTGACTGTTGAAACATCACCTATGAGGATTGAGGATCGAGAGTTGAAGCAGTTGCGGGGTAAAGAGATTGCCTTGGTGAAGGTAGCTTGGGGAGGACCAGCAGGTGGCAATGTGACTTGGGAACTTGAGAGTCAGATGAAAGAGTCTTATCCGGAGTTATTCGCTTGAGGTATGTTTTCGAGGACGAAAACTCTTTTAGTGGGGGAGAGTTGTAACACCCCGATAATAATAAAATAATTATTTGAATTGAGTTAATAATTTATTTATTAATTTAATTAAATAATTGGAAATTTTATTATTATTATTGGATTATTATTTTGGAAAATATATAAGTTGGACTTAAGGAAATATCCCATTTGGTAAGAAAAGGTTTTACGTGAAACAGAGAACGATCGTGAAAGAAGAGGAAAAGGGCAAAGAGACAGAGCGAGGGCTGAAGGTTGAAGAAGGAAGGGCTTGAGCTTAGAGATTCGCCGGATTAACTCAGGTAAGGGGGGTTTATCGTCAATTAACGGGTATTATGGGATAATATGTCATGGGTAGTGATAAGCTGTTGATTGACCCTAATTGGGAATTGTGAATGCTGAAATTTTGTTGGATGAACCGTGTTAGAAGTTGAAATTTAGTCGGTAATTGAGTCTGTTGTAATTTCCCGATCGTATGGCTTTTTACGGAATCGGATTAGGAGGTCCGGAAGTCCTCCAATGGCGGAAAATGCGGAGAATTCTGCATTCTGCCTTGAGTTAGCGCAGGAACAGCTTCTGTCTTGCGTTAACCGGTTAACCCAGGGTGTTAACCGGTTAACACTGTGTTGGATTATGAATATGTGCTGTTTTGTCTGCGTTAACCGGTTAACCCAGGGTGTTAACCGGTTAACACTGTTGTAATTTCTGATATTTGGCTGTTGTGCTGCGTTAACCGGTTAACCCAGGGCGTTAACCGGTTAACACTGTTAAATTTTGAGACAGAAGGCGTGTTGTGCTGCGTTAACCGGTTAACCCAGGGCGTTAACCGGTTAACGCTGTTGCAGAGTGGAAAAATGTTAATTTTAATGTTGTGTGCCTATTTGAGGGTTGGCCTATGTTGGCCTATGATGTAATAGAGATTAATTCCCGCTGTTTTGAGCAGTATAGATATTAGTGGAGTGTACTAATATTGTGGTTGTTGTTTGGCATGATATAATATGCTTTTGTGATAAATTGTGTTGATAATGTGGAATGGTATACATGATGTTGTGAATGTATGCATTTGTGAATAGACTATTCTATGGCTTAGAGTGTGAGCATGTGTCTATTCTTGATTATCGTTGATGTTGCATTGCTAGGTGATTAGCATGCGTATTGTGGCCTTCGGGTGGTAGCTAATTCCCATGGTGAGGAATTAGTGAGTAAGTCATGTTGATTGTTGTTGTTGTTGTTTGCATGCTAGGTGATTAGCGTGCATATCATGGCCCATTTGGGGTGGTAGCTAATTCCCATGGTGAGGAATTAGTGAGTGAGTCACTATGTCTCAAATGAGTGGGACTAGTGAGCTTGGTAGCCGTGCCTGGATTTGGACGGTGAGGTTGAACTATATGTTCACAACATAGTCGGTACCGCATGCATAAGAGTCTCATTGCACAATGAATGTATGGCATATGATATGAATGGATGCATTCCAGTATCATAGGTGTATTGTGTGTTGTGTTGTTAATGTTGAATATGATTGAGATTTTTACTGTTGAATATGACGGTTGGATGGATATTGCCGTTGCTGAGTGCGTAGTTTGATTAGGGTGAATTAATGTGTTATTTACTTAGCATTACATGTTGTTCTATAATGCTTATTATATTGATTGAAGAACTCACCCTTACAACTATTTTTCAGGTAACGAGCAGTAAGTTGAGTAGAAGCTAGTGCTATGGAGTCTAGTGTCGTCCTTAGTGGGTCATGCTCTGGTAGATGTAACATCGGGAGGGGATGTTTGACTATGTTTTAATTTAGTTGTTGATCAACTTTACATGTAATGTAGTACATGCTTTGAATGTTGATGTTTTGTATCCGCTGCGTATTATGCAACTGTTTTATTTGATAAATAAATGAGCATGACAGGATGTTTTGATAAATGTTTGTGAAATGATTGTGTGACACTCTTCGGGGCATAATTACTCTGATTAACATGTTATTATTTTAATTAAATAATTTGGGGTATTTAGAAGGGTGTTACATTGATCACACCTCTTGACTAAAGGGATGCTATCTTTATTAGTGTGGGCTTGAAATTCCCTGCCTTGAGTATTTATGATGGAGTACCTTTCCATCGATGTGACTCCTGCAGGCTCCCCTATAAACTTCCGCGAGTACTAGGGTGGTCTCTTTCTCCCTTAACCACCTCAACATGGGAGTAATTATCCCCATTCTATAAAGTTTCCCTAAAAGTAGGGTGTATCTAGAAGCTTTCCTCCTCATTTTTCTGGCTTCTCCCTCGTCCAGTGGGAGTTCGCCCACTATAAGCAGTATAGTATGGGCGAAATTCAACTAGATTAGGGGATGAGTTTTAGGGAGTATACTTCCTCTCCCATAATGTTGGGGGAGGCGAGAGTCTTTCATATGATTTTCATATTGAATCATACGACCTTCGAGGTGGCTAGATTGGATAAGAGATCCACCCAGAAGTTCTATTCGCGGGGGACATGCTCTACTTCGAAAGAGAGGAAACACGAGGAAAAATTATTTACCTTCTATAAACATTTTATCAGCTGGGGCTCCTTGGTCTGATATTGTCCCGTGACCTGATTGGTGACTAGTTGGGAGTAATTTTTGGATTTTAGTTTGGTGACTCCCATTTCCAATGCGAGGACCATACTGACAATGATGGCCTTGTACTCTACTTGATTGTTGTTGTCGGCGAACTAAAAATTCAGTGCATGCTCGATAATTATATCTCCTGATCCTTCAAATATTATTCGTTCCCCACTTCCTTTTACATTGGAGGCACCATCCACAGACAATGCACATTCTGAAGGTGGGTCTTCTTTGATGGCTGAGCTAGTTCGGCCACAAAGTCACCCAGAGCTTGAGATTTGATGTTCCCCCTCGGAACGTGTTGGATGTCATATTCTAAGAGTTCTACCGACCAAGATACAATTCTTCCCACTAGGTTAGGCTTCTTCAATACTTGACGGACAAGATAGTTTGTTTTTACTAGGAATGTGTGCCCTTGGAAGTATGGTCAGAGCTTTCTCACGACAGTGGCAACAGATAATGTGAGCTTCTCAATCTTTTGGTAGCATGTCTCGGCGCCGTTGAACACTTTTCTTACGAAATACACATATCTCTCTCCTTTGTTTATCTCTTTGACAAGGACTGAGCACATCCCCCACTCAATCACCGAGAGTTAAAAGAGCAAAGACGATTCTTCCTTCGGGAGAGTGAGGATTAGAGACGACGTGATGAATAAATTGATCTTGGATAAGTTGTCCTAAGACTCAATGGTCCATTCGAACTTCTTCTTTTTCCTCATGACAGTGAAAAAAAGGAAAGCTTTGTCGCATGCACAAGAGAGGAAGCAAAATAGGGCAGTGAGGCATCCAGTAAGTTGTTGCACTTCCTTCACATTAGTAGGGTCCTCATATCAATGACCTCATGGAAGTTGTCTGGATTGGCTTCAACCCCTCCCCCCCCCCCCCCTCGTCAGCATGAAACCCAGAAATTTCCCTGTCTGTACCGTGAAAGAGAATTTGGTGGGATTTAGGAACATGTCATACCTTCTCACTCATTGCACAATGTCTCTAGGTCATCGGTGTGACCATGTCTATCTTCCGTTTTAACAATCATGTCGTAGACATATATCTCAAGATTTCGCCCAATCTGATGCGTGAAGACCGTGTTCATGAGTCGCCAATGTTTTTGAGCCCAAAAGGCATGACATTGTAGTAGTAATTTCCATGGTTCGACATGAAGGCGGTTTTTAGCGCATCCAGGGGATCCATCTTGATTTGGTTTATCCCGAGTAGGTGTCCATGAAACTTAACACACAAGAGTCAAATGATCCTTCAATTAGACGTTCAATGTCCAACAACGGATATGGGTCCTTGAGGCAGGAAAAATTGAGATTCGTGAAGTCTACGCACATGCACCATTTGTTGTTGGCCTTTCGTACCAGAACTACGTTGGTCAACCAATTGGGGTACTTCGTTTTAGTGATTAATCTGACGCTGGATAACTTTTCCACCTCTCCATCAATTGTAATCCTCTTCTCTTCGTCCACCTTCAATATCCTTTACGCCACTAGTTTGGCAGATGGATGAATGGCAAGGGGATGGCTCACAACTTTGGTATCTATGTCTGACATGTCCGTGGGGGCCTAAGCGAACAAGTCAGTGTTTTTCTAAGTCAGTCGACTAGCTCCCTCTCCTCCCTAGCACATAATGAGGTGCCTATTTTTGTGACTTTATAGACGTGAGGTCCTATCTAGAATTCCTTCAATTTGGGGTCCCAACTCTAGAAGTCATCATTTGGAACTTCAGAAGGATAAGCATCAACCAATGCAAGCTCTTCTCTGGCTGTCTCTAGACTGCTCAGATAACATTCGCGAGCCACTTGTTGATCTCCCAGGATGGTGCCTACTCTACCATCCAAGAGCGGATATTTCAGGGTTAAGTATCATGTGGACACGAGCGCCCCAAGGGCGTTGATGCTGACATGGTGCCAATGATGAGGTAGCTAACATCGATGGTTTTGGCGCCAACTCTCTTGCTGCAGGTCATTTCTAGGGTCACATAGTCCATTATTTGCACTTGTTTGCCCGATAATCCTGTCAGAGAGCCGGTAAACCTATGTATATGATCTAGATTCAGTTGTAGCTTATGGAAGACATCCCAAAATAGGACATCGACTGAGCTGCTTGGGTCTATGAAAACGTGCCTGATATCCCAATTTTCGTGCTAGACAGTGATGACAAAAGGGTCATTATCGTAAGGGTTGATGTCCAAGGCATCTTCTTTAGAGAAAACAATGTTGACCCCGACCCTTCCTCTGGTGGTTTCAAGACGACCAGAGGATAATATGTTTGCGACGAACACCTGCCATGCGTATCTTCGTCGAGCATCCCTGAAGAGGCCTCTCCTAGAAATTAGACCAACAACAGTGTTTGCTACATGATGTAGGACTCTGTTAGTCATCTCAAGATAGAAAAAGGGATGACAGGGTTCGAGTGGAAGATGTGGCCTAGGTTAGTTTTACTGGCCCCAAGGTGGGCACCATTGTACTGTCCAAAAAGAACACGGTGTGTTTGTGTCCCCCCTGCAAGGGCAAGGAGACTCAAAGGCCCTAATAAGTATATTACACGTTTGAGGATAAGGGTTATCTCACGGCGGTGAGTAGTCATGTACGATGATTTTTTGAGGTTGTTGGAGGGACCGACTCATGTGACGTAAGAGGTCTTGTTGGTGGCCAGTGTTCTCGGGTTGCAGGCGGTCGTTTAGGTTGATGGTGTTGAGGCTACTATGAGCGTAGTGCTCTCCGAGTAGTAGTAAATGTGTATGACTTGAGAGTCTGTCTATATCCCCTTAAGGGACAATGAATTTATAAGAGTTCTCGATACCTAGGTTTTTTTGGGAAAGCACACCGCACCTCTAGTCAAAAGGTGGACTATTGAATCTCTATTCCCGAAGGAGATGTGAGTCAGTAGCGACTATGACTTTCTTTTTATCTAAGACACATCTTATTCCACGTTTTCTTTCTAAAGGCGAGAAAAACTTAAGGGTGAGGCGATACCTTCCTTCGAACGATCTAACAGTCGTTGCCTTTTCGTAGAACTGTCCCAAATTATTACCCTAGGCAAAATTATTTACAAATATAACACTATATAAGTAATGATAAATAAAATACAACATACACATAATGTGAAGATGTGAAGGGAACCATCCAAAACTGACCGCAAGATCTCCAACCAACTTGATCTACATTAATATCAAATATCAAATCACAAAAGAGAATAAAAAAATCGAACACCAATATTTGAATTATTGACAAGGAACTATAGTAATATTTTTTATAAATTAAAAAACTAAGAATGAATAAACTAGGATTCGAAATTGATTTCCCCGAATTTTCACATGAACTATTAAAATAATATTGGACACATTAGGAGATATGTTACTTTAATATGAATTCTTATCTTAATCATTAAGATTGACTTTTTAATTACCAAACCATGCAGACTAAATCAATAAGAGAAAAATTCCACTTGTCAATTACTTACACAAACCAACTTTGTTTAGTTAATTAGTTTATATGAAGTTGATTAACACCTTGATGAAAGTTTTTTTAATAAGTTATTTTCCTTGATGAATATTTCTTACTAGGAAATTGTCAATATATAGCCCTAGTCCACTTTTCAAAAATTATTTTTTATGCACCATCACGTTTCTTATGTCACTATAAATATACATATCAATGTGCATGCATTAGCAACACAAAAACTCTTCATAAACCCAAATATTTTCTCAAAAGTCACTCATCAATAATCATTAATTGCATTGTAAAAATGTCCTCCAAAATATGTTTCTCAATGTTCTTCAACATATTATTATTTGCAACTCTTGCAACCGCAACATTTTCAACACTATCACCAAATTACTACGACTATACTTGTCCCAACGCTTTGAATATCATTCAAAGCGTTGTGAAAGTCGCGGTTCAGAAAGAAAATCGTATGGGTGCTTCTTTACTACGCTTGCACTTTCATGATTGCTTTGTTAATGTAAGAATATCTATCTCTATTTGTATATATGCATGTTTACATATATACACCTCCCATGACAAAATTTTGATTTTTTATTTATTTAGGGTTGCGATGGTTCGATTCTTCTAGACTCTACGCCTTCCATGGATAGTGAAAAAAATGCAAATGCAAATATAAACTCAGCTAGAGGATTTGAAGTAATAGATGAGATCAAACAAGCTGTTGATAAAGCATGTGGAAAACCAGTTGTTTCTTGTGCAGATATATTGACAGTAGCTGCTAGAGACTCCGTCGTCGCGGTTAGTAATAACAATATTAACACTTCTTCGTTTCTTTTTAAATGTCATTTTCTAAACATTTTTTATGTCAAATATAATATGCCTAAAGTTTGAACCTTGTATGAAATTTGAATAGATCAAAGTGAAGTCACACATGCTACACGTTACTATTATTTTTTTCATATACCTAAATTTAGTTATATGGATGCAGTTAGGAGGACCATCATGGAAAGTGAAACTAGGAAGGAGAGACTCAAAGACAGCGAGTCTTGCCGATGCGAATGCGAACATCCCCGGACCATCTTTCAGCCATGCTGAACTCGTCGAAAACTTCAAAAACCATGGCCTAAACGAAAAAGACCTCGTTGCTCTTTCTGGCGCACACACTATTGGATTTTCGCGTTGTCTTTTATTCAGGGATCGGATCTACAACGACAACAACATCAATTCCAACTTCGCGAAAGAGCTTCAAAATATTTGTCCGAGAAACGGAGGAGACTCTAACCTCGCACCTCTGGATAGTGTTACACCCGCGAAATTTGATGTGGTTTATTTCGCAAATTTGATTGAAAAGAAAGGTGTTCTTCATTCTGATCAGGTTTTGTTGAATGGTGGTTTAAGTGGTGCGTTGGTTAGAAAATATAGTTATGATACTAGGGCTTTCTATAAGGATTTTGCGAAATCTATGATTAAGATGGGAAATATTAAGCCACTTGTTGGAAATCAAGGTGAAGTTCGTTACAACTGCAGGAAAGCCAATTAAGTGATTATCATATGGTGAAGCACATTAAATTTATTAATTATGCATAGGTTTAAAAAAAGAGCACTTGAATATCGTTGTGCACAAGTGTGATGTAGTTTATGATATTAAAACATTGTAATATTGTGTATTATTTGGGATTCTCTTCATTTCTATTAAATAAAGTTATTTATTTTCTTCTTGACTTCTATAAAAATAGTTCAAATGGTTAGAAATGAAGAAAACTATTTTGAGATTTTGGGAGGAATTAAAGAGGAGAGAGTATTTTAGGAGAGACTAATTATTTTTTATATTTTCAGCTTCTTCTTTGTGTATCGTTGTCGGAAAATGAAGATTCCTTCTGCTTTACCTCTATGCCAAGATATTATAACATTAACTCAATATTAGTCACCTCAAAATCTTTAATCATATAATTTTTTTGAATTTTTCAACAATATATATATATGCACAGTATTAAAATCTCTTTATTTTTAATACATGGCATGCTCCCGCGCGCACTTCGTAAGCTTATTTGCTTTGAAGTAGTTACTAATTTAACAATACCATGTTATTGGTGCTTACTTTAACCTATATATTTCCTTTTTATTTTTACCTAAATTAGATTATCTGAATGTGTTTTCACCTTGTAGTCTAAAAATTGTTCGAGGTATACTTCTTTCTCTAAAACTCCATTAAAGAAGAAAGACTTCATGTTCATCAGGTGAATTTTACCCTTATGTTGGGAAAACAAGTCTTCATGTGCACTATTAGAAAAAGCACCTAATATAATATGCGATTAATTTGCTAATTAAGTCAACCGTAACAAGAGCTCTTATTTAGGCGTCAGTATATTTTTTCTTTTATTGATAAGATATTTTACTATAATCCAAATTAATAACCGTAGTGATATGTTAAGACTTATCTGTTTGAATCTTAACACCAACAATTTTTTTTTTTGTTTTTTTACAAAATGGACGTGTCACTTATAATCATAATATTTATTTTAAAACTAAAATACCTTTCACCACGGTCTATAATGTTGAATTGTAATTCTTTGTGTCAAAGCAGTATTTTCGACAAAGTTTGTTGTCGTCGAAATGTTGTGTCTCGAAATTATGTGAGTGCCGAAGTGTCGGGGAGTTAGCCTCGACACGGGAAGTTTTTTTTTAATATCCAATTTTTAAAAAAAATTTCCAAAAATACCCTAAATTTCAAAAAAAATTACATTTTTGGCCATTTTTAACCCTAAATTGAACTTAGGCGCCACCCTAGTTGGCGCCTACCCTTAAATTTAGGGCAAGTCGCCACTAGGGGTGGCGCCTACCCTTAAAATTTATTTATTTTTTTAATTTTTTTTAAATTATTTTAAATGTATTAATTTATATTTATTATAAATTATATTAATTTATATTAATACATATATATAAATAATGTTATTTACAAGATATATATATATATATATATATATATATATATATATATATATATATATATATATATTAATAAACACAATACATTTTTATTAAAATAATACACAAGACAAATATTATAAAGATATGATTAAAATGCATTATTAATTTGGGATTTATCACATATTATGCGGTCCCTGGTACGATCCGCACGGGGGAGGTCTAACTACTCGTCTAGACGGCTCACGTGGTGGTGGTGCTTCCCTATTACCACCCCTTGTCGTTTGCCGTTGTGGTTGGGTCGAAGTCCCTTCAACGCTGTAGGAAAGGAGGGTGCCCTCTGCGCCCTCAAAGCTTTGTCTCGGTGGGACAAACTGACTCCTGTTGGGTGCGCCCTCGAAATGTGGCCTTTGGTAGTTGAGGGTTGAATCGGGTTGGCTAAAGAACAATGTTTGTTGTGGTGTGTAGTAGTCTTGTTGGTAATCCTCTTGTATACCCGTGTCGGGGCTAGGTGGAGAACTGGAAGAGCTCGGGACATCGTCGTGATGGAAGTGTTGGGATTGGTGGATGTGGGGGGATTGATATTGTGGTAGGTGTTGGGACTGTTGATGGTGGTGGTAATATGGTGGTGGTTGTTGTTGTTGGTAATATTGTGGTGGTTGTTGTTGTTGGGAATATTGTGGTGGTTGTTGTTGTTGGAAATATGGTTGTTGCATCTGGGGATCGTCCAAATAGAACGGGTCAGACACAATCATTTCTGGATTTGTATTTGCTCTATACCAATCCAGATATTCCCTTGTCGGCTTCATTTCGTTCGGCGCCACCGGAAATTGTAGAACATAATGGGCACGGTCTTTCCACATTTTACGAAACTCCTTTGCAAATTCCTTCCAATTTTGGGCATACCACTGGTGGCTGACTTTTTTAAGATGCCAAGGTTCCAAAGACATTGGGGGGCCTGGGATTTCTTGATGCATTTCGAATTGCAGTTTGACACGGTCACTTTGGTGCATCTCCAAAGTGGTGAACCGCATTATAGCCGTTTTTGCTGTCCAAACAGCTGCATCTTCGGGGTTGGGTTGATGTTCCAATCCCAAATATGGCCTCCAAATAAACTGCAAAGAAAAAAGTAAATATGTTATTTATTGAGAATGCTTGATATTAATAAATCAGTTAGAAGATGAGTGATTTAGTGGTAATACATCTTGTGCTCGGAGACGATCCAAGAGTTGACGATAAAATATTATTTTATTTTTCGGGGTAAGACTGTAATCTAATCCGGTTGTAATGAACCTAAACAAAAAAAGATAAATAATATTATTTACAAATATTTATAGAATAAATATACAAAATGAAATAACATCATAAATTTACCTAGTTGCGTAGGGGAAGGAGTAGACGTTAGGATTTTCTGGGGCTAGCCTCGGCATTCTCCACCACCCCCATGTTTGGAGCAAAAAAGCACATCCAGAAAATGTACAGTGGTCATTTTGTGCATTTTTACACAAAGAGCTATATAGGAAAGTCAATACAATAGAACCCCAACTATACGTGCTTATTCTATCAATGTCCTCGAGCAAACTCAAGTACATAAAGTTTATGCTATTTCCCGTGCCTTTGGGAAATAACAAGTTCCCAAACAATAACATAATGTAAACCCTTGTTTTTATGATTTTTTCTTGTTCAGACGAATCCTCAGTCAAATTTATAGAGTCGTGGTAGAATTGGAGGCTCGATAGTTTAATACCCTGGCCCCTTGCTTTTGCAGATCCCTCACCCTCGACCAGATCCACGCCCAACATTTGAACACATAGTTCGTTGGGTTGTTGAACATTTCCAGTCACAGGCTTACCATCTATTCGAAGACCCAAAAGCATGTACACGTCCTCTAGTGTGACGGTACATTCACCGATTGGTAGGTGAAAAGTGTGTGTCTCTGGTCTCCAACGTTCACACAAAGCAAGAATAAATTTGGCATCAATTATGGCATTTACGACATGCATAACATGACCGAACCCCGCACGCTCTATGTAAGGTACGCACCATGGGTCTGGATAAGGCATAGGGTGTGAACGTTGACGAAATTTCTTGGGATCCTTTAAAAACAAATAATATAAACAATCATTAGATTGGACTTTTAAAAAATAAATTGTAAACATACGAAAGAGGCAATGTTCAAGAAAAACTTACGAATGAGGCAATGTTTTCCCTAGTGCCTCTGTGTTCTTGGCCCATGATAAGAAGAGACATGATTGCAATGTAGAACAAAGCTTGGTGGATAAGAAGTTTCGCCGGAGTTCTCTGAATATGTTCTACAACCCATATATGAGGTCTAATGAGGAGTTAAAGAAGGGTGACCAATTTCAGACCAAGGAAGAGTGTCTGTTAGCAATAAAAAACTGGCACTTGAAAAACTGTGTTGACTACGATGTTAACAAATCAAACCCAAAAAGATACGTTATTTTATGCAAAAATCCGGAGTGTGGGTATAGGTTGATGGCATCGTACAAGAAGAAACATAATGCGTGGGTGATAGGGTCCATTTCTCAAGCTCACACTTGCGTCAACACAAACATGGCACAGGATCATCGCAAACTTAACCGTGATATGATTTATCATTCAATAATACCTCTTGTTGAGGCTGACCCGTCACTCAAGGTCAAAATTATTATCTCCCATTGTGTTGCTGTTTTCAAATATACACCGTCGTACAGAAAGGCTTGGTTAGCGAAAACCAAGACAATTGAACTGGTATCCGGTAATTGGGAGGAATCATACAAACAACTTCCGCGCTACCTGGCTGCACTAAATTTGTATTCACCTGGGACGGTTTCTATAATGGAGACCTTGCCGGCACAATCCCCTGATGGAACTTGTCTAGAAGGTAATGGAATATTCCATAGACTTTTCTGGGCATTCCGTCCCTGCATCATCGGTTTCACATTCTGCAAGCCGCTTATTCAGGTCGATGGAACTTGGTTGTATGGGAAATACAAAGGATCGTTACTGATGGCGGTCGCACAAGATGGAAATTCTAATATTTTCCCAATAGCCTTTGCATTGGTAGAAGGAGAAACGGCTGCTGCTTGGAGTTTCTTCCTTAAGAATCTCCGAACGCACGTGACTCCACAAGCTGACATCTGTGTGATTTCTGACAGGCACGCTTCTATAGACAGTGCATACAATAATCCAGCAAATGGTTGGCATGACCCCTCGTCTACGCATGTCTACTGCATCAGGCATATTGCTCAAAATTTTATGCGGGAGTTCAAAGATAATTTCTTGAAGCAAAATTTGATAAACGCGGGGTATGCATTAAACCAACCTGGATTCCAATACTACCGTCGGGAAATAGTGTTGGCAAATTCTGATGCAGGGAGGTGGATCGATAATATTGACAAAGCAAAGTGGACTAGGTCATACGACGATGGGGTGAGGCGGGGCCACATGACAACAAATCTTGTGGAATCAATGAACGGCATCTTTAAGGGCATACGTAACCTCCCGGTAACCGCTTTGGTGAGTGCGACCTATTTTAGGATGGCTACGTTGTTCGTAACAAGAGGCAAGCGCTGGCATGAAGTGTTACAGACGAGTCAAGTATATAGTGATGCCTGCATGAAGTTTATGAGGCAGGAATCTGCCAAAGCCAGCAGCCATCGGGTTACGAAATTCGACCGCCATGGCCACACTTTTAGTGTCAAAAAAACAATTGACCACAACCAAGGGCTTCCCAGATAAGAGTATAGGATCCTAATACCAGACTGTTGGTGCGACTGTGGTCAATTTCAGGCCTATCGTATGCCTTGTTCCCATGTCATTGCAGCGTGTTCACACAGCCACTTCGATGCATTGTCGCTAGTGTCTCCCATCTACAAAGTTGCAACATTGCTAAATGTATACGACAATCCCTTTCCGGTGGTAGCATTGGAGGCATATTGGCCAGAGTATGACGGGGAAATTGTTTGGCACAACGAATCGATGCGGCGGAATAAAAGTGGTCGTCCAAACAGCAGGCGCATTAGAACTGAAATGGACGTCGCAGAGAAAATGCAGAGGAAGTGTAGCATATGTCGACAACTGGGGCATAATAAGAACAAATGTCCATATTGTGGATCTAGTTCCACAACATAGTTTTCATATTCATAACTCTGTGTACCAACGTTATTTATCAATAAAGTTTACTTTTTATTCCAAATAGAAGATGCCATTGGAACAACAAACACAAACATGTAACATCACAACAACAATTACTAAAACAAAAACAAATACTGGAACAAGAACAAGTACTAAAACAAGAACAAGTACTAGAACAATAACAAATACAAAAACAACATCACAAACAACCATTAAAATCTAGGAAATTACAACAGTTAACACTATGTCGTCTGATCCATGCATCATTTGGATGCAATCAATGTCGCTTTCAACTTCAACCCACGAACATACCGTTTCTCCAGTTTCAAATGAGATACTTCTTCTAAGCCTTTGAATCCTTCTGATGACTTCACCGGGTTCGTAATCTCCCTCTAACCAAGACATCAAGGACCTTTTTAGTTGGTCCAACGAACGGATGTTCCAAAATTTCATCTCCATTGGGGGTTTCACAGGAGAGAAAATAACATTCCCATCCCTTTTTAAGATTACTGGTTCGAGATCCTGGCGCCTTGATGATGTTCGCTGCCATGACGACGGTCTGGGGGGTGCCATGAACTCAACTTGATAGAGAAAGTGATAGGAAATAGTGGTGAAGAAAATGCAAGGAAATAGCACTTTATTTATAGGAAAAGATCTAGGTTGTACACCAATGTACTTAACCCTAATTAGTGTCGCACTTGATTAATTAGTCTTAGGGGGAATTAGGGTTTGAATTAGGTCATAACTATCAAACTCTAATTATAACCGATCAATAAACCCTAATTATAATTGATTAATTAACCCTAACATGATTAACCCTAATTCTCCCAAAAATTTATAAATAATATTAATTACTTATAATTTAAATTAATATATATATATATATATATATATATATATATATATATATATATTGTAAATAACATTGTTTATATATATGTATTAATATAAATTAATATAATTTATAATAAATATCATTTAAAAAAATTTAAAAAAATTTATAAAAAAAAAAATTATTAAAAATAAAAAATAAAAAAATTTAAGGGTAGGCGCCACCCCTAGTGGCGACTTGCCCTAAATTTAAGGGTAGACGCCAATTAGGGTGGCGCCTAAGTTCAATTTTAGGCTAAAAATGGCCAAAAATGTATTTTTTTTGAAATTTAGGGTATTTTTGGATTTTTTTAAAAAAAATTGGATATTAAAAAAAAAACTTCTCGACATGGATTTGATTTTAAACCTAATTTTGTAGTGTTGACAGAATTATGTATTTTGCGTTGTTGTTTTTGGGCTTTGCTTAGGAAACAAGCAAACAAAGTCTATAAATAGGGAGTAACCCCCTATTATTGTAAACACTTGATTTTTGCAGTTACAAAAGAATAAAGAATTACAATTTGTGAGCAGACAAGAACTCTGCAAAAAATTCATCATCTTCCTTCTCTCGATAAAGCCTAACTCTTTTCATCTCAATTCAATCTTCTTTTCTTTTTTTCATCAACATTGTGCAGCGATACAATCTTGCAACCAAAGTTGGTTGATTCACTCGAGTGAAGAGTTTAGAAAAAGAGGGAATTTGATCGGTGCGATTGAATCTTGTTCATCGAGATTGATTCAGAATTACTCAAAGTCTTGGGTTTAATTCCAACATATGGTATAAGTGTCTAGTTGAGCGATTCTTGAAAGCATAACATGATGAATCATCCGAACGAGCATTTTCCGGGGAGTCTCTCAACTTTGAAGAATCAGAATTACGAAAATTGGTGCAAGCAGATAAAGGTTGTCTTTTTCTATCAAGATCTTTGGGATCTTGTGAAAGAGGGAGTGACACTGCTTGCAACAACCGTGACAGATGAAGAAAAAGCTACACACAAAAAATTGAAGAAGAAAGATTATAAAGCTCTCTTTATAATCCATCAATATGTTGATTCTGATAATTTTGAAAAGGTTAGTGATGTTGAATTAGCGAAAGAAGCATGAGAAATTCTTGAAAAATCGTTTGGAGGCGAAGAGAAGGTGAAAGAGGTGAGATTACAAACTCATAAAATAATATATGAATTGCTTCAGGTGGAAGACAATGAAAGCATAATTTATTTTTCACTAAGGTTACGAAATTGGTGAATCAAATCAAGGTATGTGGAGAAGTCTTGACATCAAGATCAGTTGTTTCAAAGATCTTAAGGTCATTGGCTCCAAAGTTCGACCACATGGTAGTAGCCATAGAAGAGTCGAAAGATTTATCAGCATGGAAAAATGTAGAGCTTCAAGGGACGCTTGAATCTCATGAACAAAGAATGGATGAAAGAGCTACAGGAAAGTCGAAGAGTGATGTGGTTTTGCAGCCGCAATCAACAAGAGAAAATAAAGGCAAAGGAAAGTGGCTCGACAGCAAAGGTAAATGAGTCTACAACAATTCAACTGGTCAAAATCGGCAAGAAGGAGTTCGAATCAAAGAAGACCATCATACCAAAATAAACAAATAGGAAGTGATGTAGGTAGAGGAAGAGGTGGTGGTCGAAAACTTGAAAAAAGTCACATTCAGTGTTTCGTTTGTTAGAAGTATGGTCACTACTCAAGTGATTGTCCTGGAAAATAAAAGAATCAAGAAACTGATGCAAAGTTTTCAAAGCAGGGAGAAGAATATATGTTTTTAATGGCCACAACAAGAGATGAAGAAAGATTCCAGGACCAATGGGACTTGGACTTAGGATGCTCATCGCACATGATTGGTTTGTCAACATGAAACCCTCATTGAAGAACATGGTAAAATTTGGAAATGACAATACTCTAGCAGTTGAGAGTATTGGTGATGTTCTGATTATGAAGAAAGATGGCAAGAGGTCAATAATTTCCAATGTATTGTACATACCAGGCATTAAAAGTAATTTGCTCAGCATAAGGAAGTTCGTCGAAAAGAACAACAAAGTGTCGATCAAAGACAAGATGATGCGAGTTCTCGACTCAGATGGAAGGTTAATCTTGAAGGCATCTATGTCTCAGAATAGAACCTTCAGGATTGAATTTAATGTGATGGAGCATAAGTGTCTTGCAATTAAAGATAGCAAGGATGAATGGATATGGCAATATAGACTTGACCATCTCAATTTTAAAGACATCAGAGATATGAAAAAAAGAAATATGGTTTCAGGGTTACCAGAAATCGACTTTCCAAATGAAGTGTGTGAAGAATGTGTGTAGACGAAGCAATACAAGAACAACTTCAGCAAGGATGGAGGAAGCAAGTCTAAGGCAATTCTTGAAGTCATATACTCTGATATGTGTGGACCTATCCAGGTGGACTCGCTTGGAGGTAACAAATACTTTGTTACTTTCGTAGATGATTTTATTCGAAAACTGTGGACTTACCTGATCAAGAAGAAAAGTGAAGTGATCGAGGTATTTGCCAAGTTTAAATATATGGTCGAAAGACAAAGTGGTCGAAAGCCCAAGATTCATAGGACTAATGGTGGTGAAGCGTATGTGTCTAAAGAATTCGACAAGTTATGTGAGAAAGAAGGGATTATGCATGAGGTGGTGTCACCCTACACTCCACAGCATAATGGAACGACCGAGAGAAAGAATAGAACCATCATGAACATGGTTAGAAGTATGTTAAAATATAAGCATCTACCCAAAGAATTATGGGGAGAAGTTGTGTCAATTACAACATACATACTGAACATATGTCCGACGAAAAGGCTAGAAGGAGTCACGCCAGAAGAATGTTGGTCTGGTGTCAAGCCTTGCTTGAGTCATCTGAAGGTATTTTGATCTATAGCACATAGACATGTGCCAGATCGGTTGAGAAGAAAAGTTGATGACAAGTTGAGTCAGATGATCCTAATAGGATATCACTCGACTGAAGGTTACTGAAATTCTAGTTATCAGACTTTGGATGTCACACGGGTTGTTATGACATCCAATTCTGCACAGACAGGAATTATGCAGAACTTAAACGTAAGTGCAGTAAATAACACAAGTAATTGTTTACCCAGTTCAGTCCAACATGACCTACATTTGGGGGCTACCAAGCCAGGGAGGAAATCCACTATTAGTAGTATCAATTCAAAGCTAAACTCACCCGTTTACAACTTATCACTTAATCCCTACCCAATGCAATTTCAATCTTACACTAAGATCAGAGTTCCTACTCACTCCCCCTCAATCACCTCAGTGATTACTATCTTTAAACAATATTAAAGACAAGTTGAAGTCACACTTCAAACAACTCTTGATTGTGCTTCACAGCTTTAATCAAGATACACAGCACTCACGCTTAAAAGCTTTGAGCGACACAACACTTACAACTCAATGAACACTCTATGCCACAGCAATCATCTACTTGATAATGGCTTGGCTTACAAGTTACGTCTAATACAAGACTCACAAAAATACAACAGTGAAGTATGATGGACACATAAAATCTTCACGCCTCAAAATCCCCGAAACTGAATGAAGGAACGCCTTCCTTTTTATATTGCAGTACCTGGGCTTTTGCACCTGTATTCTCCTGAATTTAAGGTCACACGAGTTCCCATAAATTCAACATTTAGGTTACTAACAAATAGGCTATTTGTTAGGTTCATTAAATGTAGCTTGGTTGTTGGTTTCCTGGTTTTTCTCTAAGCTGTTGACTTCCTGAAGAATAGCCCAAGAAAAGCTGAAACAGAAAACTGAACAACCTACAATATAGCATATGCTGTCAGGAATGAATGTCACGACATTCAGCTCGACATCAAGGTCCATATGCTGAGTCTGTTTTTCCAGAAAACAGACTGTACAATTTTGCTGACCTGTACATGATCAAAATGACCATACTATAGTAACAACTTACATTAGTAAATGTTAAAGTGTCCAACTTAACATTTACACATTTGGCCTTAAGTTAGTTCTGTTATTCTCTTGAAGAACAAACTAAGTTACATGCTGAAGTATAGCAGAACATCACTCTGTCTAATGTTCAGTAGCTGCTGTCAGTGATGAATGTCATAACATCCAATTTGACATTCAGTCAGTAGGCCTTATGCCAGGTCTGGTCTTTCCTTGATAACCAGACTGGAAATAAATACTAAGTTCTAACAGAACACCAGCTGTTCTACTTCTTAGTATCTGTTGACAGGTATGAATGTCACAGCATCCAGTTTGACATTCAATAACTCCTGTGTTAGCTAATCCTGCAGTAACTACTCAAGTGTGTCATGACATCAGTCAAGACATCAGAGTACAGTTAGATATTCTAACCTACAATGTAGTCACACATACATACTATGTCATGACATCAGTCAAGACATTTGTAACCAGCTACTGTTTTACCATATAATGCAGCCAATTAAACACCTACAGTTACAAGTTGTTCAACCCAGTGAGAAAGCAAGTAGTGATCAGCAGGGATGTGATCATAAATGAGCTTAAGGAATGGGATTGGACTAAAAATGTCAAGAAGGATTCAATGATAATCTTAGGTGAAGAACCAATAATTAAAGTCGAAACAAAAGTTTGATAAGAAGAAGTCAGAGGTCAAGCAATCACAAGCAGACCTCAAAGAATAAGACACATGCCTGCAAGATTGCAAGAATGTGTGATTACATCAGATGATGTGGTTGATGATGAAGGTGAGCTGGTACACTATGCTTTCTATGCAAATGTCAAACTAGTCAATGCAATTGAGACATTGAAGGATTCAAAGTGGGTGAAATAAATGAATGAGGAACTGAAGACCATCGAAGTCAACAACACTTGGTCACCTGTCGAATTTCCCCAACACAAGAAGGAAATTAATTTCAAGTGGGTATACAAGGTGAATTTGAATCCCAAAGGAGAAGTAACTCGACAAGGAGAGACTTGTGGTGAAAGGATTTCTTCAGAAAGAAGGAATCGACTTCGACGAATTTTTTGCACATGTCACTAGGATCGAAACAATCAGGTTGGTTGTTGGTCTAGCAAAGATGAACAATTTGCACATATGTAAGATGGATGTGAAATGCGCATTCCTAAATGGTCCATTAGATGAAGAAGTGTATGTTGCACAACCAGTTGGGTTTGTGAAACAAGGCAAAGAAAACAAGGTATACATGTTGCATAAAGCCATGTATGGACTTAAGCAAGCTCCAAGAGCTTGGAACAAGAAGATAGTTAGCTTTGAAGAGAGAAGGAATTTGTGAAGTGCACAACTGAGCGTGGAGTATATGTAAGAAGAAGAAATAATAAATTGCTTATACTATGTCTCTATGATGATGACATGTTGATAACAGGAACTTGTAAGAATGAGATCGACGATTTCAAACATGACCTAAGTGAGGAGTTTGAAATTTCAAACTTGGGAAATCTCTCATATTTCCTTGGCATTGAATTCTGCAAGAGTGGTATAGGTTTAATGATGAACCAAAGAAGATATGAAGGCGAAATAATCAAGAGATTTAAGATGCAAGATTGCAACCCAACTTCGACTCTAGCTAAGCCCAGAATGCAACTGTCGAAAGACACATATGAAGATGATATCGATCCAACGCAATATATAAGACTCATTGGATCATTTTGATACGTTTGTCACACAAGGATTTATCTAGCATACAGTGTGGTTATGGTAAGCAGATTCATGCAGAAGTCAAAGGTATCACACCTAGCACCGACGAAGAGGATACTAAGATATTTGAAAGGAACTCTCAACTATGGAATTTTGTTTCCTACATATGATGAAGGATAATAATGCAAGTTAGTGGGCTACACCGACTCAAGTTGGTGTAGTGATGCTAAGGATAGAAAATCAACATTTGGCTATGTGTTTATGTTAGGTGGTACACCAATTTCTAGGAGTTCAAGAAAGGAACTAATAGTGGAAATATCATCATGTGAAGTAGAATATATAAATGCTTCTCTTTGTGCATGTCAAGCAATATGGATGGTGAATCTAGTCAAAGAGATTACAGGGAAGAATTATAGAGCAATTACCATGAAGATTGATAACATCTCTTCTATCAATCATGCGAAGAATTCGATAGCACATGGACGAAGCAAGCACATATAAATAAAGTTACATTATCTTTAAGAGCAAGTGGCAGAAGCGAAGCTAAACTTGGAACACTACAGAATTGAGAATCAAATTGCAGATATCATGACGAAAGGAGTACAAGTCGAAGTGTTCAATAAGTCAAGGTCTATAATGAATATAGATAGCTTAGATAAAATGAACTAGGTGGTGTGTTGAATTGTAATTATTTGTATCAAAGCAGTATTTTTGATAGAATTTGTGTCAAAATTATGTGAGTGTCGAAGTGTTGAGGAGTTAGCCTCAACATGGATTTGGTTTTAAACCTAATTTTGTAGTGTTAGAAGAATTAGGTATTTTGGGCTTTGCTTAGGGAGCAAGCAAGCAAAATCTATAAATATGGAGTAATCTCTATTATTGTAAACACTTGAATTTTGCAGTTGCAAAAGAATAAAGAATCACAATTTATGAGCAGAAAGGAACTCTGCAGAAAATTCATCTTCTTCCTTCTCTCAATAAACCCTAACTCTTTTCTTCTCAATTCAATCTTCTTTTATTGTTTTTCATCACCATTGTGCAGCGATACAATCTTGCAACCAAGGTTGGTTGATTGACTCAAGCGAAGAGTGAAGAACAAGAAGGAATTCAACCGGTGTGATTGAATCTTGTTCATCAAGATTGATTCTAAATTACTCAAAGTTTTGGGTTTAATTACAATATATAATAGCAACCACCGTGAAATGTACATGCATGTTATTACGGTCATTTATTTCAACCTGGATGAAAATTATAACATATATTTAAGTAAAAGTTCACTCATTCAGGACAGAACACAACCGTCTCTCTCAAAATGAAACCCTAACACTCTCTAACGCCTCATTCTAACTCTGTGACCTATTACATACCACTTCTTCACAAAAGTCTAACATATCTTCTCCATCTTTTTGGGATCAATAAAAGGTGTTACACGAAACTCATTTCTTTCACTTCCTCGTCAAATTTCAGGTACTTGAGATGTTTCCACATTTTATGTTGTTCTTTTTTTTATTTTTGTTAATATATGTTGTATGTTGTTGTTGATAAAAGTTGTATGTTATTGGTAATGAATGTTGTATGTTGTTTAAAGTATGTTTTTGATGATTTTGTTTTTCTTAATAAAAGTTGTATATTTGTTGTTGATAAAAGTTGTATGTTATTGGTAATGTATGTTGTATGTTGTTTAAGGTATGTTGTTGATGAATTTGTTTTTGTTAATAAAAGTTGTATGTTGTATTTTGTATGTTGTTGTTGATAAAATTTGTATGTTGTTGATAATATATGTTGAATGTTGTATGTTGTTTAAGGTATGATATTGATGATATTTTTTGTTGATATATGTTGTATGTTGATGTTAATTTATGTATTTGTTGATAAAAGTTCTACGTTGTTAGTAATAAAACCTGTATGTTGTATGTTGTTTAAGGTATGTTATTGATGATTTTGTTTTTGTTAATAAAAGTTATATGTTTGATGTTATATGTTGTTTAAGGTTTGTTGTTGGTGTGTGTTGTTGGTAAGATTTGTTTAATGATATACCTTCTAATTTGCAGCTTCATTATGTCATAGAATATGAGTTTATTATATCGTATGTAGTTTGAGTGTTTTTCGAACTCCTTGCTGAATATTTAACCTTTAAAAGTGAATTAGAAAATTATAATATGAGATAGTAAGTTATATTAGAAAACAAATTACACTACTCAATGTTATACGATATTTCTTCAGCCCATTATCCGCATTTCGCTCTTTCACCGTTAGAATTTGTTTCAATACTTCTAGTTCTTCAACTACCCCTTCCTTTACCTATAATATTTACAAAGTAAATAATATTTTTCAAAATGAAATATAGATGAAGGAAGGGTTAGTTGAAGAACTAGAAGCATTGAAACAAGTTCTAATTGTTAAAGAGAGAAATGTGGAAAATGGGTTGCTGCAAGCTTGTACAACATTGATTAGTGTAACTTGTTCTTCTAATATAACTTCATATCTCATATTATAATTTTCTAAATCAGATTGAAATTTTATATGTTTAGTGAGCAGTTGGTAAAATAAGTATTCCACGTAGATTATAATAAACTCAAGTAAACATATCACCATAGTTGTAATCAAGGATCGTTGTGATATGTTGTACGCTAAGTCTTTCACCATGGTTGGTTTCTAAAACTATGGTGAAATGTGTAAAATAGAAAATAGAAAAATGCAGACACTTGGAATCGAACACCTGACCTCAATAGTTTACTATAGTTGTTTTAAACAAACATAGTTGTATATTATGCACTACTATCTTTTTTACCATGCTAGTAGTATGTGGTTGTAAAGAGGGCACATACAAACACAAATTATCTTAATACGGACCATCGAATATAGTAGAATCTTTTTCCTAACTGTTGTTATATGTGCTATTTGTAGTAGTGGTGTCATTCTTCTCAATGGATTTAATTTCTTCATGCATTTCATATTTCTATCTCTTTTCTTGCACAATTTTTACAAAGCTTACAGATTCTTAATTTACACAGAGACAAAACAAAGAGATATTTTCCATTTCCTTAGCTTCTTCCTATAGAACTTGAAGCCTTGAAGGTGAAAATTCCTTTGTGTTTTCATAGAGATCTTAAAAACTCACGTGCACGTGTCACACTCATGTCACTCATAATGTATTCTAAAGGGGATGGTGTTGGTAAGTTAGGCTCTTGTTGGATTTTTCTAGATCTTTCTTCTTCAAATTCTACCAAGAAATATTATTTCTTTTTTATGAATACCAAAGTCATATTCGTCTTCTTCATTAAAGATCATATTTCGATTGATTATATTCTTGTTGGTGTTTGGATTGTCCAACTATAATCCCTTTGAATTTTGATCATGATCCACAAAGATGATATTCTCACTTTTGATGTAAAGTTTTATTCTTTTCTCATTTGAAATTTAAGTATGGCACTACTAAAAATAATAGATTTCCTAATGAAGCTTTACCTCGACTAGAAAATTCACCAGAGGTAAAGTCCTATTACTTAGATGCTATTACTTTATTTTAATTCTTAATTAAAAATTAATAGGTTGTTACCTCGATTGAACTTAATAACCGAGGGAAAAAATAGATCAGGGATACGCTTCGAATCTCATCAATTGCATGTTATGTTATTAATTATTTAAAATGACGTCATTCTTTTTATTTTATTTTTTAATTAAAAGTTATGTAATATATTCCTTCTGATATACAGACAACAGAGGGAAAAACTATCTCACAGACACGCTTTGAATTTCATCAGCTATAGTTTAATTTTTTATTGATAATATTATTTAAATACATGTCTAAAAGATTAAAAGATATATAACGTAGGTTGAAAACTTTCTTTTTTTGAAAAACGTATCTAAATGTGTATGATACATGTTGTATGAATATCATACGAGTGTCTAACACTGCTTAAAAGAGTATCTAAATAGAGAAAAAAATATTTTCTGAAAGACACTTCTCTGACTTTAAGATCATTTCTCTAACTTTTCCAACACGTGTCATATAAGTCTCGGACATCGGCATGTATCAGACACTGCGACGTGCCTACACTTAATATGTATGTCCTTCATAGTAAATAATAAATTTGATTTTTTATAAACAAAGATTAGTATTAAATTTATAGTTATATGGATGCACTTAGGAGTGTTGTAAATTAAAAATTAATAATGTTGAGTGTCTTCCAAAATGACAAGAAAATATTCAAGTGAAGAATAAGTTTTAAATTTAGAAATAGGCAGCACTTGTGAAGTGTTGTAGTAGGTGTGAATTCAGAAATAGGAAACATTTGTGAAGTGTTGTAGTAGGTTTGAATTCAGAAATAGACAACACTTCGTAAAGTGTTGCAGAATGCGAAAAAGTGCAATCTTTGAAAATTGTTGATGTATGCGAAACAATGCAACATTTGATAAAAGTGTTGTTGTAGGAGAAACAATACAGCATTTGAAAAGTGTTGTTGTAGGCGAAACAATGCAATATTTAGCAAAAGTATTGTTGAAAGTGTGTGTTTCATCAAGGGTCCCAATCTTATGAAACAACATTAGTTTAGTCTATAAATTTAACATTCCGGATTCAGAAAAACAGATTAAAAACACATATCCTCTTCACACAAAATTTTGAATTTCATCTTTCCTACATTCGAGTTTTCATTCGTCTTGTGCAAACTTGAGTATAAATTGAATTATACCGGGTATTCTTGTGTAGAAACTCTAAGACAATTCGAGAGTGCTTGAAATACTATAAAAAAGGTGATTCGTTCACGATTTTAGTATGGGTCCATTCGATTTATAATTCAATTTTCTAACAAGAACGACCATGATGGAACATGAAACTAGGAAGAAGTGACTCAAAGACTGTAAGTCGTGCCGATACAAATGTGAACATCCCCAGACCATCTTTCAGCCATGCTCAACTCATCAAAAACTTCGACAACCATGGCCTAAACGAAAAAGACCTCATTGCTCTTTCTGGCGCACACACTATTGGATTTTTGCGTTGTCTTTTATTTAGGGATTGGATCTACGATGACAACAACGTCAATTATCTACGATGACAACAACGTCAATTCTAACTTCGCAAGAGAGCTTCAAAATATTTGTTCGAGAATCGGAGGAGACTCTAACCCCGCACCTTTAGACAATGTTACACCGGTGAAATTTGATGTGGTTTATTTCGCAGATTTGATTGAAAAGAAAGGTGTTCTTTATTCTGATCAGGTATTGTTGAATGGTGGTTTAAGTGGTGCGTTGGTTAGAAAATATAGTTATGATACTAGGGCTTTCTATAAGGATTTTGCGAAATCTATGATTAAGATGGGAAATATTAAGCCACTTGTTGGAAATCAAGGTGAAGTTCGTTACAACTGCAGGAAAGCCAATTAAGTCATTATCATATGGTGAAGCACATTGAATATCTTTGTGCACAAGTGTGATGTAGTTTATGATATTAAAACAATGTAATATTGTGTATTATTTGGGATTCTCTTCATTTGTGTTCAATGTTGTTATGATTCATATTTCATGGATTGATTTTTATTAATTTAATAAAGTTGTTTATTCTCTTCTTGACATCCATAAAAATGTTAAGAAGTTAGAGAGATTATTAGTATTGTTGTCTCCAAGCGAGCAACTAGAGAAAAAACCTAGTTGTGATCAAATTCCAATCTTTTGAATTTAGCCATTTGACACTGATGGCTTTTGACCTTTGGATAGGGAGAAAAGTTTCCATGTGTCATTCTTTTCAATAAATTCAATTTCATCATACATTTCATCTTTCTATCTTTTTTCTTACACAATTTTTACAAAGCTTATAGATTCATTATCTATAAAGAGACAAAACAAAGAGATATTTCCCATTAACCTAGCTTATTCCTAAAGAACTTCAAGCTTTGATGGTGAAAATTCTTCTATGTTTTCATAAAGATCTTAAAACTCTCGTATACTAGTCACACTCTTGTCACTCATAATTTATTCTAAAGCGGATGGTGTTAGTGAGTTAGGCTCTTGTTGAATTTTTCTAGATGTTTCTTCTTCAAATTTTGGCAAAAAAATATTATTTCTTTTTCTGAATACCAAAGTCATATTCTTCTTCTTCATCAAATACCACATTTTAGTTTATTATATTCTTGTTGGTGTTTGGCTTGTACAACTATTATTCCTTTGAACTTTTAACGTGATCCATAAAAATGATATTCTCACTTTTGACGTCAAGTTTTATTGTTTTCTCATTTGAAATTTGAGTTGGCACACTAAAATAATAAATTTTTTAACAAAACTTTAACTTTGATGAGAATATTCACCGAGGTAAAGTCTCATTAATTGACGTTATTATTTTATTTTAATTCTTAAATAAAAATTAATAAGTTGTTATCTCGGTTGAATTTAATAACCGAGACGAAAACTATATCATATACACGTTTTGAATTCTAACAATTGTAAATTATGTTATTGTTTATTTTCAAATGACATTATTATTTTTATATTATTTTTAAATTAAAAATTAAGTAATCTATTCCTTTGGATATACAAACAACCGAGGGAAAAATTATATTAGGGACACGCTTCGAATTCCAGCAACTACAGTTTATTTTAAAATGAGTCATTCTTTTTAATTTATTTTTTAATTGAAAATTAAGTCATCTAATCCTTCGGATATACAATTTAGGCGAAAACATTCATTCATTCATCATTTTTTACTATGAAATCATTCCGTCATTCAGTTTTTCACTAAGCCTAACCCATTTATTGTTGCTCCAAACTCATAAACATAATTCCTTCGGATGGAATGCAAGACTGAAAAATTGTTGAACGTTTATCAACAATGGATAAAACATTTGTATGCTCTTACAATCTATCTCGCAGAATGACGTTGTTGTTGTTGATTAAACATTGTGCAATCCATTGTTATATTTGAGAATAAATTTTCAATGTTGTCATCCAAGACAAAAATCTAATGATTTATTTGCTTTCCTTTGCTTACAACATTGATAAACCCGTTCTAATTATCCTAAGAAGATATTGCAACCCAAAAAGAAAAGGATGAATAGAAAGAAGCTGTAAGTGATATATATTTCTTACGGTCCTCCATTTTCTTTTCTGGGTATGTAAGGAGTCTTTTCCCTCGGTTGGATTGAAAATCGAGGGGAAAGGTCCACCAACAACTTTGTGTTTATTCATTAAAAAAGTGGGGCATTCTGTTTTATCTTAAATGAATCTTTGTCATCCATTTATAAAATAACAATGATCAAGACATTTCCAAGACACAAATCACATGAAATATCAGTGATTTGCGTGAAACCGTCACTAGCCAATTATAACATGATGGACAAGGATATATCTATGATGCAAAGCACGAAAAGGTAATAGTTATAATGGAAGTATTAGATTGAAAATAATGAAATGCAAACTTAGAGAAGTGTGGAAACAATTTTGTGATGAATTGCAAGAGAAAAACTATTCGAAGTTAAAGGTCGGTTCCTTACATAATCTCTTATATTGTGAATGCTAATATTATTTTCTTTATCTAGAATTTATTATTTTTTAACAAATACAAGAAAAATCATTGAATTTGAAAAGCAATGGGTATGCAATAAAATTTAGAATTTTAGCTTCAACAACTTCAAACTCATTAGGGAGAGGAAGAAGATTTAGAATTTTTTTAACTAATTTACACTTTATAGATTGAAAAGAAAATAATTTAAAATAAAGAAACTTTTATTTTAAATAAAGAAGGGATATATATATATATATATATATATATATATATATATATATATATATATATATATATATATATATATATAATATATATATATATATATATATATATATATATATATATATATATATATATATATATATATATATATATATATATATATATATATATATAATATATATATATATATATATATATATATATATATATATATATATATATATATATATATATATATATATATATATATATATATATATCACCGTAGGTGTTATAAACACCGAGAGAAAATATAGCGGATTTTCAAGAAAATACTAAAATATGGTTGATGGAGATCGAATTAATGACCGGTTATAATTTTCTCTCAGATGAAAAATTAACCGAGGGAAATAATAGCACACTTTCCATGACACCCTTCATAACCTCGACCTCCAAACCGAGGTCAAAGTCCTATTTCAACCGAGATGTGGGATACACTCCCAAAGACCCTTGAGTGTGAGATACCTATTTTTTCCATTACATACTTTTTGTGGTGTCTTTTCCAACACACTTCTTATTGGAGATCAAATTGATACATAGAATTCACACACCAATTCTTTTTCCTAAAATTCTTTTGGTTATTTCTTACTCTTGAGTATGCTTTATACATGTCAAGAGCTGTTTTATTTTGGAAAAATACCCTTTTGGTCCCTTAGCTATACTCTTGGGTTCAGATTGGTCTCTTAATTACTTTTCTTGTCAGATTGGTCTCTTAACTCTTAAAATGTGTCTTGTTGGTCCTTTTTGACTGATAAGCGATGAAAAAATTCAAAAATCCGTCGCTAATTAGACAAAAAAAGACCAACATGACACGTTTTAAGAGTTAAGGGACCAATCTGACACATAAAATAATTAAAGGACCAATCTGAACCCACGATTATCGTTAAGGAAACAAAAATAATATTTTGCCTTTTATTTTTTCTTTCAGAAAACATGTTTTATTGGGGATACTCAGAACTATTATTAGACACCAAATTCCATTTTTCTCTAATACCTCTTTGAATTCAACTTCTCGACTCGTTCACTTAACTTTTGTCTCTCAATCTCTTTGTTTCACTAAAATATCTTTGAATTTTTTGAAGGTAGTAAATACTTATGATTTATACTTCAAAAAATAAACTCAATTTTTTTTATAAAATCATGAATGAAAAAAAAGAGAATTGTTTTTTCCCAGTGATCTTGGCTTGTGGCCAATATACATCAACATTTATAAGCTTGAGCGACTTATTGGCTCTTGAGCTTGAATCCTTTGGAAAAATTGTCTTGAATTATTTTCCAAATTAACATATTTCACACAGGTGGTATGGATGGTTAATTGATGGTACACCTTGAACTATATGTTATATTAACTACAAAGCTTAAGCCTCCAAAATTTAAATTCTCAAATCAAATATGTCAAACTACAATTCATCAATGTAGCATGCTGTTGGAATGTATATTTCGTGTCGGGTTTTTGTTATCGTATCCACAGGGATTGTAAGATATCACCGCCGTTCGATGGTTGTATTAATCTTAGCTCAATGTAACAATAGGCTTTTGGTTTTAATCAAGTTATCTTGCATAAAAAGTAATTAATTGCGGTAAAAGTTATGTTTTGATTAATATGAGAAATATTGTCAAAGTTAGGTTTCAATGATCACTTTGCATGTATTTGCTCGGTCAACAATCTTATAAACTCCTTTAGATGATAAATCATTTCACAAAGTCCTCTCAATATGTTTCTCTCGAACACATATTGTGAGTTTTGCCTTTTTGATCCATTGTTTCTCTCGAACACAATCTATCAAAATGACAACTTTTTTTGGTTCAACTTTATGGTGAACAAAATCATTCGTTACTATCTCTAGCTAACAAACAAGTTTGGATGAAAACCTAGGTCAAGAATCGGTAAACATCTCTCGATCATAAACCAACACAAAGAGTTTTAAATAGAAACAAAGTTTTCATCATATATTTACCGTTAAAGAGTTTACATATGAGGATCCTTACATTTACACACAAAACTAGTAATCACCTACATCTAACCTTGACAAATGGATGACTTAGCTACTCATTTTCATGGTAGCTTGGTCGGCAAGTAAGGAAAGAAGGTTGATCAACATCCAAGTCGGATAATCGAAGTTGGATGGGAATCCACCTTATTTTTCTAGAAGATGGTTCTAAGATGAAGAGAAATGAAAACTAGGGCATAAAGATCCCAAAAACAATGCTGCAAAAATATCTAGAAGAAAGTACAAAAGTGGAAAAAGTTGGTAAAAATGAGGTATGGTGCTCAAAAGTGGCACCTGCTACTTATAGACCACAGCTGGGCTGTCATGTTCGCTAGGCGAGCAGAATGGCTCGCCTAGCGAGGGTCTAAAATGGGCACAAAAGGCCCCTGCGCCCAGAGAAAACAGGGCCTGCTGAACTGTCATGTTCGCCTAGCGAACATACCTTCGCCTAGCGAAGGACACGCTTCAACCTTCGCCCCAGCGAGGTTGAGAGGTTTTGCTACTGGAATGCTCGCTGGGGACTCGCTAGAGCTTCGCCTAGCGAGTGAGTGCTAGCTGCGTTTTCCACCAAAACAGAATGAACTCGCCACCACCTTCGCCTTCAGCTCGCCTAGCGAATTAATTTGACAATTTACTGGAGCTTTTCGCCAGTAGCTCGCCTAGCGAACCAAAGCTTCGCCACAGCCTCGCCTAGCGAGCAGGCTGATGAAATGCTTGTATTCTTAGGTTCCTTTGCCAATTTTCTTGTGTCTTCATTTTCAATTAGTTCATGTCTTTCCTGCACAATAACACACAAATCAAAGGCACCAAGCTTGTTTATCACTGTAATTGCATTCCATGTAAAACAAATGTGGTTTTGACAATTTAAGCAAGGAAAAAGAGTGAAAGATGCCCACATATGATAGCTCAAATAAGCACTTTTGGGCATCTAACAACTCTCCCCAACTTGATTCTTGCTTGTCCTCAAGCAAAGTATGCCTCTTGAAGGACAAGAGGATTTGCTTAAAGAAAATGGTTTCTCCGAAGTTGGATAAACGGCTCAAACACAAGCGAAATCAGCAAATACAAGTTCCCAATGGTTCGAATAAAATAATACATAAGAACTAAAACTTAAATAGCAATGCAAAATATTTATCTATCTACAACAATACTATTCTGAATGAATCATCCTATCTCTCCTCTTCGAATAAGGAATGAAGATTTTGCGCGTTTGCAACCGCGGGACTAATCTCACTCTCTAACAAATAATGAAGAAATCAAATAGATTCATACAATGTCTAACAATTAAAAATGGTACTGTGGAAGCATAAAGATCACTAAGGGCTTTTCGGTTGAAGCTTGGTTAGGTTAACAAACAAGGGTCATTTCTAAGGCCATTGAAACGAAAGTGCCGATGCAAAAGAGACATTCACAGTATTATTCACACTACTCGACTTTGTTTCATTTGTTTCTTATTTGAAACCTTCACAACACATATTCCACAACTCAATTTTTATTTTTTTCCTATTTTTCTTCCAAGCAAGCATTCATTTTCATTTTTTTTTTCTATTTTTGTTCTTTTCTTTCATATCAAATATACAAAACAAATGTTTCTTTTCTATATTTTCTATACATATATTTTTCTATGCTTGCTCGGTTTTTCTTTTCTTTTTCAAGAGTTGTGGTACTTACCAATTCTTTTTCGTTCTCCCCAACTTATTTCTTCCACACCCTAAGTGAATGCTCTTAACTTTTTACGGCAAAAGAACAATAAACAAGATTTTCCGGGTTGTAAAAAAAGATTTTTGAGATCTCGCTTTATTTCAAGCCGAGATTCAACTGTTTAGGCTCAAAGGGGTTAACAAATACTCTCTCTGCTCACAGGTAAGTTGTTTTTGGATGTAGTTGTGCTCGAAAGAAAACAAGTGCCTTGATCATTTCTAATTGCTTCCACAATTTCACAATAATAAAAGACAAATAATGAATCACATGAATCAACAAAACTTATTAGAATCCAGCATTTAAGTGAACAATGGAGGTTTCCTCACAATTTGTGGTTTTAAGTTCTAGATGAAGCATTCATTCAATTATGTTGCAAAAAGACAATATTCAATTTACCAAAAAGAGTAAAGTTCCTAATGCATTCTAAAATTCTAGCCGACGGTAACCATGTACCTTAGCTTCATTCACTTGTTTATTCTTATCATTGCCATCCAAGCTCGGATGCACCTTCATTGGGTACTTCTCGAGGAGCAACCAATCTAGAAGGGTTTGCCACTCAATCAACCAAAAATTTATTAAACACACAAAATTAAAAACATAAATAAATATCATTAACTGAAAATATAAATTTGTTCATGGGGGACAAAACACCCCAATAGTACAACACCATGGTCAAAATACAAAATCCGAAGATAAAAATAGAAATGACATAAAAACTGAAAAAATACAAAAACTTAACCCACTAAGGGCTCAGGACTCCTCCTCGCTACCGGCCTCAGAACCGGTAGCCTCATCATCAACATCATCATCATCAGCACCATCAGCATCAGCGCCCACCCCCTCACCATAGACTGGCCTGTCCACAGGCCAATTAGCGTTAAGCATAAACTGCTCACGCGCCAACAATGCTCGAGCACCGGAGGGGTCATTACCTTGCAGTTCCAACCTCTACATACTGTTGTGCATATCAATCATAACTCTCTGGGATACCGCCATCCACTCAAAACTGAAGTCACACACCGCTCGTAGGTAGGGATCAAGCCCGGGAGTAGAAGCACTAGGACCATCAGAAGCCCTAGTACTTCCTGAGGCTGCACTGCCACCGGTAGTCTTTGGTCTACAATACTTAGCCACATACCGATCATCTATAGGTGCCGGGATCCTAACCTGCCCACGAGACGGAAGTCTCACCCTTGCCTGCACACATAAGCTCATGATCAAACACGGGAAAGCCAAGGGACAATTAACACGAGCCCCCGACTTAAGCCCGCTTTCGACCACGGTCTTCAGCTCATTGGCGATTATCCTCGCCACATCTATCTCGACATTTGTGAGGATGGAATGGACCAAATGTGCCACTGGGATCGGCACAGTAGAGGTGTGTGATTTAGGCTGGATGTTGGTCAAAACCAAGAGCAGTATCAGCTGAGCCATGGGAGTCATGTCCTCCCGGTGATACCTCACTGGAACCCCAGATGGGTTCGGCTCAACAGACTTCCCAGGTAAAAGCAGGTCGGCGGTAATGGCAGGAACATCTCGGTGAAGCCTGAGGTCGGTGTGGTATTGGTCTCTCTGGTCAGCTCCAAGCTGGAGCGGTTCCCCTAGGATTCGGTTGATAGCATCCCGGTCAAATGGAATTGGACGCCCGGCAACTCTAGAAACCCAAGTAAAGGGCTCGTCGTCGTCGGGCAGTGCGTTAGCATAAAACTCCCGCACTGTCGCAATGTCGTAATGCTCTAAGGGATTTATCAACCTATCCCACTTCTTCGCGTCTATCAACCCGGCGAAAGTTCTGTAAGTGCCCTGTGGGTTGATCAGAAATCGCTTCTCTGGAAGTATTTTTCGCTTCTCCAGAGCGATGTACCGTGCAGCCTGTTTTGGACCGACAAACTTGTCGGTATCGAATTGAATAGGCACGGTCCTGGAAGTAGTTGCTCCCTTTCTTTTCTTACCAGCTCCAGACCTTGACTCCATCTGCAACATATACAAAGAAACAACACACACCAAACAACAGATTAGCCATCAAAGCATAATGTAAAATACTGCCTTGCTCGCTGATGCTTCGCCTAGCGAAGTGGCAGCGAACGCTCGCCCCAGGTTCGCCTAGCGAGTGCTAGCGAACCTTACGGGTTTTGGGGTTTTCTGCATTTTCAAAGATTTTTCCCCCAATACCCATACTCTAATGGTTCCCACATTAGAACCTAATGATTTCTCATGACAATTAATCGTTCTATGCTATTGGGGATTGCCTAATTGCATGCAAAACCTAAAGTAAAACTAAATCCCCAATTTGAAAACCTAAATCTCCAAAAATTGCAAACTCCAAAATACCACATGCAACCTCAATGTTCCCATACCACACTCATCCTATTTGCCATTGACATTTGGAAATTAAGAGTGCAAAAAAAAGAAAAATGTAATAGGGCAAACCTTAGGTACACGGATTCGGAAATGTGAAGTGAGAAGAGTTTGCAATCTACCGAAAGAGCAAGTGTTGGTGATAAAGATGCAAATGAGAGAGTTTGAGAAGCCTAGCACAAATTCCTCAGCAGAGCCGTTCAGAATTTTTTTTGAAGGTTTGGGGCAAAATGGCCCTGCTGAGATTTAAATAGTAAACAGTACTGCAGCGCTCACTGCTACCTCGCCTAGCGAGCAGCTAGCGAGCATGCTCGCTACTGCCTCGCCTAGCGAGCTGCAAGCGAGCATGACAGCAAGTGCATTGGCAAATGCAGCACTTGCAAGTCATCCAGCATGGGTTTAGAACAGTATACTCAATACAACATAGAACATAAAATAGTAAATACTTACAATGTTGGGGTGCCTCCCAACTAGCGCTTGTTTAACGTCGGCTAAGCTCGACGGTGCGATGCTCACAGAGGAGCATCGAGCGGCTGAGCACAACTCTCGCGATCCACATGACCGCCGAGATACACTTTCAATCGTTGGCCATTCACGGTCCAACTATCTTTCTTGTCCATGTCTTCAATGACAATGGCCCCGTACTCTTTTACTTCTTTCACCCGAAATGGCCCGGACCATTTTGACTTCAACTTCCCGGGAAACAACTTCAACCGGGAGTTGAATAATAGGACCAATTGTCCGGGCACAAATTCTTTGTCACGGATCTTCTTGTCGTGATACTTCTTTGCTTTTTCCTTGTACAACCAACTTGAGTGGTATGCGGCATTGCGCATCTCCTCCAACTCAAGTAGTTGTACTTTCCTTTTGTTACCAGCCAACTCATGTTCAAAATTTAAAAACTTTAGGGCCCACAAGGCCTTGTGCTCCAATTCAACCGGCAAATGGCAAGTTTTACCAAATACCAATTGAAAGGGAGTTAGGCCAATTGGAGCTTTAAAGGCCGTACGGTAGGCCCATAATGCTTCGTCCAATTTTTGGGACCACTCTTTTTTAGAATTAGACACGGTTTTTTCTAGGATTCTCTTAATCTCTCGATTAGAGACCTCCGCTTGCCCGTTAGCCTGAGGGTGGTACGGAGTTGTCACCCTATGCGATACACCATAATGTTTTAGAATTGTTTCCAAAGGTGCATTGCAGAAGTGAGACCCTCCGTCACTTATCAACACTCGGGGGGTTCCAAAACGGGAAAATATGTTTTTCTTTAAAAATTTTATCACCGTTTTGGCATCCGCCCGAGGTGAGGCAATCGCCTCAACCCACTTAGAGACATAATCAACAGCAACAAACATGTACTCATTCCCATAAGAGGGTGGGAAAGGTCCTACGAAATCTATGCCCCAACAATCAAACACTTCCACTTCTTGGATATTTTGGAGAGGCATCTCATCTCTCTTACCTATCCCACCACTTCTTTGGCAACTGTCACAACTTTGCGCATGGATATGTGCGTCTTTGAAAATAGTTGGCCAATAAAATCCCGATTGAAGAATTTTAGTGGCCGTTCTAACCCCATTATAATGTCCGCCATAAGGCGAGTTGTGACAATGCCAAAGGATGCTCTGGGCTTCATCACCAGTTACGCATCTCCTTAACAGGTTATCGCTACCCAACTTAAACAAGTATGGGTCATCCCAAACATAATACTTCGCATCCGAAAGGAACTTCCTCTTTTGGTTCGAAGTTAGGTCGGCAGGCACAAAACCACTAGCCTTGTGGTTTGCAAAGTCTGCAAACCACGGCCTAACTTGAACCTTAAACAATTTTTCATCAGGAAATTCTTCCCGGATTTCTTTTTCAGACGTGGTAACCTCCACGTTCACTAATCGGGATAAATGATCTGCTACCAAGTTTTCCGACCCCTTCTTGTCTTTGATTTCGACATCGAATTCTTGTAACAAGAGGATCCAACGGATGAGCCTTTGCTTCGAATCCGGCTTGGTTAGCAGATATTTAATCGCCGCGTGGTCGGTGTACACCACGACTTTAGACCCTATAAGATAGGACCTAAACTTTTCTAGCGCATACACTATTGCGAGTAGTTCTTTTTCCGTTGTGGCATAATTTATTTGAGCCTCGTTAAGAACCTTACTCGCATAATGTATCGCATGAAAAGTTTTGTCTTTTCTTTGGCCAAGTACCGCTCCAACAGCATAGTCACTCGCGTCACACATTAGTTCAAAATTTTCATTCCAATCGGGAGCGACTATTATTGGAGCGGTAACCAATTTTTCTTTTAAAACCTCAAAAGCTTGCAAACAATCTTCGGTGAAGAGAAATACCTGGTCCTTGGCGAGCAAATTGCTCAAAGGCTTAGCCACCTTTGAGAAGTCCTTGATGAAGCGCCGATAGAACCCCGCGTGCCCCAAAAAACTACGGATGCCCTTCACATTCACCGGAGGGGGTAATTTTTCAATTACTTCAACCTTAGCTCTATCCACTTCAAGCCCCCTTTTAGAGACTTTGTGGCCTAGCACGATCCCCTTGGTCACCATGAAGTGACACTTTTCCCAATTTAGCACCAAATTGGTCTTCACACACCTTTCCAACACCGTCTTCAAATTTGCCAAGCATAGACTAAACGTCCCACCAAATACCGAGAAGTCATCCATGAAGACTTCCATTGTTTTCTCTATCAGATCGGCAAAAATGGCTTGGACACATCGTTGGAAGGTCGTCGGTGCATTGCACAGCCCAAAGGGCATTTTTCTGTATGCGAACACTCCAAACGGACACGTGAAAGCCGTCTTCTCATGATCAACCGGGTCAACCGCAATTTGGTTGTACCCGGAGTAGCCGTCCAAAAAACAATAGTATTGTTGACCCGATAGTCTTTCAAGCATTTGATCCATAAATGGAAGTGGGAAATGGTCCTTACGAGTAGCGGTATTCAACCGTCTATAATCTATACACATTCTCCACCCCGTGCAACTTTAGTCGGGATCAATTCGTCTTTGTCATTTCGGATTACGGTCATTCCACCCTTCTTCGGAACCACGTGCACAGGACTAACCCACGGACTATCCGAGATCGGGTAAATCATTCCCGCATCCAATAGCTTCACCACTTCCTTTCTTACAACCTCCTTCATCGTAGGATTTAAGCGGCGTTGTGGTTGAGCTACCGGCTTGAAATCCTCCTCCATCAAAATCTTATGCATACAATAGGATGGACTTATTCCTTTTAGATCGGAAAGAGTCCAACCCATAGCTTCTTGATTGGTTTTTAGCACAATGATTAGACGGGCTTCTTCTTCTTTTGTCAAAAGGTTGCTTATGATGACCGGCTTTGCCTCGGTCTCATCTAGAAACACATATTTCAAAGTCGAAGGTAACTCTTTTAATTCAATTGGCGCTTTCTGGTCAATTACCTCCTTCTTCAAATTTTCTTCCTCTACTTCCCACGGTTGTAGGTCTTCCAAACTATCAAGTTCCTTTAAGCATTCCTCAAGAGCTAGCTTCTCTTCAACAGTGAAAACCTCCAATGAGTCGTCAAGAGCTAACTCCATAGGAGATATCTCATGAATATGCTTTGAAACCTCTATAATAGCGTCTTCAATCACATCGATGCGAAAACTATCATTTCTATCCTTGGAATGCTTCATCGCCTCGAATAGATCAAATGTGACTTCCTCATTTTGAACCCGCACCTTCATTAAACCGTCATCAACATCTATCATCATTCTTGCGGTCTTCATGAATGGTCGGCCCAATATGAGAGGAGCATCATCATCTTCCTCCATATCAATTACAATAAAATCCACCGGGAAAAAGAATTTGTCGACCTTCACCAACACATCTTGGGCTACGCCATGAGGATGGGTCGTCGACTTATCCGCCAATTGCAATGTCATTCGGATGGACTTAATCTCGATGTTGCCAAGCCTCTTGATAATTGACAAAGGTATAAGATTAATGCTCGACCCCAAGTCAATAAGTCCCTTCCCGACATAAACGTCACCAATCTTAACCGGCAATGTAACTCTTCCCGGATCAACCTCTTTCTTAGGAAGCGACCTTTGAATAATGGCACTACAGCTCGCATCAAGGACGATGGTCTCCGGTTCCGTATACCTCCGCTTTTTGGTTAGTATGTCCTTCATGAATTTGGCATACTTTGGCATTTGTTCCAAGGCTTCAGCAAACGGAATGTTGATTTGCAACTGTTTAAAATATCCATGAACCGGGCGTAATGCCGTTCATTCTCCCTTTTGGAAGGAGCATGAGGATAAGGAAGGTTTTGGATAGGAGTAGCGCTCACTACCTCCTTTCCCTTTGCAATTCTAGCACTTTTCCATCTAGGCTTCTTCACTACCTCCCTTATTACCTCATCACTTTTATTTTCCTCAATCTCCACACCTTTTTCTTTTTCAACTTCACCATTATTTTTATTCTTTTCAACTACTTCCTCATCACTCCACACTCCTATTTCACCATCAACATTTTCCTCCACTATTTCCTCCTCAATTTCTTTTTCTTTCTCTCTTCGTTCACTCTTAACTCTTTTTTTATTCTCACTACCCAACTCCCTCCCACTTCTCGTCATAATCGCCTTACAATGCTCCTTAGGATTTGTTTGCGTATTAGCCGAAAAAGAAGGACCGGTTTGTTGTTCAGCGAGTTGCTTGGCAAGTTGCCCAACTTGAGTTTCAAGATTTTTTATGGCCGCGTCATTACTCTTTTGATTGGCCATTGACATTTGCATGAATTGCGTCAATGTCTCTTCCAATTTAGAATTTACGACCGGCGGTTGTTGAGATTGATACGGATTTTGGGGAGGGTTTTGACGGCTAGAAGAACCACCTCCATAACCTTGGTTATGATAATAGTTGCTTCTAGGTTGGAACCCTTGGTTCCCTTGGAATTATTGTTGTTGTTGTTGTTGTGGGTGCAGTTGATAAGGTTGTTGTTGTCTCGGTTGATAGTCCCGTTGATTGGCCATGTAGTTTACTTCGTCAAAAACGGGAGGTGGACAAAATCCGGTGTCATGTTCACCTTTACAAAGTTCACAACAAGCTATTTGTTTAGCTTTTGACGGTTCTCTTAACTCTTTGATTTGTTGCGTTAAGAGTTCCACTTGTTGTGAGATGAGCTTGTTTTGGGCAAGGATGGCATCATTCGTCCCTAACTCAAGCACTCCCGCCTTCTTCAAAGAATTTCCACGACTTTGACTCTGAAGATCATTTAGAGCCATTCGATTGATAATGTTGGTGGCTTCTTCGGCACTTTTTGACATCAACGAGCCACCCGAGGTGGCATCCAACAACGTTTTGCAGTTTGGTTGAAGTCCATTTCTGAAGATATGGATTTGAGTTAATTCATCAAATCCATGCCCTTTACATTTCCTAAGCATGGACTTGAATCTCTCCCACGCTTCATTCAAAGATTCACTGGTTCCTTGAGAAAACACCGAGATGGCCGTCTTTGATTCCATGAATCGGTTATGGGAGAAAAATCTTTCAATGAATTTCTCTTCTAACACGTTCCAGTCTGTCATTACGGCTGGTATTTGATCGAGATACCAATCCTTTGCTTTACCGAGCAAAGCGTGGGGAAATAATCGTCTGAACAACGGAAGCTCCTGAGCCTGATCCACTCCGGCAGCCAATGCTATCTCATAAAATTTTGTGAGAAACGCAAATGGGTCTTCATGGTCCATTCCGGTGAATGGACTCCCATATAATAAATTCAGAGTTCCCGTCTTCATCTCAGCTTGCCTTCCTGTGTGGTTGGCAAACTGAGCGGTGTTCCTTGGACTATTGATACATGGAGTAGAAATAGGTGGTGGTGGTTGTGGCTCCATGTTTGGTATGAATGGGTGTGGATTTGTGGTTGAAGAACTTTCTCCTTGCTCTTGGCGTTGTCTAGCCTGTTGCCTCCTACGTCTCGTTTTGCTATTGAGCCTCCTTGCGGTTCTCTCGATCTCAGGATCAAAAAGAAGTTCGTCCACAGGGATTTGCCCTCGCATAAAACGTAAGCTGCACACTAAACCAAACAAATTACAAGCACAAGTCAAAAATTCACAAGCTAAAACTTAAACAACCATTGCGATGCTCGCAATATCAATTTACAATCCCCGGCAACGGCGCCATTTTGTTGGAATGTATATTTCGTGTCGGGTTTTTGTTATCGTATCCACAGGGATTGTAAGATATCACCGCCGTTCGATGGTTGTATTAATCTTAGCTCAATGTAACAATAGGGTTTTGGTTTTAATCAAGTTATCTTGCATAAAAAGCAATTAATTGCGGTAAAAGTTATGTTTTGATTAATATGAGAAATATTGTCAAAGTTAGGTTTCAATGATCACTTTGCATGTATTTGCTCGGTCAACAATCTTATAAACTCCTTTAGATGATAAATCATTTCACAAAGTCCTCTCAATATGTTTCTCTCGAACACATATTGTGAGTTTTGCCTTTTTGATCCATTGTTTCTCTCGAACACAATCTATCAAAATGACAACTTTTTTTGGTTCAACCTTATGGTGAACAAAATCATTCGTTACTATCTCTAGCTAACAAACAAGTTTGGATGAAAACCTAGGTCAAGAATCGGTAAACATCTCTCGATCATAAACCAACACAAAGAGTTTTAAATAGAAACAAAGTTTTCATCATATATTTACCGTTAAAGAGTTTACATATGAGGATCCTTACATTTACACACAAACTAGTAATCACCTACATCTAACCTTGACAAATGGATGACTTAGCTACTCATTTTCATGGTAGCTTGGTCGGCAAGTAAGGAAAGAAGGTTGATCAACATCCAAGTCGGATAATCGAAGTTGGATGGGAATCCACCTTATTTTTGTAGAAGATGGTTCTAAGATGAAGAGAAATGAAAACTAGGGCATAAAGATCCCAAAAACAATGCTGCAAAAATATCTAGAAGAAAGTACAAAAGTGGAAAAAGTTGGTAAAAATGAGGTATGGTGCTCAAAAGTGGCACCTGCTACTTATAGACCACAGCTGGGCTGTCATGTTCGCTAGGCGAGCAGAATGGCTCGCCTAGCGAGGGTCTAAAATGGGCACAAAAGGCCCCTGCGCCCAGAGAAAACAGGGCCTGCTGAACTGTCATGTTCGCCTAGCGAACATACCTTCGCCTAGCGAAGGACACGCTTCAACCTTCGCCCCAGCGAGGTTGAGAGGTTTTGCTACTGGAATGCTCGCTGGGGACTCGCTAGAGCTTCGCCTAGCGAGTGAGTGCTAGCTTCGTTTTCCACCAAAACAGAATGAACTCGCCACCACCTTCGCCTTCAGCTCGCCTAGCGAATTAATTTGACAATTTACTGGAGCTTTTCGCCAGTAGCTCGCCTAGCGAACCAAAGCTTCGCCACAGCCTCGCCTAGCGAGCAGGCTGATGAAATGCTTGTATTCTTAGGTTCCTTTGCCAATTTTCTTGTGTCTTCATTTTCAATTAGTTCATGTCTTTCCTGCACAATAACACACAAATCAAAGGCACCAAGCTTGTTTATCACTGTAATGCATTCCATGTAAAACAAATGTGGTTTTGACAATTTAAGCAAGGAAAAAGAGTGAAAGATGCCCACATATGATAGCTCAAATAAGCACTTTTGGGCATCTAACACATTCCATGAGATATTTCCACATCCTTTTAGTTATTCAACAATAACATACTATTTATTCATATTTGTACCTTAGTGATCATTTGTGTTATTCATATATGATGGAGAGACTTCAATCTTTCATTTGTTAGAATCCTTTTTTTAAACGTGTCCCAACTTTAAATATTATTCTTCATATTTTAAACGTAGTAAACATTTGAAATAAATTTATAACTTCCATCATTCAAACGAATTAAGACATTACTTTTTCTTTTTACTGGTATCTTCAAATCAGAGCCAAATGAGACATTTTCAGATACTAACTCATCAAGTTCCAAAAACATGCCCTTTTTCCACACATATATAGTTGCTTTCAACAATATCAAGGTACCATGATTTTTCTTGGTTTCCTTCATTATTGTCATGTGCTAGAAGCATTGTCTAAAAATTATCATCCTTTCATTCCATATAGTTGGTCTTCTCCTCGATTATATTCTTGAAAGATCTACATTTTGAAGTGTGATGGCCATGATTTTGACAATTATAGCATTGAATTTGAGATTTGACATACCTTGTGTTTGTGTATCCTCTTCCATTTCCTCTTGTTCAGGTTTCTCCTCTCTCATGATTATTGTTGCAAAAATTTTAACCTTGTACGTTATTTCCACATCAAATATGTCTTTGATTATGGCCTCGTTCTCGACCTCTATCTTTACAATGTTGGCTTCTCTCATTTATTTGACACTCTTCAATCTCTTTTAGTTTCATCTTGGTTTTTTTTTTGTTGATAATTTCTTCTTGTTGTGTTTCTCCTCATTAGCTGGAAATGATGTTTGGAGTTGCTTTACTGTCATAGTTGTTACCCATATGAGTCTAAACGGGGGGGGGGGGGGGGGGGGGGGGGGGGGGGGGGGGGTGGGGTTGAATTGTGATACAGTTTTTTTTTTGAAAACATAAACAAGATTAGGCAAATTTTGGATTGATTTTAAGAAAGGAGTAAAATAAGAGAGTAAAATATGGAGAGAGAGAGAGAGAGAGAGAGAGAGAGAGAGAGAGAGAGAGAGAGAGAGAGAGGGAGGGAGAGAGAGAGGACACCATAATTATACTACTTGGACCTATAATCACAAGGCCTACTATAGTCCCCGCTGACTACTCCCTGAGATTTTCACTACCACAATGCTTTTAAGACATATTCAACCATCAACCTTCTTACAACAATATTTTATCACAGTACTAAGTGATAACTCAAAGTGATTAATTTACAATCACACAATAATTTCTACAAAGTGATTACTCTCTATGTACTAAAATTATATTTTAAGGGAGTAAAAAATTTTGAGCAAGGTCTTAGAAGAGAAAAATCATTTCTTTTGAAATCTTGTATGCTTTAAAATGAACACAAACAATCATTTTTAAGAAAATATTTAGACTAAAAAGAAACTTTTGAATGTTCGAATCTGGTCTATAATGGATTAGGATACAACCATAATCGATTATGACATAGGAAAAAAAAGAATTTTTTGTTGGATTAGAAACATAATTGATTATTAAAACAAATTCGTCTCATAATCTATTATACAATAACCATAATCAATTATAGGTCCATTTTTTGCTACACAGTCGATTGTGTGTGTGTGTGTGTGCGTGCATGAGTACGTGTGTGCGTTCGTGCGTGCGTGCATGCGTGTGTGTGTCTGTATGTTTGCATGTGTGTGCGTGTGTGTCTGTGTGTCTGTGTGTCTGTGTGTGTGTGTGTGTGTGTGTGTGTGTGTGTGTGTGTGCGCGCGCGTGTGTGTGTGTTCGTGTGCGTGAATGCATTCGTGTGTGTGTGTATGTGTGTGTGCGCGCGCACGCGCGCGTGTGTGTGTGTGTGTGTGTGTGTGTGAAGTAAATAAACACAAAAGCAACACACAGTTTAAGAAGAAGCACATGAAGTAGTTTAATGAATGCATAATTGACTTATTATTCTTAATTCAGTTCTTATGAAAAATAATTTTTTGCTAGGAAGAGGATTAGTAAAAATTTATGCCAGTTGATTAGAAGAGTTCACAAACTCAATTACGTAAAAAAAAAATTAACATGATCCCTTAAAAAGTGGTGTATAATCTCAATGTATTTTGTCATAGATTCGATTACCATAATTTTTGTGAGTTTTATGGAGCTAGTGTTTTCGCACTTAATCATGACAATTTTGAGATTAATACGATAGTCACTTATGTGTTTCTTCATCTATATTACATATGCGTAACAACTACCAAAAACAACATTTGTTGCCTCGGCTGTGGATAAAGCGACAGTTGCTTATTTCTTACAATATCAAGAGGCAAGTGAATTCACAAGAAAATGACATGTACCACAAGGACTTTTCTGATCTAATTTACAACCAGCAAAATCATAAACCCATAAGTGGTGTGCTAGTGAGATATCTAATAAGGCGTTAGACATCAATGCGATTTGAGTCTTTGGGGTTTTCTTGAAAGTATGCACATATACAGACATAAAACATAATATCAAGATGTGAAGAAGTAAGATATAGAAATGAATCAATCATACCTCTTTATTTTCTTTTCTCTTCTGATTTTCCTCCCTCATCTTTGTCTAAGTAAAATGATGTGCTCATGGGAGTTTATAGTGCTTTTGAATTTTCCATTCCAACTATTTTTAGAAATAAATTATGAAGTTTTCTTATTTTGGTTGATGTATTTGAACAAGTAAAATGTTATTCTTATATTTTTTGGTAAAAAAAGTTGTATCAACGTCTCCTTTTTTAAACTGTTTCCAAATAGAAACTTGCGTGAATGCCCACACCAAGCGTGGGAGGCTTGTTTTAAATAATAAAGAGACTTTTGAAAGTTTAAGACATGATTAGAAGAAGAGAATTACTTTAAATCTCAGAGGTTGAACATATACTTTATCTTGGATTTAAACTATTGGAAAAATGCTTTTTACAACCATTTTGAAGAGTTTAAAATTTATGACGCAAGAAAAAGTATGAAACATTATTATGGATTTTAATCTTCCTACAGAGGCATAAGTCTCATCGAAATATATGTATTTTTCTTTTTTACGTCTTATTGCATCAAGCCTTGCTTTGTTTCTTAAAATAATGGTATTTTAATCTAGTTTGTTGTGAAAGACCCATTGGGTTCGAATTAGAACAACTTGAAATTTGGTTGAATTATTTAATCAAATTATTTTGTTTTTTATTTAACTATTTAGTGTTTTGGTGTACTTTAATTAAATATGTCTGGTGATTTGTATGTGCATGTGGGGCATTGGTGAGGTGTAGTGAGATTGTTGGTGGGGTGGTAAAAGGGATAGAAAGATTAAAATAATTAAATAATTAGAATTATCATTATTTTGATCAATAATTAAAATAAAATAGAAAAGAAGAAATTTGGGTGGGAAAGAGAAAATTAGAGAATAATGAGAATTATTATTATTAAAATAAATTAGAGAAAAAAAAGGATATTTTGGTAAATGGAAGAATAAGGTTTCTAATAAAAATGAGTTAGTTTAGATATTGGGAGTTAGTACGTAAAACATAATTTTGGAGAAAGAAAAAAGGCAAGGATAGGGCTTAGGAGAGCCTTCATTGATATAGCTTGAAGGTGCATTTTTTTGGAAAACATAAGGTTGGGGAATTACTCATAATGTGGTGTAGAATGCATGATTGGATAGAGGGAAGTCCTTAATTCCAGTAGGTTTTCCTTACTTTCTCCCTTTTGATGAATGACGGATGAATATGTGTTGGGTTTAGTAATTCTATGATATGTGTGATGTATTATGTAAAATTTGTGTAATATTCTACCATGAAAATTGTGTGTTCTTCTTGATGATAATGGTATGAATTGTCGTGTTTACATTGTTGTGAGTTTGATGAAAAAAACAATTCAAAAACATGATTAATTGAGTGAATTGCATGTTAATTGATAGATAAGTGATGTATCGTTGTTAGATAATATTTTCCTAATTGTTGTTGTTCGATTTGGGGTTTGGAAAGTGAAAATTGGAGTTCTAAATTGAACTCCATGGCCAAAACGCAGAATATGTGTTCTCCTTCAGGGTGACGGGCGTCACCCTCGTGACAACCAGGTCGTCATAGTTTTGGAGGCACTGACGGGCGTCAGCTGCCTGACGAGTAGACCGCCAGGGTCCCCGAGCACAGTTGTATGGGCGGTCATCATAGTAATGATGTGTAAGGTGACTTGAGCGGTGACAGACGTCATCTAGGTGACGGGTAACCCGTCATACTACAAGAATGAGTGTCATTCACTTAGTTGCATAGAATTGATTTGTCGTTCCAATTTTTGATGTTGTGTTGTGATTAGGCTATTGTTTGGCCACTATTTTGGAAGTATTTGATGTTTTTTTTATCATGTTATTATTAAATCAATTCACTTGTTTTGTATGGAGAATGATGTTGTGCATAACGATGATAATTGCATGGTGAAACTTTTGGTGATATTACATGTTATGGTGAATCATGCATCATGGTGTACGGACTTCGATCCATTTTTGGTGTGCTCTGGTCTGATGGTGTGGACTCCGGAGCGAGTAGTTGGTTCTAAATGGGAATCAGTGAAGCGTTACTTATGGTGATAGTAGCGATTTGGTGTGCTCTGGTCCTATGATGGGGATTCAGGAGTGAGATGAACATGCGTTGTCCATGATGGTACCACATTCATTATTGAGTCGTGGTGTTGAGTACCTTTGCATTTATTGTTTGCATATGTAATTGAATGACTATGTTGATATTGGTGATTGAGAGTTTTTTAGTGGTGTATGTGAATGAGTTATGTTGAATGATTGTTGTTGTTTGTTTAGGCTATCCTTGCATACTTTTGCACCATTATATATCATGAACGTATTCTCACCCCTTTGTTTTTTGTGTGGTTTTGTGCTTCTTCTTAGCGTACAAACGAGCAGGTCAATGAGTAGTTGCTTAGGCGCTGAAGGATGACATTGAGATTGTTCTTCTTTTTCCCATTTTAGGTGGTATTTAGAATTCGTTGCTCTGATCTATAACACTGGGTGGGTGAATGGTTTGTTTTATTATTTGTTATTATTTGCGATGTTATTGATGTTGAAGGAATTTTTCTATAACTATGTTTTATTTTTAGGGACTTAATTGTTTGTTGAGTTATTTTAATTGATTTATTTCTACTGCGATGAGCATATATAAAGGCGAGTATGTGATGACAGTTGTTTAAATTATTGCATGTTTTATCTAAACCTTGTTATGGAGCAGGTTTATGTTGTATTTGAGTCACACCCTATGTGTGTGGTTGTTTTATATTCGTATTATTTCGCGTTTTGAGATTTAGGGTGTTATATCAATCACTAGATTAGTCCTAGATTCAGAAACAAGTTCTAAAACATTATTTCTCTCAAATTGATTTAGTTCTTCTTGCATAGAAATAGATCAATATTCATCAATGAAAGTTTCATTGACATACGTTTGGCTCAATTTTAGGAACAAACCCCTTAAAACTATATACCTGATTTAGAAAGTGCATAATAGTTACCAATTTAAGATGTCTCCTAATATATTTTGAATTTGATGATCTCTTGCCATGCTCCACTCTTGTAGGTATGTCTTGATTGTTTCTTCATTTGTATCTTTCTATTTATTTTAATCTTTGCCTTCTATTTTTACTTTGTCTTTGTCTTCAGTTGAGTCTTTGTGTTGTAAATAATTTTTTTCTAAAATACATGCACAATCAAATAATTTTACTTCTATTAATAACTTGAGATTAATTTCATCAAAATTAATATGTATGAATTTATCTATAGTCATGATTTGTTTGTTATAAACTCTAAAAGCTTTACTATAAGTGGTATAGTCAATAAAAAGACATTCATCAGCTTTAGTGTTAAATTTTCAAGGTTATCTTTCCATTTATTAAGAGAGAAAATTTTGAAACAAAAACATGGAGGCGAGAAATATTTGACTTCCTTCATTTATAAATTTCTTAGGGTGTAATTTTTAAAAATGGTGTTATCAGGACTTTATTCATTACATAGAAAGCAATATTTACTACATCATCCCATAAATATTTAGGAATATTAGTTTCGTTATGCATCGTCCTCACTGGTTCTCCAAGAGATCTATTTTTCATTTCCACTAAGTTATTGATTGTGAAGTTAGTAGAACATAAAAGTGTGATCGATGTCATTCTCAATATGTAATTTTTTCAAATTCCACAATTTTATATTACCTTTTGAGCTTACTTCGAATAGATACAATATTTTGTCATTTTTCATTTTGAATAACCTTATCTAATTTTTCAAAGGCAACAAATGCATCCTTTTTAGGAGAAAGGAAAAATGTTTAGGTATAAAAATAATGATCATCCATTATTTCAAGTGCATAGTAATTATCACTAAAATTCATGTTTTTTTGGTGAGTCAAAAAGATTCATATGTAAAAGTTTTAAAGGCCCATTTGTAAAAATAATGTTTTTGGATTTGAAATAGATATTTAGTTTTTATCTTTTTTGACACACATCACACAACTGATTCTTTTCAAAATAAAAATTTGGTAGACTTATTACTAATTTCTTATAGACTAATTTGTTTAAATTGATCATGTGGATAAGAGCTATTTTTCGATTCCTTAACACACTTATTCCTCTTTACTTATTAGACATAAATTACTTGAAGGTAAATTATTGAAATTAATATTGTAAGTATTCAACTTTTTTGACTAGTTAAAATAGTAAGTTTGTTTTCCATTTTTACGCTCAAACTTTACTTCATTATCTTTGTCACATAATTGACTAATACTAATACTAAAAGTAAATTATACTATACAAACACTCAACATAAAAAACATAATCAATCATAGGATTGAGATACTTATCAACGGTACCAGAACATCTCATTCTACCTTTGCTATTCTCACTATAATAAACAAAATCTCATTTTTCATGTGTAAAAGAAGAGAAGATATTTGTATCTCCATCCATGTGCTTTCAATAACCATTATAAAGACATCATTTAATGTTTGAGATTGTAAATAAATGTCAGACACTCTTTAAATTACCCATGAAAATATATTTTAAATATATATATATATATATATATATATATATATATATATATATATATATATATATATATATATATAGATAAATAAATAGATAGATAGATAGATAGAGAGAGAGAGAGAGAGAGCATTTATCCTTGAATATGGGCTCAATGATATGAAAGTTATGCATAAAGTTTCATCGTAAACGATATATGAACACTTGAAAAAATTGTTTAAATTATATGAAAAAGGATATATGAAAGAGGTAGTTGAAAAGCTGATGTATTTTGACTTAAATCCACCTCATTATACGTGTTTGAAAAAGTTTCATGATCATTGAAAATGATTTGGAATCACAATGGTTTATATTTTTCAAAATAATATGCTATCTAAAGAAAACTGGGCAAATTGCGGGGTTTCAAACTGTCACAGTTTATGAACCATTGTATTGTTTCAGAAAACAATAAAAATGCAACGATTTCAAATTGTCACGATTTACGAAGCATTGTGTTGTTATAAAAAAACAGTATGATTGTTGGGATTTAAAATCCAAAATTTATGAAAATCAACTTTTCAAACATAACGCACATGACAATCGACTCATCTAAAGGAGCGATCGATTATTTCCTTTGAAAACATGATTTTTTTCCTTTAAAAAATATCTAATGACAGCTTATGATGCATAGATGATACATGAAAATTTAGAAATCCTAAAGATGAAAAGATGAATAATTTTTAAGTATATATATATATATATATATATATATATATATATATATATATATATATATATATATATATATATATATATATATATATATATATATTATATATATATATATATATATATATATATATATATATATATATATATATATATATATATATATATATATATATATATATATATATATATATATATATATATATATATTATTTTTTTATTTTTTTATCTTGTACCTTAATCTTCATAATTAAATCTTGATTTTCAAAGGTTATCATCTTGTTTTGGAAGTGTGGATTAGTGAAAATTCTTTGAACCCGCGCTGCATGTATTGTTAGCATTGTTGTTGACAGTTATTCTATTGGTGTTGTTTATGTATTTATTAGAAGATATTGGTCTCTTTAATGTAAAACTAATATTATCAACTTTATTGATGTGATTTTATTTTGTAGAAATAAGAAGAGGTTTGGTAACAAATTTTCCCCCATGCGCGGACTTGTGACTCTTAAAGTCTTTTCTGGTTTAATGCATGCATGCTCATAGCTACTCAAATTAAAGAGGTTTAATGACATCCTCCTATTTATTATTGGATCAAACGCTTCATAGGTGACGCAACACATTTTTTCCCTAGCTCGATTGGGTTATGGTGGTATTTTTCAGATATTGCAATGTAGCTCTTGTAGACTATTTTCCTCAAAACCTAAATATATCTATTGATTTTCAAGTAGAGCTCATTGTAGGGCTGGACCAACGGTATGAGTTCTAAAAAAACTTCAAAACAAGCTCTTTTACTTTTGAAGTTTTATTTTTTTAAAGAAAAGTTCAATTTTAGATATGATTTTTAGAATAAAAAAAGAAAAAAAGGAACAGACATAACTGAAAATTTGAAATGATTATTTCTTTCACCTTCCCTGGTGGAGAAGCACCTTATAGAAATTTGAAAAAATTCTTCTAATTTCGGAGTATATTTCAAGACTCGCTCATTTTACATCAAAATATTTTTTAATTGAGACACATCCATATAAATTGTTTAAGGGAAGAGACAAGACACCGTAAGTTATAGATGTTCACTCAAAGAGAAAAAGACCTAATCCTCTTTTCAAGAATTGTTCTTGAGAGTATTCAATAAACTTAAGAGTTTTTAGTAGGTTGAACTCTCAAACTCCTTTATACAATGAAAAATGAAGTTTGTGGCTAACTTCCAACAAACAACAAACACAGGAGAGAAGCGGTGAGTATTTCTTCCAAACAATGGATCAAAGCGGTTAGTCTCCTTTCCACACGAAACTAGGAGCGGTTAGTCTTCAAAATTCAAACAAATATTTTATCGTGGGCTTATCTTGAACCTTGAGAGATTTTAACACTGGGTTGAACTCGTGAACTGAAAATTGGTTTTATACCTAGCTAAGCAAGAACCTGCGAGATTTTACCATCAGACTGATCTCAAATCGAAACAAGCTTTTATCACAGGACGAGCTTGAAGCTAAGCTTGGTTATATCACAGGCTAACTAAGAACCTAAACGGAGACTTGATCAAACAATCCACAAACAAAATCTTTTCACGAGTTTAGCTTCTAACCCACACAAACAATCCATTAATGAACAAAATGTTCAGTCAAGATAAAAATAAACTTCCCTTAGTGAACTTACAAAACTATCCTTCCAGAATTACAGCTTCCTCACTCGCAAAATAACATTCTCGAAAAAGTACTATGACTAAACTTTTAGTAAGAGAAAGTAAATAAAATATTTTTTTAGAGAGAATGTGAGAAGTGAGAAATGAAATCACATTTTTTTTGGATGTGTAAAAGATTGGAATGAACCTCTATTTTTATTCTAGAGGTTGGAACGAAAAAGAAAAGGATTTTATGGTCTGTTATGACTTGCCAATCGATTGACAACATACTCCTGTCGACTGGTTACCTTTAAATTAATCGATTATTAGGTTAAAAATGGAAAGAAACATATTTAGTCATTGTATTAATATGATGTCCTAATCTCTTATGGTGCATTTTTGAACTTACCCAATCGATTGGGTTAGGGTGTCAAATTGGAAAAGACAAAAATTTGCCTAGAGCTTTACTGGCAACTCCTAACTCATCTGACACAACTTCAAGGCATTTTTGAAAATGTTTTATCTTAATAAAAGTAAATTTGAAAATAATTTTATATGTGTATGTGATTTAGTCATGCATTTTTACGTGAATGCCCTTATGCTTTACAATGTATTTCACTCAGACAACTCGAGGCAGGACTTTCATACTTTAATATACTTCAAGCCTTGTCAGATACTTTATCTTGCTTATACTTGCTTGAGCTTGAGATGAGGCTTGATATATATTTAATTTGGTTGCAATCATCAATTAGTTAAGTCCATCAAACCTTAATTATCTGGTTATCATCAAGGACTTATTCTTATTATCAAAGGTTGTTTATCTTAGATGTCATCATCAAAAGCATATTCTATAACCTGCAAAATAATGTTCCACATTCTCCCCTTTTTTGACGATGACAACGCATCTCTTAGGGAGGTGCTAACAGAAATAACAAGTGTTTTTTTTAGTGATTAAACTCCCTCGGAGTTAAGTAGAGTGTATACTCTACTTCTCCTTAGAGTATACATCTTACCCTTTATCAAAATCAAAAAGGAAGCTAAAGATGCATTGCGATAAATTGAAATATACAAACATGAACAAGTAAACACTTAGGAAAAGGAAAAACATGATTTTATTCATTAATAGAAATTACTCAGATTCAAAGTACAAAAATGGAAATTACGAAACTGAAAAAGAGAAAGAAAGCAGGAAACATCTGATTTTTAAATGGTGCTATAGTTGCTTTTTCTTGGAAAAAGAACATGATTTTTTGTATAGTGAATCAATCTACAATCAAGGCATACGAGGCCGACAGTGAAACGAGAGTGTGAGCATAAACATCAAAGTTAAACTCATTACCTTCAAGATCCGTTTGATCATAGTTTGGTTCAATGAAAGGCAAGTTGCATACTTGTGAAAAATCTTCAATGGACATAGTGATGTGGTGTTTCTTGACTTCTGAGTTTTTGACACCATCTTTGTAAGTGATATTTTCATAAAACATTCTTGAGGTTTTTCAAACACTAAGTCATTCAGATCGGCAAAGTTGAAGGCTTACGTGAATGAGAAATCCTTGAAGAGGTCTTTGTAATATCCCATATCTTCTTAAGTGCTCTTTTTGTTGTCAGTTGGAACATATTGAGTTCCTGAATGCTCTATTAGTTGTCAATTAGAACAAATAGAATAATTAATAAACTCAATGGAGCTTAATTCTTACTCAGTAAGATTGACCTTTATTAAATTCTTAAGGAAACAACATTTTGGTAACATTAATAATTGGTCAATTACTCACTAGAAGATAAGATATCCTTTTTAGATACTTTATATTCCTCTTATCTTACTAACCATGCACTAACTTGTTAGTAAGGAAAGAAGAAGAGAAATAGTGGTTAGAAAAGAGAAAGAAGAAGAGGAGAGAAGAGAGGAGAATGAGGAAACTTAGAAGAAGATGAAGAAAACATCATCACCAACGTCATATTCAACTTCCACCATCTTCATCTCATCAAGGTGAGCTCTTAGGTAGATATAGTTTATGGGGGGGGGGGGGGATCCATGATTTAAGAAATTAGATGTTATATATATATATATATATATATATATATATATATATATGTGTGTGTGTGTGTGTGTGTGTGTGTGTGTGTGTGTGTGTGTGTGTGTGTGTGTGTGTGTGTGTGTGTGTGTGTGTGTGATTTTTTTGGTGTTCATGCATGTTCTACTTCTTGTTGTGTTGTTGTGTGTGATGAATCATGTTAATTTATGTTACTTTGGTGTACTAGGTGTAATATGTTGTGGTGGTTACTTCTTTTCTCTTCTTGTTAAATTTTATCACTGGTTATGACTTCTCATACTCACCATGTGGGAGTTCATGTTACTGGAATGCGATGTTCTGTCATCCTCGCCAGGTGAGAGTTCTCGTTTGAGACTCGCCAGGCAAAGTAGCAGAGTTTTGTAAAGGGAGAAATTTTGTTTAGTCTCGTTGGGAGCTCATTTGAGGCTTTCCATGTGAGAGGGCTTGCTGGGAGGCTCGCTGAGTCTCTCTAGGAGAGAATACCCTGTTTTGCTGAAAATGGTTTGGTTCCTTGTTTCCACCCTAAAATGGGAACCCTAATTCCGATTGATGTGAGACTTGAATCATTGAAAATATATTCTAATGCCCTACCTTTTATAAAGAGAAAAATATTTTTCGTTCCAATTATTAATTGGATATTGCTTATGAACTTGTGTGCATATTTTTCTGTTATGATGGATTGGTTCCATAGCATGTTTCGACTGCCGAAGTAATTAGATTTGTGACTTAGTTCTAACCAGAAGGTTGCATTTTAAAGAAGGAGTATTGAAATGGAAAACTTGTACATGATGTCCAGTTTAGGAAAATCATGTGTACTAAGTTATGAGAATGTGCTATGAGTTTCATGTATAATGTTGTGATGTGTCGTGTTTGTGAACCATGTTATTATTTAATTGGTTGTGTTAATTGTATGATAATTGCTTAAAACCTACGATGAAAAGTGAGATAAACCTGGGTTGTAACTAGGTGAATGAACTAGAAAGATAAATTAGGTTATGATATGATTTAGGTGGTGATTCTTGGACACAAAGGTACCTCGATGTGTGTCGTGTACAAGTTGTCGCTTGAATTGAGAATTGATAGGCTTTGTATGGAATATGTTGTGTAATACGAGAACTTTGGTGAATGTGATGGCTTAGAGATTGATGAGTGCAATCACATTGAATGTTGGAACGTAATCATGTATTTGTAAATAACCCTTGATCGTGCACATCCCAATTGAGATGCTTATGTAAAGTAGAATTGGGGATGCAACACCAATGATTCGAGCCTCACAAATGGGTTCGAGTCGCAAAGAGAAGAGGTCTCATAAGGGGGTTCAAGTCCCATAGACACATGGATGCTTAAGTGGGTTTGATTCCTATACGGTGCAAAATACTCTATGTGGGTTCGAGTCCTATACGAGTGACGGTTCTTGAAGTGGGTTAGAGTCCCATGGAGAACCCGAATCCAAAAGAAAGTCGACAAATCATCGGTGACCCGAGCCTTACATTAGAAATAGGTCCGGTTGGGAAATGATATTTTGTGATTTTTCCTAATTGTAATTTATTTAGTTAAGTAAACTCAAGTTACATGTTTCCATATAATGCGAATATTCTGTAGATGCTTAAGTCTTGTTCTATTGTATAAGTAAAAACAAGTAGGATAAAGTTGAATGACTTAAGTTAAGAATCAATAAGAAATCTATGTTGAGCAGAGAGGACAATTAGAATATGGGAACTCACTGAGATTATCATCTCAGCCCACTATCATTGTTTTTTTTCAGGTGTTTAATTGGAGGTTAAAGGCGAAAAAAAGTTGTCCGAGGATGTTTCGAAGACTTTTGTAATCGTGATCTTCCATTGTAGATTATGTGCAAGAGGATATTGTACATATATATTAGTTTTTGTTTAGAAACTATTGTATATCATATGCCATATATTGTATTTTACGTTATGAATATTTATATAATTATGTCATTAGGCACTTGTGTTGTATCAGTATCAATTAATATTTTGTATGATATGTTTTATAGACGTATATTATACGGGGTATTACAATTGGTATCAGAGAAGGTCGATTATCGACCCAACCTTGAAACATCCTAAATAAATCAATTCATGCCTCGTATTTGTGTTTTTCCAACATGATTCTTAATGGGATATAGTATTAAGCATGATCAACCTAATTATATGTGTGTGGTAGGTAGTATCATGGTTGAGCGACCACGAGGACTCCAAAGGTTGAGTAGAGCTTGTGCTTCCAGAGTAGGATCAAGCCAAGATTTTAGAAGTAAGGATAACCAGTGAACTCGGTTGAAATACTAGTAAAAGTTATGGTTTAGGTGATGAGGAAGTGCAGGGTGGCACATAGTTTAAGTAATCCTGTAGTGCAAGAGGAGTCGGAAATTTAGGATTTCTATCGAATGAATTATACGAAGTTTTTGAGAAATGTGTGAGCAAGTTCGTAAAGCAAGATTGACCCACTGGTATGGAACAAGTATTACAAGTCATCCCATACAGTGAAGGTGGAAGGATAATTTTGTCGCACGTATGCCACAAGGCTCGAAAGCGGGGTGTTTTACCAGTGTCTCAGCTCATATTATAGCCCAGAGTACCTCTAAGGAGTGGAAGCATTTCAAGAAAATATTTTAAAGAGATTATTTTTCCCAATAGTTTGGAGGCTAGAGAGGATTTGAGACTTACCGAATTCGTCAAGATTCTATGGTAGTGGTGGAGTATGTGGAAAGGTTTGAGGTTATGACTGCTTACTTCGAAAGATTCGTTTATACAACAGATGAAGGGTAGAAGATATACCAATGGTACCAAGTCTTAGAAGGAGACCGAGTTCAAGAGATTTCAGCAGAGATTCAATGTTAGTATGAGACATCTATGGAAGTGTTGAGTTACCCAAGGAACGGTCAAACGAGATTTTGTCGTAAGAAGAAGCTATACCTTGGAGCCAAAAACGTGTGTTAGTAGTATATTAGTAACAAGTGTATGTGTGTTTGATTATATTTTGTTGTGGTAGTTGTGGAGTATCACACTCCTTTATTCGAGCAGACAAGTTTTGTCACGAGAGTTCAAGTCTATGGCAAGAAACCAAGAGAAATCCGAGTTGTTGAACCAAATGTTGAAGCACTTATCCCAACATCTGGTGAACCATCGATTGAACCCCTAATTGAACCAGCTGTGAATTCTTGTTTTTACACTCGTTTAGAAGATACTTCATCTGAGTATTTGAGTGATGTTGAAATTCGACATGTTGAAACTAAAGTTTAGAGTAAGAATGATCAAGATAAACAAACCATTAATACTTCTGATGGAAACAATGAGTCAAATGAGGAATTGAGAAATAAGAATCCTCATAATGAAAGGTCTAAGGTTCAAGGAGAAAGAAATGACCGAGTTGACTAAGATGATGATGTTCTCGTTGCCAACATGATGAAAAGGATTACTGAAATATATTCAAGCCCAAACAAAGACACTCAAGAAAAGGCTAAAAAGGTTGTGGGTGTTGATGAATAAATTGAGTCTGATGAAGCACCTTATATTAAAGTAATGAAGAGTTTAGTTAGGTCTATGACTAAAGGGGTTAAAGAAAAGAAGAAAAATGTTCCTCCTGAAACCTCTCTCAAGAACACTGAAATTATGTAGAAGAAAACTCCTCAAGCTCACCTGTGAGCAAGAAAAGAGATTGAAGAGAAAATTGTTGAGAATAAGTCTCTAAAGAGGAAGTATGTTCAGTCAAGTGACTCTGAGACAAATGCTGAAGCATATGTTCAGGATATTGTATCTATCATCAGGAAAGAGGTTGGTGGAAAAAGGATTTCAATGAATGTTAGTGCTACACCTCTGCATAATGTGTCATTCCATTATGAAACAAGTGTTCATAAGTGGAAATATGTTTATCAGAGAAGTATTTCTCCTGAAAGAGAGCTGAGAAGAGATGTACTTGAGTCCTTGCTATGAGAAGCTAGTCAATGAGTTTATTGTGAGTTTCTCACTTGATTGCAATGTTGAAGGAAGTCGGGAGTATATGAAGGTTTATGTTAGAGGGAAGTGTGTGAATTTTTCACCCTCTATTATTAATGAGTATTTGGGAAGAAGTAAGTTAGCAAGGACTAAAAAAGTTATCTTAAATGATAAGATATACAAGTAAATCACTGTTGGGAAAGTTAAGCAATGGCATATTAAAAGGTTACTCTCTTGTGGAAAATTGAGTGTGAAGTTTGCTATTCTAAATAGGATTTGTGCATCTAATTGGGAACCTACAAATCACATCTCTAGCATAACCACTATTTCTGTTAAGCTGATACTCCATATTAGAACCAAATCAAAGTTGAACTTTAGAGAGTATGTATTTGAGCAAACAATGAAGAATGTTGATTCTTTTGCAGTAAAGCAACCTATAACTTTTCCATGTTTATTAACTAGAATAATTTTGAATCAACATCCTGAAGTTATGCATCTTCAAGAAACTCTAAACAAGAAGGTTGGGCCTCCGACTCTTGATAAGAAGATGTTTGTGGAGACACATGTCCCAGACATTATGGTAAAGCATCAAGGTCAAACTTCTGGTGGAAATTTTACTTTTGTTTCCAAATCCACTAAAAAGGATGTATTACATGAACTAATGGAAGTGTCTAAGGCTCTGCAAGAAACGATTAGTGCAAGCACTATTAGGAAGAAGAAGGTGGATGAATGGATCAATCTGATGACCAACAAAAGGACTGTGAAGATGAAGAAGAAGCTGATAGTGAAAAAGAGGAATCTGGAAGTCAAGAGGAGGAATCTAGACGTGAAGAGGAGGAGGACAACTCTAAAGATTTAGTTTTTTTACAGATTTCAATCAGGATGTGCCAAACATCTGGTATGACATATGGTGTCTGATGTGGTTGGGTGCTGATTAGCTACAGTTTTAGCTTTCTTTAAGTTGTCATTTTGACCCTTGTATATGGGCACACTCTTAGGGTTGCTGGTTTTGTAATGATCCTGTATAATTAAAAATTATTTTGCATCGTGTCATTGATCTAAGATGCACAAAATATGATTCGATGTCCTGGTATTCTGGAACTATGTTCAACATCTATGATCATGGTTGATGTGTGTTTACTCCTGACTAATATGTTCACTGATTGTGTTGACTGTGCTAGTAGTTTTCCAAATTATGGAAAAAAGGAGAGTAGGAATTTGTTACGAATATGCGCCTAACTAGCAGTGGTGTTATGATTGTGTACTCACATGCTGGAGGATATGGCCTAGCATCTGACCCTCAATTATGGATGTCTATTTAAGTTGATCTATTTGTATGTTAGGGGTGAATTGACTTTGTGTAGTGGTGTGTTCTGGTGTGTGTTGAACTAATTGAATGTTTGCTTGACCGATTATGGGAGCACCATTGTGTGACCGACTAGCTTGTGTGTAACAACCACCTGAACTACTGATGCTTGTTACTGAATTCTGCTGGTGATGTGTGTTATTCTGAGAGTTTGTTTGTGGTGCTCAGTGTGTATTACATATCTTGTAACTTGTGAAAGAGTTGTTTTGCCAAATTTTTCCAAAGGGGGAGATTGTTATTTCTTTTGGATTGGATGCATTATGCAAACTATCAAGGAGTGTTCAAGATGTCTTGGTAAAGAAAGGACTCGTGTGGAACCTGATGTTCCAGCATATGTGCAAGATGTTTTGGTGTAGAAAGGACACATGTGGAACTAGATGTTCCAACATGTGTGCAACATCTGACCCTTGTCAGCAAGTCGTGATGGATGTTGTATGGAACATATTTTCTATTGGATCTCAATTAGAATTGTTGATATTTGTTGCTATATTTTAGGAATGCATCTATGTAGATTTTTTAATTAAATTGGATGTGATCAAATAAATTTAAATGGATATTTAAATTTGAATCAAATCAAATATTTTTGGATGATAATTGAAAAACAAATCTTAACAGAATATCCTACAATTCTGGATGTGATCTAATTCCATTTGAAAACTCCAAAGTTTTCATTGCTATTTAAGGATACCTAAACCTAACATTTGAAGTGTGGATATATTGAAGATTACTTGTGTTAGAGTTTATCTTTTGAGTCTTTCATTGTGTTATTGTTTGTCCACCACTCTAGCACTTTCACTCACATCTTAAAACTTAGGGTTTGGTTTGTGTAATTGAGTTGTAATTCAACAATTATCATTATGATTATTATAGTGATCACTTAAAATTAGTGATTGAGAGAAAGTGAGGGGGGAGTTCCCATATTTTGGGGGAGTCCTAAATAGAAAGTCACTAGGGTTTGGAAGAGGCGTTGAACAACATGAGATTGTTGTTCCTATAAGACTAATTGTACTAATTCAAAATAGTGGATTACCTTTCTTGGGTTAGAAGCCCCTCAAATGTAGGTGAGGTTGCACCGAACTGAGTTAATAATTATTTCTGTTATGTAATTGCTTTCTGCATTTATAATCTTGTTTATTAATAATTTGTAAATTATGGGTTAAGATGTCGAACACCTTGGCTTAAGCATCTTTCCAACATTTGTCCCCTTAAGAATAGAATTTCATTTGGAAAGTGAAAAAAAGGACAATGTTACTTGGGCTTTAGAAGCATGCAGGACTTTTTTGAAGAACCAAAAGAGCATGTTAAATGTCATTGTCACCGATCACGATACCACATTGATGAATTCGGTTGCAGATGTGTTTCCTACATCATATGCATTACTTTATAGGTATCACATAATAAAGAATGTGAGAAGTAGGCTTAAGCTTGCAGTAGGGACCAAACAAATAAAAGGTGAAGATGGGAAAATGGTCAAAGCTAGTTTGATACTAGAAAGCATAATGGACGTCTGTGATGGTATAACAAATTCTTCTATGAAAGAGTTATATGTCGATTATGTTATACATTTCAAAAAAGTGTGTGACAAATATCCAGATTTCTTGAAAATATATTGTAATTCCAATTATAGGCCAAGTGAAGGAGAATATTGTGTGTGCTTGGACCAATTATGTTAGACACTCTGGAAATACAACAACTAATCGAATTGAATATGCTCGTGCTACATTGAAGAATTGACTAGTAAATAGTAAAAGTGGTTTATGTAGCGATTAAGACTCTAAGAACCAAATGATAAAAAGTCAACATAATTAGATACAAGCATCATTTGGTTGCAATATTACAGTTCTAGAACAGAGATTCAGAGACAACAATCTATATGCACAGTTGGTGGGAAATATATCTCGAAAGGGGTTGAATTTTATTTTTTACAAAGCCAAACGAGCTAAGAAAGTAGTTTTAAATAACTCAGAGTGTGGTTGTAGACTTAGGAAGACGTAGGTCTTCCAAGTGCTTGTCTAATTTCAAAGAAGGAGAAACTTAATATCCCAATACAAATGGATGAAGTTTACGCACAGTGGAAAAAGAAATGGTTGATAATGACAGTATGATGAAGGATGATAAATCAAATATATCTATCTTGACCGAATGTGAAGTGATTCAAGAGAGATTTTCGAAGGTCGATGATAACATAAACTCCACATCAAAGAGAAGTTGGGGAAGATTGCTTATCCAGAAATCATATATTTGAAACCACAGTCGCAACATGTGAAAACAAAAGGGTTCTACTAAGAAGGTCAAACTAACACAAAGTGACAATTCGATGATGCATACTCCTTCATATTTTGAACATGTTGACACACTTTTTTCGGATTCTCTAACTTCAAAATCTCAAAAAAAATGTTTTCAAAGGTGCTCGCATTAACAAACTATCTCCTACACCACTTTTTCCAAAACCAAATACATTAAAGAGATGTTGATTTTTATGCATAAATACATTCAATGGATTGTAAATGTCGAGGGTGATGGTAACTGCGTTTATCAAGTTGTTTCAACTTTGCTCGGTAAAGGGGAGGAGAATCATACATTTGTCTTCCAACAACATAAAAGAGTTAAAAGCACATAAAGAATCAAACACAATAATAAATGGGGAAAAATAACATTTTGATGCAATTAATGAATTTCTTATTCCTTGCATTACTTGTTCGACATCAAGGGAACAATGAACGCGCTTCCCTGAAATGGGTCATCTTATAATTAGTTCATATAATATGGTGTGTATTGATCTGACAAGAGACGAGTTCTAAAAAAAAAATATTTCCATTTCGGAGTGCCCCACATAAAATTTCAACCAATCACATTGAAGGAGAAGGGAGATCCAAAACGCAGCGGAATTTAAAAATTCTCCTTTAATGATCCTTAGGGATGGGCATGATCAGTGATAGAATCGTTACCTCTTGTGGCGATTGTAACCTTTAATGCAGATCTACGGAGCGATCACAAACGTTGAACGATGACAACGCCTCTACTCAGTCCACACGAACGGGTTCCTTCAATCTCAGTGCTAGCTGCTACGAATGAAGGCTTTGAGTGAGAGAGAGAGAGAGAAACGAAATTACAACTGCACAAATGATTCTACACAAGGGTTCTATTTATAGAACCACTTGTGTGGGCTGCAAGCTAAAAAGCCCACTCAAGTGTATGTGGCACATATCTTATAATATGCCAAAATCACTTAAGCGCGTGGTACCTTACCATATTTCGTATTCTACTTAAGTACACCGTACCTTACGATGTTCTACAATTCACTTAAGGGCACTGTACATTACTGTATTCCTTAGTTACTTTATCTCTCATCAATTTGTCCTTTTGTGTGTGACCCTGTAGGTTTTCGCGGCATTGGCAATTATATTAAATCATGTATTTAATATAATAAACAGTGAGCGGTATCTAGCAACATATCATTGCTACCCAAGAAACGAAAATGTCATGTGATCTGACAAATCCTTTTGTGATAATATTTATATGTTCAATTACCCTTTTGCCCTTATGTCTATATTGAACACAACGCATAGACCGTGTCATCCTTGTCCAGTTCAATATTGGGCCCATAGACCTTTATCCTGTTATGCAGGATGGGCAAGTTCCATCTAGGTCACTCATGTCCCTTAGCATGCTTCGTGGAGTACCCATCAACTGTCTTTATGGTCATCCAGTTACGGACAACGTTTGATCAGCAATAAGGCACTCGACTCTACATCTAGGGTCCATAGTGGTTTCAGGTCGAAGGGTGGTATACACCATTATCACCATGAGAATAACTTATGACACTTTGCATAACATTCTATATAGTATTCTCATAGCGGATTAATCCAGTATAAATATTACTCTTATATACATGCCTATGTTTAAGACTTGATAACTCCTTATCCATGATCCATGAGATGTGATCATCAGTCTATATACATAATAGTCTTAATGTTTTAATATTATCTCACTTCACAATAAAGCTCGACTACAGATACTTTAAGAATAATGTCCTTATGTTTAATGTGATCTCATGATTAAGTCACACTTGATACATTAAACGGACTAACTATTCTAGGGACTTTATTAAACAAACATAATAAAGAAAAAGCTTTTTATTATTAATAAATAATTCGATACAAGTACCAAAAATATTGGCCTCTAGGGCTTACACCAACACACATTATGTGTATTGGGTGGATTTTAAAATCACTATATTTTGTTCAAATTTATTTGAAATTGGGATGGTATATGCCACAAATATCGCTGGAGTGGACAACTCATTCAACAAAGGAAGCTAAAACCTGGCCTGATCATTTTTTGGATAGGATGGAAGAATTCACCAAGTTGAGCGAGATTTAAAGAGAATCAAATAAAAAAAAATTCAAAGGTGAAACCATCCATAGATATTGATTTAGGTGGTGACACATGTTTTGATTCATTTTAATTTTTATCTAACAATATATTTAGGGGATGACACATGTTTTGTATGTAATGTTAGATTGATATAAATGATGTTCATTGGATATATTTCAATAAATTTTAATATTTATTTGAGTTTCCTAAAATTTTCAACATTTTTACATTTCGTAATAGGTTATGTTTATATAACAGGTTCTTTGTGAACCGTTAAGGCTGAATCCGGAAATACATCTATGGGCGTACCCCAATTTTTTTTAAAAAGTCCTAATATAGGTTTATTCAAAAATACATTCCAGACTCACCCCATATTATTAAAGTAAAACTATCAGGACTTTATTCAGAAATACATTTCCATATACACCTTGATTTTACTAAACAAAATATGGTGGATACGGAAGTACATCGTCTAAATATCCTTTTAGACATGATTGAGTTTCTAAGGTTCATATTGATCTAAAACTTGTATAAATATGGGCGTCACTATACTTGTTAGCATAAACACGCACATAATGTCTCAATATACATATCTCACTTTTGTCTAATTCAACGGAGAGAAGCCACATCTTCAAATTAGGTTCATAAAGATCATTTTTCTCGATTTAAAATTAATACTAGAGAATCTCTACCTAGACAATCGAAGAGTTGTGAAACTCTATTATCATTCATCTTCAATTGACAACGAATGGAAAATACATTTCAATAAGTTTGAGTTGAATACTGATGAAGGTTTAACTATTATGCGGAGTACATTTCGCTGTTACGAAATTAAAGGTCCGATCGAGCTGAATGTGAAGATTGCGAAAACAACTTAATAAAAATCTAAAATTGAGATTAAATGATTTCACAACAAACTTTTTCTAGGCAATAAATGTCTAACAAGACCATCTAATTATGTTTTTCTGTATTTCTTGAGAAAATATTATAGACATTGATTATGTGTATGAAAAACTACACTATTGTGGTCCATGTGCACGTGTTACTAGGGACAAGATGAAGTCACTATTAACTACTATCAACTCCTCTACCGACAGATTATCAGGAAGCATGTTTTTATTTTAGCAATAAGCTGTTGAATCATGTTAAAATATTGGAACAAAATCATTTAATTGTAATTAAAATAATTAATCTCTCCTTATTAAGAAACTTCATGATTTTTATTAATAATATTTTATAAATAATCCAAACGTAGCAAACCATTGAGCAAAGTTGTTTGATCTAGTTCCGAAGGCGATTGAACACGTGATTTTATATCACTATCGCAATTCTAACATGTTGTGAATTTCGAAACTATCATATAAGTAATATTGCAGTTGTAATCACATATTTGACATTAAATTTATCTTAAATTCAGCCTCTAAGATGCAAAAATTAGGGTCCAAATTTATTTTTCATCCCCTAATTTCCCCATATTTTCTAGAGAAATAGCAAAAACAAACTTGTGTGCAATTAAAAGCTCTCTCAATCTAGTTCACATAATCACAGCTGCAATAACAAAAAGCAACACCATATTTTGTGTACAGAATGATCAAAGAACTATATAGGATATTTTAAAACTACATTAAATGCTGAAGATTCACTCACTTAGACCTTAGAAATAAGCTTGTTTTTCAGGAGGAAAAAAACAATACCAAATCTAACAAAGAAAATTGACAATACTAAAAAAAATTGAATTACATAAAAAATATATAAAATTGATCTTGAATTTTGTGTCTCTAAGACATAGCAACAAAATTAAAGACCTACTTCATTTTTTTTTCTTTTGTGATGGTTCAAACTTTTTTAATATTGTGATTTCCTTATAAACATTAAGAAAACATATAGCAAAAACCTTTTGTCCAAGAAAAAACTCAGACATTAAGAATACATATAGCAAAAACCTTTTGTCCAAGAAAAAACTCAGATTCAACTATGTTTGAGACGTTTGAAACAGACACCAGACACGAAACCATACAGACACCATCAGACACATTGGTGTTGCATTTTAACTTATGTCGGACATGATCATGCTTTCAATTTCCAATGAACGATAGGATATATTCTTTGATTACCTTACGCGCCTCTTGTAGATACTTTGGAATCCACTGTTCGAGCTAGCCGAACGATGAATTCCAAAGCACAATGTAGAAATCGGCGAACCATTACCATCATCTTCACTTACACCTCTGAAATCAAAAGACGATCCACTGCTTAAGAATCTCCTCTTACTAACCCTTGTCGTCGCAGACGTGATTTTGGCCGAATCCGTTGACAACGAAGACGGTGATGACGAGGGAGACGGCGAATTGCTTTTCTTGAAGTTTAGTTTTTGAAGAAATGCCGAAAAGAGTTTGGACGATTTCGAGATTTTTTTCTCATTCTTTTTGTTTGCATTGTTGAAATGGTAAGAAGGTGGAGGCGTGAGAGGAGGAATTGTGTCTTTAGAGAATGTGTGTTTTGGAGTTCCGGGTTGAGATTCCCAAACAAATGGAACAGCAACAGAAACTCTAAAGGATGGGTTAGAGATGGAGTTTTCCTTTGAGAGTAATCTGCTGAAAAACTTGTCATCTTGTTTGATTTGAAGAACACTTTTCTCACAAGTTGAATTGAACATTTTTGGTTGATTGGAAATATTGGTAAGAATGAGAGGAAGAAAAGTTTGGGGAATATAAATGGACTTAGCATAGGTTGCATATCTTTTTATATGAACACCAACTCAAAATACTATTGAAAGACAGTAATACCGTTTTTACAATGAAAAAGGAATTTTGATTAATTTAAATGAATACGACTAATTAAAATGAATAGGACTGTAATCAGTATCGCAAAATACTCAACTATTAAAGTTGTAAATTTTTTTACAATTTTTGCATTCACTAAGTCACAATGAGATCGATAAATATTTTATTAAGATGAAATGATTCAAAAAAAAATTTAAAAAAATTGGATGATTTATTGACGGTATAAATTAATTGTATACTAGAATTAGATTATACTTTTAGTTAAAAATGTTTAAATTTTCTGTGCTTAACTGTTTTTTGGACCATCTCTGTTTATTTTAGTCTGTTTTTGGACCATTTCATTTAAATTTGAAAGCAAGGCTAAATTAAATTGGATAAATTATGGTTGTGGATGCTAGTTTTTTATTTCTGGAATATTGGTTTTGGACCCACACATCTTATAATTAAAGTTTTAAATTGTAATTATGGGCTAATTATGTGCCTTGATATTTTGGAATATTTTTTTTCCGAATAAGATTATATGATCATAATTGCAATTATAATCCAAACACATATTCACATAGATGTCAAAAATCTTGATGTGCTAGTGTCGGTTCAACACAATTGGTTGGAAGCTTTAAAATATATATATATATATATATATATATATATATATATATATATATATATATATATATATATATATATTACACCATCGGTTCATCATCATCACCCGTTTGTATTAATTTATAGATTTTTAAAACAAAAGTCAAACTTCTTTTAATATCCAACGTCTATAATTAACTGACGGTGTAAAACAGTGTATTTCAATTAATCTTATATATATATATATATATATATATATATATATATATATATATATATATATATATATATATATATATATATATATATATATATATATATATAATATATATATATATATATATATATATATATATATATATAAGATTAATTGAAATACACTGTCAGTGTAAAAGGGTTTTACACCATCACTTAATTATAGACGTTGGATATTAAAAGAAGTTTGACTTTTATTTTAAAAATCTATAAAGTAATACAAACGGGTGATGGTGATGAACCGACGGTGTAAAACTTTTTACACTGACAGTGTATAGTAATTAATCTCTATATATATATGATTTCATTGAAATACATTGACAGTGTAAAGAGATTTTACACCGTCAATTAATCCTAGGCGTTGGATATTAAAATAAATTTGATTTTTATTTTAAAAATCTATAAAGTAATGCAAACGGGTGATGATGATGAAACGACAGTTTATATATATATATATATATATATATATATATATATATATATATATATATATATATATATATATATATGGGTTGGTTGCAAATATAAATGATGAAGAACTTCTACATCACATAGTTTCATGAAAGAAGAGAGTTCAAACATATATATAGGATACAAATTATTTAAAGTCTCATATCAGTTAGTTTTATAAAGGAATAGGGGTCCAAGGCTATATATAGAATTCAAGTTCTTCATTTCAATATGCATCAGTCAAAAACACTTTAAATTTATATTGGACTTTCTTTGTTCTCTTATACTATTGTATTAGAGTGTTGTGAGATATAGTATTTTGAACTTGTATTTGACTTTCTTTGTTCTCTTATGCTCTTGTATTAGAGTGTTCTGAGATGTAGTTAAATATTTATTTTGAAGGGTGTGAGTGTATTGGGGGTCTGAGTTAGTTGAGAGTATATTATTTGTTGTAATAATTTTTACATAGTATTATTCTTTCGTTGTTTATTGACAATGACTATGGTTTTTTCTCTGGTTTTGGAATTTCCATGTTATGCTCTTGTGTTGTGATTGTGTTCCTCTTTTTTCTCTATGTTTTTCTTTTTCTCAATAACTGATATTAAAGTTTTTCATTCGATATGGGAATAAGTGTTCTACTATGAAGTTTGAGCTAGAGAAAATTGATGTAAGAATTTTTTTTACTTGTGGAAAGTTCAAGTCAAATATGCGTTGATACAATCAAGACTGCACAAGATGCAAGATTATGTTGGTGCTTGAAGGGTTTCTTGCCAACAAGGAAGTTGCACCATAAATTTTCAACTTAGTTTTTGACTTGTGAAATTCTTTGAGTGGTTTAGCTTCAAGTGAAATGTATTTTTCATGTGAAAGTATATGATTGCCGGTGATGACAATGTGAAATTCCTGAAGTGATTTATCTTCAAGTGAAATATATTCTTCATGAGAGAGTATGATAGTTTTTAAACTATAATTGTCGGTGAAGATAATGCAAAAATTCTTAGAGTGATATAGCTTCAAGTAACTATATTTTTTATGGTGGAGTATGATTGTCTGTGAAAATAATGAAAGTTGATGTATTATTTGTTGTGGATATAATTCTTTGTGTCAAAACATCATTTTGACAAAGTCTGTTGTCGTCGAAATATCGAAGAAGTGTATCTCGATAGAATTTCGACTTACCTTTATTTGTTTGTTTTAGATGAGTTAGTTAGGTTAGTTGGAGATTCCTTGGTGTGCAAGCAATCTCAACCTATAAATAGGGAGGTATCCTATTATTGTAAAGTGTGTGCGAATGCAGTTGAGTGGAGAAAATGTTGAATAAACTTCAGTTTGAAGGCATATAGAAACTTTACAAAAACATTCTTCTTCTTCCCCTTTTCTCCCCAAAACCCTAATTTCTCTTTTCTTCCCCAATTCATTTTTATTCTTCAATAATCATTGTGCAACGGAATCATCTTGCAACCAATGTATGGTTGATTTACTTGAGTGAAGAGTGAAGAACACGAGTAGTAACCAATCAGAAAGATTGATTCTTGTTCATCAAGATTAATTCAGAATTCTTCAAGGTTTGGTGAAATTCCACATTAGGAATTCGTCGTAATTCCAACATCTGGTATCAGAGTCGGATTGTGTGATTCTTGGGAAGCATAGCGCAATGAATCGTCCGAATGGGCATTTTCCAGCGAGTCTTACAATTTTGAAGAATCAAAATTACGAGAATTGGTACAAGGAGATCAAGTTTATTTTATGCTATCAAGATCTTTGGGATCTTGTGAAGGAGGGAGTGACGCGGATTGCAGAAAACGCGACTGATGAACAAAAGGCTACACACAAAGAACTGAAAAATAAAGATTATAAAGCTCTCTTTATAATTCATCAATGTGTTGATCCAAACAATTTGAAAACACTGAGTAATGTTGAATCAGCGAAAGAGGCAGTGAAAATTTGCAAAAATTATTTAGAGGCACTGAGAAGGTGAAATTGGCGAGGTTACAAACTTACAAAAGAACGTATCAATTGCTTTTGATGGAAGAAAGATAAAGTATAATTATTTTTTTCACTAGGGTGACAAAACTGGGGAATCAAATCAAGATCTGCAGAGAAGTATCGACATCAAGATCAGTTTTTACAAAGATCTTGAGATCATTGGCTCCAAAATTTGATCATATGGTAGTAGAAATAGAAGAATCGAAAGACTTATCAACATTTACAAAGGAAGAGCTTCAAGGGATGCTTGAATCTCATAAAAAAAGAATAGCTGAAAGAGCTGTAAGCAAGTCGAAGAGTGATGCGGCTTTGCAGGTGCAATCAACAAGAGAAAAGAAAGGAAAAGGAAAATGGTTCGACAAACAAGGTAGAGAAGGCTATAACAATTCGACTAGTAGAGGAAACCAACTAAAAAAAAATTATTTGAATCAAAGAAGACCCTCATATAAAAGCAACCACAAAGGTGGTATTGCAAGTAGAGGTAGAGTTGGTGGATGAAAACCTGACAAAAGTCACATTTAGTGTTTCAATTGTCAAAAGTATGGTTATTACTCTAGTGATTGTTCTAAGAAACAAAAGAATCAAGAAAATGATGCGAAGATGGAAAAGCATGAAGAAGAAGAGATGTTATTGATGGTCACAACAAGAGATGAAGAAAGATTCAAGGACCAATGGTACTTGGACTCAAGATGATCATCACACATGACTGGTAGGAAAGATTGGTTTGTCACATAAAACCCTCGATGAAGAACATGGTTAAATTTGTAAATGACAATACTTTGGCAACTAAAGGTATTGGTGATGTTCTGATTATGAGGAAAGATGAAAAAAAGTCAGTAATTTCTAATGTATTATATATATCAGCCATGAAAAGTAATTTTCTCAGCATATGGCAGTTGGTCGAAAAGAATTACAAAGTGTCAATTGATGAAAAGATTATGAGAGTTCTCGACTCAGGTGGAAGGTTAATCTTGAAGGATCTTATGTTTCTGAATAGAAACTTCAAGATTGAACTTAATGTGATGAAGCACATGTACCTTGCAATTACAGCTAGAATGAATGAATGGATATGAAACTATAGACTTGATCATCTCACCTTTAAAGACATCAGAGATCTGAAAAGAAGAAACATGATTTCAGGGTTACCAAAAATTGACATTCCAAATGAAGTGTGTAAGGAATGTATGTAGGAAAAGTAGCACAAGAATAGCTTCAGCGAGGATGCCGGAAGAAAGTCGAAAGCAATTCTTGAAATCATATACTCTTATGTGTGCAGAGGTAACATATACTTTGTCTTATTCATAGATGATTTTAGTCGAAAACTGTGGACTTACCTGATCAAGAAGAAAAGTGAAGTAATCGAGGTATTTGATAAGTTTATATCTATGGTCGAAAGACAAAGTGGTTGAAAGCTCAATATTTTGAGGACTACTGGTGGTGAAGAATATGTGTTGAAAGACTTCAATACATTTTGTGAGAAAGAAGGGATAATGCATGAGATGATGTCACCCTACACTCCACAATAAAATGGAACTGCTAAAAGGAAGAATAGAACCATCATGAATATGGTGGGAATTATGTTGAAAGGAAAGAATCTACCCAAAGAATTATGGGGAGAAGTTGTGTCGACTTCAACATATATATTAAACGGATGTCCGATGAAAAGGCTAAAAGAAATCAGGCCTGAAGAATGTTGGTCTATTGTCAAGCCTAGCTTGAGTCATCTGAAGGTATTTGGACCTATAACACATAGACAGGTGCCTGATCAGTTGAGAAGAAAACTTGATGATAAGTCAAGTCAAATGATCCTAATAGGATATCATTCGAGTGGTGGATCCTAATTGTTCGACCCAATGGACAAGCAAGTTGTGATCAGTAGGGACGTGATCATAGATGAGATTAAGGATTGGGAATTGGACTGAAAATGTCAAGAAGGATTTAGTGAGAATATTATATGAAGAACCATCAATTAAAGTCGAAAGAGAAGTTCGACAAGAAGAAGTCAGAGGTCAAGCAATCACAAGAAGACCTCAAAGAACAAGACACATGATTACAAGGTTGCAAGAATTTATGATTATATCAAATTATTTGGTCAATGATGTAGCTGAGTTGGTACACTATGCTTTCTATGCATATGCCGAAGCAATCAATGCACCCGAGGCATTGAAGGATTCAACGTGGATGAAAGTGATGAATGATAAACTGAAGTCTATCGAAGTCAACAACACTTGGTCACTTGTCGAATTGCCTCAAGTAATGAAGGAAATATATGTGAAGTGGGTATACAAGGTGAAGTTAAATCCTAAAGAAGAAGTAACTCGACACAAGGAAAGACTTGTGGCGAAAGGATTTCGTTAGAAAGAAGGATTCGACTTTAACGAAGTCTTTGCACCCGTTGATAGGATCGAAACAATCAGCTTGGTCGTTAGTCTAACAAACATGAACAACTAGCATATGTTTCAGATGGATATGAAATGTCCATTCATGAATGGCCCCTTAGATGAAGAAGTTTATGTTGCACAACCAGTTAGGTTTGTAAAACAAGACGAAGAAAAAAAGGTATACATGATGCATAAAGCCTTGTATAGACTTAAGCAAGCAGGAAGAGCTTGGAATAAGAAGATGTATAACTTTATAAGGGAGAAGGAATTTGTGAAGTTCACAACTGAGTATGGAGTATATGTAAGGAGAACCAAGAGTGAATTGCTTATACTATGTCTCTATGTCGATGACTTGTTAATAACAGGTAGCTGCAAGAAATAGATCGAAGACTTCAAAGGTGATCTTAGCAAAGAGTTCGAAATATTTGATCAAGTAAAAATTTCATACTTCCTTGGTATTAAATTCTACAAGATTATTAAAGGCTTGATGATACATCAAAGAAGATATGCAAGCGAGATACTCAACAAATTTGAGATGGAATCCTGCAATTCAACTTCAACACCTACTGAGCCAAGACTACAACTATCGAAAGACTCGGAGGAAGATGATGTCGACCCAACATAATACAGAAGATTTATTGGGTCATTAAGATAAATTTGTCACACAAGGCCTAAGCTAGCATACATTGTAGGTATGATGAGTAGATTCATACAGAAGCCAAAGGTATCACATCTAACAACGACGAAGAGGATACTAAGGTATCTAAAAGGAACTCTCGACTATCGAATTCTATTTCCTATAGCTAATGAAGGAAAATAATGAAAACTAGTTGGTTACACCAACTCAAGTTGGTGTAGTGATGCTAAGCATAGAAAATCAATAATTGGCTATATGTTTACGCTAGGTAGTGCACCAATTGCTTGGAACTCAAGAAAAGAACCATAAATGGAATTGTCGTCGTGTGAAGCAGAGTGCATAGTGTCGCATCCTGCGAAAAAACAACCGGCGGGACTCAAATAAAAACACAACACAGAGCCGCCATTGCACGTTATTTATCCCAAAATAGGGAAAGGAAACGCTCAGAAAAAACCTGGAAAGGAAATGGTCTCGCGACCAAAGAGAAAGGGTAAGGGAGTCGGTTACGCAAGGGGAAGGTATTAGCACCCCTCACGTCCGTCGTACTCGACGGGATCCACGTTCTAAAATAAAGAATAGGTTGCTAAACATCACACACACACACGGGGAACGCAAGTGGGGTTAAGAGGAGGAAGCTCGATAAGACGTCGCGTCTTATGCCTACATATCTTGTCTGGAACAAGAATCAGAGCCTCTGTAGTTCGGCTTACGCACGCCAAACAACACAAAACACACAAACAGACGGCAAACATGGAGCCCGACAACCACTGGATGGAATTACGTCGGCATCCGAACCAAAACACACTCAAAAGGGCAAACGTGGAGCCCGACTGCCAATCAATGGACTTACGTCGGCATCCGAACCAAAACACACAATCAGATAACAAGCAAACACAAATAAAAAGAAAAAGGTTGCCCGGAGAGGTCTCGCACGACCCCCTGCCTACATACCTCGTCTGGAACGAGGATCAGGGCGATGTAGTTCCCCTGAAAGGGACTGAATTGCTAGCCAGAAACCAGGGAAAGACACACTACTAGGGAGCTGGACTCGAGCCTAGTGTTGTCATGCATCGTTTACCCTAAGTTCGGTTTTCTATCCTACTTGCATAAGCAAACTACTCCTATCCAGGAAAGAAGCAAGCACACAAGCATACAGAATAATTCAAGCATACATCCAATGAGAACAAGCATCTCAAACAGATATCCACATAGCACGCACTATAACCAAACAAGTGGCTCACACAATAGGTTTGACTGCCTCAGCAAGTCATCTGTACGGGCTGTGTTTGCTCTTAACCTTGCCATTACGAGGCTAAGGTGAAGCAGATGAAAGGTGAAGTGAGGATGAGACCTCACAGCTCTTATCCCTGACCAGGGAGAGCTTCAGACAAATGAGCATGGGTCCAGAATGGGGGAACCCTTCTATACTCAGAGACTCTGACACAATGTGCACTGCACGGATCTTGGGCTTGTGATCTCAATGCTACAACCATGTAATGGGAGCAAGGAGAAGACTCACAGAATAGTGGGGGATAGATTGCATATCCCTACCTTCCACCAATTGCCTTGATTAAGGACTTTACCTGCTTAGGCACAATATTAAACAATCACAAACATTGCCTCTTAAGGAGGACTTCAGACAGTTTGCCCGGTCAAATAACAGACCGGGTCTCCAGACTACATGAAGTTAGGAAGTTATACCTCAATGCAAGTTGCTTAAGCAAAGCAAAGCAAAAGTTCACAAGGAACTGAGCAACTAAAAGTACCTGGAAACAATCAAACACAGTTAGTACTCAGACAGACAAACATAAACAGCAAATATTAATCATCCAGACTATACAAACTAATGCACAACAAAGCAAGCTCAACTCAAGCCCAAGCTTCACAACCTACAAAACAAAGTTGTGTTAGTGTACAAACATCCAATAAACTCATTTGAATTAACTTGGATCATTCTCCATGCACATTGCACCTTTTCATCCTGAAAATTCAATCAAATGTTAGAAACTAGACCACTAGGCCAAGCCTAGGGTCCAAAGGCAAGAAAAATTCCTAAACAGCAAGGGATCTCTAAACAAAGTCAAATTAATGTCAAACAAAAGCCCACACAATTAGTCCCATGTCCATATCATTCATCATGTTCCTTTTATGCACAAAACAAATCAAACTAGTTCAAATGGAACACCAAACATCCAAACAGAACTATTGCATTCAAATCCATATCAAAACAAATCCAAAAAATCTCAAATAAATTACACCTAAACAGGGTCTATTCAAGGTATGGCACACCAAACTTCAGCTTAATTGGGCAAAGGAAACCATGTCAATGAAAATCAACAAAAACAGACACAATTACATGCTCCAAATCACAACATCAACACATGCTTCCACTTCAAAAATTCATAAGTCCATGAAAACAATAAAGAAATGACTGGGACCAAAACAGGGATGTCATACAATGTGTCTATAGCATTCCTACCAAATTTCATGATCATTCAATACCATATGAGCATTTCACATTAAATCTACCAACCTATGTCACATGAACTTGCAAATTCAACCACCAGAGATGAAAAATAGCAATCAATTTGAAAATGTCACATAAAATTCCACAAAAAATCACCTAGCATCTTAACATGTTAATGAACATCCATGCCAAATTTCACATTAATCCAACAAGTATAGGTCACTCAAACAAATCCAGCAAGTTGACATAATGAGGTGTGACACAAATTGTCACACCTAAGTTCAAAAATTCACATCTCAAAGGCCAGGTATCAAAAATTCATGAAATCTACATGTAAATAAACATCAGCCAGTCCACAATCATCACAAAAATTTCCAGACATTTATTTGTAAGCATGAGAATTTCACATTGGATTTGGCACAAGGTATCAAAATGTAGCACATGTTAAAGAACCCTAGGTCAAACATAATTTCTACCATGCACAACTTCAACCAATAGGTCAAAAAAATTCTAGAGTCAAAAACAAAGTCAACACAAAAATTCTCACATTTTTCTGATTTTTTATCAATTTTTTATGAATTTTTTAAAGTGTTTTATGATTTTTTAAGAATTTTTATGAATTAATATAATTAATTAGAATTCACTAATGGCATTATTGTAATTATATGGCGCGGGGGCGGTAAACATGTGGTTCAAATTTTCAAACGAAGTTTCGGATCAAACAGTGTTTTGCGCAGAAACTTCATCTCCTTCACCAGCAATGCCAAGAACACGTAATCATCAAATCATCACCAAAATGAGCAAACGAATACTCGGTAGAACCGTCTGAGCATGAGGATCTCAAATATCAAACTAATTTTGCCTACAAGTTCCTGAATCTCTCAAATCGATCGCCCTAGGGTTTTGGTTCGAAACTTCAAATCCAGATTTCTTAAGCTATAGTTCACTATAATCAAAACTAAACATATCACTGAATTCCACACGGTACGAGCTTTCAAACGCATATAACCATTAAGCATATCATGAGATTCGAAAAAATGCAAAACCTGGAATGGCAGTGATGTTACGAGCGTTCTTGAGCTTTAATTTCCACAAACAGGTGTAGAAGGATGATGAGGAAGGTGAAGAGAATGATTGCTTCAGTTCCAGGTTGCTTCTAGTGCTTGCGATCTTGATTTGCCATTGATGTAGCTTGTAGGTGCAGTCACGATCCAAAGCCTTTTTCAATCCAAACTCCACAAACAGTTGATGATGATGATGAAAGGAGATTGATGCAAAAAGAAATTCGAAGATTGATCAAGAAATGAGAGAGTTCTTGCCAATTTTGGTTTTGGTGTTCTTGAGGAATTTGAGAGAATTTCAAGAATTTGAGATCTGATTTTGGGAAATGTGTTTTTCTGTTATGATTAGATGATGATTATGAATATATATGATTGCTTAATCACCACTTAACCATGTTTAATTAACCAAATGGAATGTGTTAGTGAAATGGTTAATTTTCAAGTTAGGGACAAAATGGTACTTTCACATATAAGCCAATGCCAGCTCATTGACAGCTCACACACTCTCAAAATGACATGTGTGAGCTGTTGCAACTTGTTTCACTCTCATTGGATGCATATTTTGGAAATTCACTATGTGATGGCACTTTGTCCAATTTTACAAGTTCATTTTTCAAGCCAATTTCCAAATCACAAGGCCTAGCCATGTTATGATGATTCCAACAACTTTCAAATACCATTTATGAGGTGTTGCAAAAATCCCCACTCAAAAATTCCAATTATTTCACAAGTTGGACAATTTTGCCCTTGGTCCATTTTAACTGTCCAGTTGAAAATTGACTTTTTGCATTGACCACTTTTGAGAAAATCCAATTATGCACCATGAAAGTACATGTCAAATGGAGTTTGTGCATATAAAGAACTTGCAATTTGGACAAACCATGTGGAAATTATGGCCTCCTGATTATGGGTCATTTTTGAAATTCACTGAGCCATAATTTTCCAACCATACATGGGATTTTCAAGTTCTTGGACTTTTTGGAAAGGTGAGAACAAGATCTACAACTTTCATTTTGAACAAATTTTCATTTGAAGCTTCCTTGGACACGTGGTCTTGAGGTCAAAAACTTTCCATTTTAGGAAACTTCAATTACAAGTCACTTTCTATTTTTGGCAGTTTTTGTCCTGACTTGATTTTCTTCATTTTTAAGCTTTGAGATGTCAAATAACACTTGTTCCAACATGAATGAAGTGTATCCAACTCATTTCCACCTCCAAATCCATCAAATCATGTACAGTTGACCACAGTTGACTTTTTCATCTGATAGATGAATCTGGCAATGCATTGATCCAACTGAGCCCCAATCTTCAACTGAAATGGCTCAAGGGTGAAACCCTAGCCTCAATAAGCACAATATACTCATATAATGAACCCCATAACCATCATAGACTCCATCTCCTGATCATGCCCTGATTGGCCCAATGCAACTGATTAGGGTTGACTAGTGGTCAAAACCCTAACCTCAAGAAATCTGATCAATCTTCTGATAATGACAAACCATGATGATGATGTATCATTGCAATCAAGATGAAGACCAACATCCATTGAGAATCACAAAACCCTAATTCACAGCCCAATCCTCAGATGGCCCATGATCAGTCAATAAACCCTAGGCTTGCACTTAGACTTCTCCATCTTCTGATCAATACTTGGGAGGATGACTTGCACAATGTAACCACATGATATGCAACATGCAATTCCTAATGACCTAAAATGATATGCAATATGTTAAGCTTAGTCCCAAGAGAGGAGGGCAAATTTTGAGGTGTTACAGCTGCCCCTATTCAATCCACTGTGAACCTGTCGATACGAATAGCCTCGGCTTTCGGATGATCAGGATGAAGAGTGATTGAATACCAAGAACAGACGAACAATTTGCACTCTGATGGGAAAATAATTAACAACGCCTGTCAGCATCGGCGAAGAAACCAACTCGAAAAAGAACGTCGACCTGGATACCAAAATAAATGGTAACGCAGGGATAACCATGGTTTAAAAACCGCATCCGCTCGAGATTATCACTCTCTCTTCTTTTTATGCTTTTCTTGAACCCCATAATTTTCATTTTCTTGGTCTGAGAACCACCTCGGTCTGATTACCGGAACATCGGCCTGATCGCCACTTCGGTCTGAATACCGCCTCGGTCTGAACACCGGAAAATTGGCCTGAATACCACATCGGTCTGAATACCGGAAACTTCTTCGATCTGAGAATCGGAAATTGGGCCTGAACGCCACTTCGGTCTGGACACCGCCTCGGTCTGAATACCGGAAACTTGGCCTGAATGCCACAAGCTGCATCGATCTACATGTCGGAAGCTTCTTCGATCTGAAAATCGGAAATTGGGCCTGAACGCCACTTCGGTCTGGACACCGCCTCGGTCTGAACACCGGAAAGATTTCGGATTATCATTCCCATCTTCGCTCGACAGAAACTTTGATGCAACATCACCTCCCAAATAGTAACCACAGCTTGAGACTAGCTTATGCTTTTAATGATGCATGATTGATTTTTCTGCGTAATGCTCCATAATTATGGAAATGCTACGCGATTATTCATTTTTCTATGCGATATGCCATGCTATTTTTCCATGATGAATGCAAAAAAAGAAATATCCCCCTCAAGGGACTCTTCTGGGGAATACGAGACACTCTGCTGAGGAACTCATCAATGCTCCGATTCCACCCTGCTGGGGAATCACTGTTGCTGGGGATAAGGCAACCCTTGCTGGGGAAGAACCTCCTTTGCACCCAATCCACTCAAGAAACTGCTGGGGATAAGCACCACCAACACTCTGTGGGGATACACCAATCTTGACTTGCTAGGGATATCAATCCTGACTCCGCTTCGGGAAAACCCTCACAGATACCTGCTGACTTCACTGGGGAAATGTTCACAGATACTCCGCTGGGGAAAATAGCAATCTCCAGACTCAACTGGGGATGCATCACTCTATCACCTGCTGGGCAACCCTCCTGACCCTGCTAGGGAAACGAATACTACTCCGCCGGGGACAACCCACGCAACCCATAGGCAGAATCCGCTCAGCTGGGGATGCAAAAATCCATCCGTCCGCTACGGAAACTTGTCCGATCCACAGGTAGGATGAACACTGCTGGAGATATATTTTATTGAAACCCGCTCCACTCGGGGAATAGCAACCTTCAGACCTGGCTGCTGAGGAAACACCATTGTAAACCTGCCGGGGATAACCATCTTGACTCGGCTGGAGAAGTCCACAGACTTTGAATCTGCTGGGGAGCTAGTCCTCTGATTCTGCTTGGGGACCTAGCTGGAAAAATGAGAAAAGTTGGTACAGAACACCCGTCGACTCGTCGAACCACGGTATCTACCTCCCAATCTCGTATCAGCTTTCTACTTTTGAGAACTCCCAGACTCGTCTAGACCCTTTCTGCTCCATCATCTTGTACTCCCAATCGCTCGGCGCTCGACGAGAAACGTATTCCTGGGATTTATACATACTTTTCAATTTTCCGACTTTGAAGAGTCTTCTTGATTAATTCCAAAGGTCGTCGTACGTCTCTCGTCGTCTCTTCATCGCCCTCCTTCGTGCACTCGTCCCTGATCGAACTCTGCGGGGAATTACATACTTTCAAATCTTTCGACTTTGAAGAGTCTTCTTGATTATCATCAAGGATCGTCGTACGTCGCAACGTTTCTTCATCGTTTTTCATTCATTCGTCCCTGCGCGAACTCTCTGGGGATTTGTTTCATCAACAACTTCCACATCACAACCTGCAAGTGAGTGAAAATATCTAACAGTACCTGCAAAACAGATCGTTAGATAAAACCGTGCCCCAGGCGTGTCAAGATTTCAACACTTGGGTCACTCAACCTTCCAAATAAGATTTCAAGCTTTCCATCTTATAAACATGCATTGGAAGGAAACCTGTATGTTTTAAAAATGCAAAATTCTTTATCAAAAAATATCTGGATGTTTTTGCAATCAAAGCGGTAATGAAAACAAAAACAAAATTATTTGACTGAATATGCATTTTATTGATTGGAAAAGTGTGTGTGGTTCAAATTGAGCAAATACAGAGGAAGCAATTCCTGAAAAGAGGTAATTGCACAAAAGGAAAAATCTATCCTAATGGCAATGTGAAACCCGTGATCTCATCGAGTTCCAACTCGGTTACACCTCATATGTCCTCAGACTCTCCACGCTTTCTGCCTTCTGAACAAGACGTTTCTGATTGATCCCTACCGGGTATTATCCATGATGCTTTAACCAAAGCGCAAACGATCATGCTGGACGCAGTTGTCCGTTTCAATCCCTCTTTTGCCTGGACCGCCCTTTCGGGTTTTCAGTCCACTGGGATACCCTTTTTTGCCCAAGTCGCCTTTTCAGGTTTTCGACTTGCCGGGTGTACATTTTTTATTTTTATATCCCTAATTTTTGCCCGAACCTTTTCTTTCTGTTTTTGGTTCGCCGGGATGCCCATTTTTGCCTGGACTATTTTATTCTTTTCGTCCAGCGGGTCAATTTATACGAAGTATTTTTTAACTGCGTCCGCATTCACAGGGGATGGAAAATCTTCGCCATCCATGGTCGTTAACAACAAGGCTCCGCCAGAGAAAACCTTCTTGACCACGAATGGACCTTCATAATTCGGCGTCCATTTGCCCCTACGATCGTTTTGAGGAGGAAGGATCCTTTTCAGCACCATATCACCTACGTGATATACCCGAGGTCGCACCTTTTTGTCAAAAGCACGCTTCATTCGCTGCTGATACAACTGCCCATGACAGATGGCTGCTAGCCTCTTTTCCTCAATCAGGCTCAACTCTTCATACCGAGTCCTTACCCATTCAGCCTCTTGCAATTTCACGTCCATCAGGACTCTCAAAGAGGGAATCTGAACTTCAACAGGTAACACAGCCTCCATCCCATATACCAATGAGAAAGGAGTTGCCCCAGTAGATGTGCGCACCGACGTTCGATACCCATGCAATGCAAACGGCAACATCTCATGCCAGTCTTTGTAGGTAACCACCATTTTCTGCACAATCTTCTTAATATTCTTATTGGCTGCCTCAACCGCCCCATTCATCTTCGGACGATAGGGAGAAGAATTGTGATGCTCGATCTTGAATTCCCGGCACAACTCTGCCATCATCTTATTATTTAAATTAGAACCATTATCAGTAATGATTCTCTCGGGAACCCCGTATCTGCAAATGATGTCTCTCTTGAGAAATCTGGCCACTACCTGCTTCGTCACGTTCGTATAAGAGGCTGCTTCTACCCACTTGGTGAAGTAATCAATAGCCACTAATATGAATCTGTGCCCATTCGAAGCTGTAGGCTCTATCTTTCCAATCATATCAATGCCCCACATAGCGAACGGCCATGGGGACGACATTAAGCTCAACGGATTTGGAGGCACGTGCACCTTATCAGCATAAATCTGGCATTTATGACACTTCCGCACATAATTGAAACATTGGGCCTCCATTGTCATCCAGTAATAACCTGCTCTCAACAGCTTCTTTACCATTGCATTCCCACTGGCATGGGTACCGAACGATCCCTCATGAACCTCTTTCATCAACTGGCTTGCTTCTGCATCATCAACACATCGGAGCAAGACCCAATCAAAATTTCTCTTATACAAAACCCCATCCTTATTCAGGTAGAATACCATGGCTAACCTCCGCAGAGTCTTTCTATCCTTCTTAGATGCTCCCTCAGGATATTCTTGCGTCTCTAGATAGCGTTTGATATCGAAATACCACGGCTTATCATCATCAGGCGCTGTATCAACAGCAAACACATAAGCCGGTCTATCCAGACGTCCAATCTCCACACTGGGGAACTGATTCCACCTCTGTACCTTAATCAAGGCAGCTAGAGTAGCCAAAGCATCTGCCAAAGGATTCTCCTCTCTGGGCACATGATGCAGCTTCACCTTGGTGAAAAACGTCAACAATCTCCTCGTATAATCTCGATACGGAACCAAATGAGACTGATGCGTATACCATTTCCCGTTAACCTGATTTATCACCAGAGCTGAATCTCCATATATGACAAGGTTCTTGATCCTCAAATCAATCGCCTCTTCAATCCCCAGTATGCAAGCTTCATATTCAGCTACGTTGTTGGTACACTCGAATGTTAGCCGGGCAGCAAAAGGAATGTGGGATCCTTTCGGCGTAACCAAAACAGCACCAACACCACTTCCATTCACGTTAACGGCCCCATCAAACATCAGAATCCATTCGGATTCAGGGTCAGGCCCCTCCTCCGGGATTGGTTCCTCGCAATCTTTCGATTTGAGAAACATGATGTCCTCATCAGGGAATTCAAACTTCATCGGTTGATAATCATCAATAGGCTGCTGGGCGAGGTAATCAGACAATATACTCCCCTTAATCGCTTTCTGAGAGGTATACTGAATATCATATTCTGTCAAAATCATTTGCCACCTCGCAACCCGTCCGGTCAATGCTGGCTTCTCAAAAATGTACTTGATTGGATCCATCTTGGAAATCAACAAGGTGGTATGAACCAGCATGTACTGCCTTAGTCGGCGAGCAGCCCAGACCAAAGCACAGCAAGTTTTCTCGAGCAGTGAATATCTTGTTTCACAGTCGGTAAACTTTTTGCTAAGGTAGTATATGGCATGCTCTTTTCGACCAGACTCGTCATGCTGCCCCAATACACACCCCATAGACCCCTCGAGGACTGTCATGTACAGAATTAACGGTCTTCCCTCCACAGGAGGCATCAGAATCGGAGGCTCTTGCAAATACTCTTTTATTTTTTCAAATGCCGCTTGGCAATCATCATTCCACCTGACCGTTTGATCTTTTCTTAACAATTTGAATATCGGTTCGCACGTGGCTGTTAGATGAGATATGAACCGTGAAATGTAGTTCAATCTACCTAAGAAACCACGAACTTCCTTCTCTGTTCTCGGTTCAGGCATTTCTTTTATTGCTTTTACCTTTGCAGGATCAACCTCGATTCCTTTCTCGCTCACAATGAACCCCAGCAATTTACCGGACCGCACTCCGAACGTGCACTTGTTCGGATTCAACCTCAGTCTGAACTGTCTCAGCCGGTCGAACAACATGGCCAAATCTACCAAATGCCCCTCTTCTGTTTGGGACTTCGCTATCATGTCATCAACATAGCATTCAATTTCATGATGAATCATATCATGAAACAAAGTCACCATGGCTCTCTGATAAGTAGCACCGGCGTTCTTGAGACCAAATGGCATCACCTTATAACAAAAAGTGCCCCACGGTGTAATGAACGTTGTTTTCTCCATATCATCTGGCGACATTTTGATTTGATTATAGCCAGAAAAGCCATCCATGAAGGAAAACACCGAGAATTGAGCTGTATTATCTACCAGCACGTCAATGTGAGGTAGCGGAAAATCATCTTTTGGACTAGCTCTATTCAGATCTCGGTAGTCCACACACATTCTCACTTTCCCATCCTTCTTCGGGACTGGCACAATATTCGCGACCCATGGCGGATAATTAGTGACAGCAAGGAAACCAGCATCCCACTGCTTCTGCACTTCTTCTTTGATTTTCATTGCCATGTCAGGTCGAGTCCTGCGCAATTTCTGCTTCACTGGAGGACAATCTATTCTCAACGGTAGCTTGTGCACAACGATATCGGTATCCAACCCTGGCATATCTTGATAAGACCAGGCAAAGATGTCGACATACTCTTTCAACAACACTACCATCCTACTCTTGACACTTTCCTCCAAAGCAGCCCCGATTTTCACTTCCTTCTTCATCTCGTCGGTACCCAGATTCACGACCTCAATCTGTTCCTCATGCGGCTGAATCACCTTCTCCTCTTGTTTTAACAACCTGGCTAATTCCCCTGGCAGTTCACAATCCTCTTCGTCTTCTTCTTCAGCAAGATAGATTGGATTGTCGAAGTCATATGAGGGTGTAACAGGATTGTTATCAATGAGATCCGGAGAAGAATCGCATCTGCATGAATGTTGATTCATGCATTGCTTTAGAACCGGTGTGAGAAAACAAAAAAGAAAAATGAAAACATTGCCATTTTTATTTTGTTTTTATTTTTAAACTGCAAAAATAAATGAAAAACAGGGAACACCGCTTTTAATTGAAAAACACCCTTTATTAATGATGCAAATTTGCAATTTTAAACATGAGGTGGCCCTTACAATGAACCATTACGTGTCGGGCAACACGTATGGCTTTCATGCAAATAAGAATGAAAACAAGAAAAATATTACTCTTCAAGGAGAGTGACCCGGATGATCTCTTCGGCCTTCCAGTTCTGGATTTCCATCCCTGGTGTGCACGGCTTTATCCATTGGTCGATGTCGCAGTCACTATCAGTATCTTCACTCATCATGCAGACATGATCCGGATCCAGCATTCCGGCGCTTGTGAAGGTAACCGACGTACGACCTCCTCTTCCTCGCCCTGAGCCTCGGCCCGGTTGATATCCAACCCCAAATCTGTCCTTCTTCTCAGGAACCTCCATCATTCTGCCCCAACCAGGAGCTCCTCCACTCTTAACCACCTCAGCAGCCTGTTTGTATGAAGCGATGGATGGTTTCTCTTCTTCCTGCTTTGCGAACAGAGCATTCTCCACCTTGACAGTTTCGAATGCCTGGCTAGGCGTCTCCCATATTTCTCCATCCATCTCCACGTACTTGAATGAAGACAGGTGGCTGACAAATATGTCCTCCTCTCCGCAGACGGTGACAACCTGGCCTCCCCAGACATACTTCATTTTCTGGTGCAAAGTCGATGTGACTGCTCCCGCAGCATGAATCCATGGGCGACCCAACAAGCAACTGTAAGCTGGCTGGATGTCCATAACATAGAAAGTCGACTTGAACACCTCAGGTCCAATCTTTACTGGCAATTCAACTTCCCCAAATACGGCTCGTTTTGACCCATCAAATGCCCGCACAATCAAATCAGTCGGGGTCAAAATCAGCCCATCACAGTTCAGCTTTGCCAAGGCTTTCTTCGGCAACACATTCAATGAGGAACCGGTATCAACCAACACATGCGACAGCACGGCTCCTTTGCATTCCATCGCTATGTGTAGCGCCCTATTGTGGTTCCTTCCATCCACCGTCAGGTCCATATCCGTAAAGCCCAACCCATGGCTAGCATGCACATTGGATACGACCGTCTCCAGTTGGTTGATGGTGATCTCTTGAGGAACATAAGCCTTCTTCAAAATTTTCAATAAGGCCTCCCTATGCCCCTCTGAGCTCAGCAGCAATGAAAGAATGGAGATCTTGGAAGGAGTTTGCTGCAAATGATCAACCAGTTTATACTCCGACTTTTTGATGATTCTCAAGAACTCTTCTGCCTCATCATCAAATTTGTTGTCCGACCCCGCAGGCGTCGGTGTCACCACTGGAGTATTTCCACTATCCACCACAGCCTTTCCTTTTGCCCTGGCTAAAGCCTCGGCCTTTTCTTTTTTATCTTTTTCTTCCTCCCCTCTCCTCAATGCATCAGGAGCAAACAGCCTACCGCTGCGAGTGAAACCGCTGGGACCGGCATTATCCACCTTCAGCACGGTGGTTTCACTTGCAGATTGTTCCTCCAACTTCTCGCCATTGCAGTACACTTCCCCACCATAATGCCACGGCACGGCATCATCTTTGTCGTAGGGAATCGGCCCAGGTACCGTGATGGTAACTGGAGCCTCCTCCACAAGGTTTGACAAATCCACCGGGTCATAATAAATAGTTATGGTGGAGACCTCCTCTTTTCCCTCTTTGTCAGCCCTCTCAACCAAGATAACCCCTTCGTCCATCAGACCCTGGACACACTTCCTCAGAAGCTCACAACCATTCACAGAGATAAGGCACTCAGCACAACCAGACCCGCAGCCCGGATAAACCCCATTCACCAGCAACTGACTTTTCAGCTCAACCAAAGGCGTCTTCAACTGACTCACATCAGACAGCCCAACTCGGTTCTCTGAAGAAATGGCATTCACCCCCCTCTGGCCATGCGCAGGCATGGGATTTGCATTGACATTAGGAGATGGCGCGAAATTGATGGCCTTTGAATCCACCAGGTCTTGGACTACGTGCTTAAAAGCTTTGCAGTCCTCAACGTTATGCCCGGGAGCACCTGAATGAAATTCACACTTGGCATTCTCATTATAACTGGCTGGCCTCTGATCAGGTCTTAAAGGCGCCAGCGTCCTCAATTGTACCAGCCCAAGATCCAGCAGTTTCTTCAACAGAAAAGAGTATGTCACGGGAGGTCTATCAAATTGCCGATCATTTGCCCTGCCCCTGACTTGGTATCCAGCCCTCTGCGGCCTCTGTTGAAACGGTTGTCTCTGTTGTTGCTGTTGTTGCTGTTGCGGTTGTGCTGACTGAGGCTCAGCAGGAATTGTTATCGCAGCAGTGTGCTGGAAGTAACGGTCCCTACTGGGTCCACGTTGTGTATAAACAGCGCTTGTGTCTCCTTCCTTTTTCCTCTGCCCACCATTATTACCGAATGGCTTCTTTGAACCAGAAGAAGAAGAAGATGCATTACCCTGGATCTTACCCAGCTTTAACCAACTTTCAATTCTTTCCCCTGCCACCACAATGTCAGAGAAATTGGTGACAGGACACCCCACCATCCTTTCCGCAAACGGCCCCTGCAGGGTCCCCATAAACAAGTCAGACATTTCACGATCAACAAGAGGAGGTTGAACTCTCGCAGCCAGTTCTCTCCACCGCTGGGCATACTCCTTGAATCCTTCATTATTTTTCTGAGACATACCCTGCAGCTGGGTACGACTCGGAGCCATGTCAGCGTTAAACTGGTACTGCTTGAAGAAAGCATCCCCAAGATCCTGCCAGTTCCTTATATCAGACGATTTCAGCTTAGTATACCATTCCAGGGAGCCTCCGGACAGGCTGTCCTGGAAGAAGTACATCCACAATTTCTGGTCCATCGTGTACGCAGATATCTTGCGGACAAAGGCTTGTAAGTGCGTCTCTGGGCAAGAACTCCCGTTATATCTGTCAAAACTGGGCGCCTTGAACTTCTGTGGGATCACAATCCCCTCTACCAGTCCCATGTTAGACATATTCACCACTCCAGGAGTGGCATAACTCTCCAACACTTTGATTTTCTCAGCCAGCAGCTGAATCTCCTTATTCTGAGGTGGAGCATTATACGGCACAAACGGCTCGTTCTGCATCGAGAACTGATCAGCCTCTCTGTCTTCCTCCTGGTCTTCATCGAACCCGTAGAACGGAGGCACAAAATTATCCTTCTGATTCTGACCCGGTTGGCCACCAGCACCACCAAGACCACCAGCATTATTCACGAGACCCACAGTCGTCCTCTTTCCACCGTCTCGGGACCCTTGCCCCTGGTTGGAGACTCCATCCAGGTTAACCCCACTGTTTGCTGCAGAAGCCCGCTCGAGCTTCTCAACCTTGTCTGCTAACGCTTTCTGACCAACTGCGAAACCTTGCATTATATTGATCAGCTCGTTCATCTTGTCTTTCAATTCGAGCATATCTGTACTGGGAAGCTCCATGAGTCTGGGAGTATTTCTTCTGGTATAATATCTGTGAGGGCGTGTGGAGTGCAAAGGTACTGTTCTTCGAGCGCGAGCAATGATTCCTATCACAAACACGCACGTTAGTAACAAACACCTGCAAAATAAAACACAGGTTATTATGATTATGCATGAATGCAGTGTCTATCCATATGAAGGACACTTCGTCTCTTGATCCTGGTATCATTGAGACAAGTAATAATCCGGCATCAATATTCTGATATTCAGCATCTGATTTTATCGTGCAGATCGGAGATATGTGATTCAACATGATACCCCCAACCATGTGTGTGCTTGTGTGAGTGCATACGGCAAAGCAAATAAAGCTTGAAGATCAAATACTGAATGAAAAGAACCATCACATAACCAAAAGCGCACAATCAGTGCCATAGTCATACATCAAGTCAAATAAAGTCAAATACAATCCTCCAGAATAGGAAAGAAATACAGACAAGTGAATTCCGTCAACAAGCCTGACGGTAATCCAATACAAATGAAAGATCTAGCTAGACGAGGGTCCCACAGATGGCCCTATCTCATCCTCCATCCTCGCGAACTCTGCGGCGAACCTGAGCTCGATGTTCTCCTGCTGTAGTCTCTCCACTTCCTTCTGATGAATCTTCATCTGCCTGAAGTAGTGGTCTCTCTCTGACATGTAGTGATCTCTCTCAGCCCTGAGCTTTGCTTTCTCCGCTTCCCACTCTGCAGCCAGAACTCGAGCTCTAGCATCCCTCTGATCTCGGACAAGGATTTGCCTCCTCTTCTCATCCTCAATGACCTGTGACGCTCTGAATAGCTTCTCCTTGGTGACGTCGTGCTCTCTGGTAGATGATGCTAATGCCTGATTAACCTTCCCATAGTAGGCTGTATCCATCTCAAAGCGTTTGGCTTCCAAGGCATGTCGCTTGTCTTGATCTTCCATCTTCACTTTGATCTCTTGATTAGATGCCTGAAACCGAGCAACACTTCTCTCCAACTCAACTCTCTCTGCAAGTAACTGATCTCTGGCCCTCTTCATCTCAAGGAATTCCTCCATGCTGACAGAAGAACTTGGACCCTCAATCCTAGGACACCCCAAATCACCTCCAGGAAATGGTAGAAATGTAACTTCAATTCTCTTCCGCAACCAATCTTCAAACAAAGGAAAATACCGACTGTTGACTTTGCCATAAGGAACCTTACCCTTCTTCTGGATATCTCGCCACTCATCCAATACTTGCCTCATCTTGGTCTGATTACCATCAATCGGGAAATAGAAGGACTCCTGAATCTCTCGTCCGAGAGGAGGACCCTCTACAGCAAACCCCATCTGTCTCCTGAGAAGCGTCGGGTTGTAATTAATGCAACCCTGAACCCCCACCAAAGGCACATTAGGTAAACTCCCGCAACTGCATATAAAATCTCGTCCAGCCAAACCATTATGAGTCCAAGCGATATCATCTGCCCGCAAACCCATCAACCTGAAGGACCACTTGACACTGGGATCGATATGAGGAAAGGCACCTCGAGAAGGCAAATACCCCATAAACCATCGGAAGAGCAACTGAGAACAGCATCTGATCAAGCCACCACGCCTCTTCTCATTCCTGTTATGCACTGAGTAGTAAACATCTCCGATCAGAGTAGGAATAGGGTTTCTCTGTATGAACAATCTGATAGCATTATGGTCCACAAAATTCTTCTGATTAGGAAACAGAACAATCCCATAAATGCTCACAGCAATCAGAGCACAAACCGTCTTCCAGTTACCCATAGCAACATGCTCCTTGGCATTAGCCTCCAAGAAACTCAAATGAAACCCGGGTAGCTTTCCCTTTTCCTTCAACCCTTCCTTGACCATTTCCGGACTCAAATAAAGAGCACGTGAAATTCCAAGGACATCTGGCTCTGCTCTGGTGACATGAAAAGGAATCTGATCTCGGATCTGAATACCCAGGATGCTAACATAATCCTCCATCAGAGGTCCCAATAGATAGTCTGGAAACACAAAGCACCTCAGCCCCGGGTCATAGAACTGGAGAAGAGTATGAATGGCACTCCTATCACTGTCAGTGAGTCTGAAAACCATCTTCAGGATACTACCGTATGCCTCTCTGAACATCCCCACATGGTCGGGAGTAATCAATGTTATCATCTCCTTAAGCACACCAATCTCTGGATCGAAGAAACTATATGCAATGTTGTCTTTCAGGCCGGTCCTCATATCTGAGCAGGAAGTCTCTCAACCAGGATATCAATCAAAAATGTCCCTGCATATGGATAAACATGTGTTAGATGCAGGTAAATGCAATATGTAATGATGCTGATGAATGAATGCAATGCGTTGCCATCCTCCAAGCCATCTGATCCTCTGCACTGAATCTGATCTCTGAACTGATCATAACCATCTGAGGAGTGTACAATCACAAATCTGACCCACGGGTTCCGAAATAAACGGAAGACAGATACATCATCATCATCATCAGTCTCTGAGCAGACACCCACAACCATCTGAATCGGCCCGGGGAATCCTGAAATAAACGGATCCCCACTGATAAATATCTCGGCCCGGGGAATCCTGAAATAAACGGATCCCCACTGATAAATGTCCACGGACAGCACTCCGGCGTCTCGGCAATAAATGGCCATAAATCTGACTCATAAATAAGACCCACGGAACAAAAAGTCACCATCTGAGTTACCATCTGAACATGCATCTGAAAGAATCACCCTCCCCTCACAGGTAAATTCTAAACAGGTCATCCTAAGGCGGATAATAGTCTTGACAATCGGGCAGAGATACTCAATGGGTTTGCCCTTTCGGGTGTGCCATTGTAGCTCCCTTAAGACCGTCTAAACCAAAGATCCGGGAAATGATCGGTCACCAGAGTCAATAACCCAGATGGAGTAACTCCAACAAAGCGGAATATCCACAGAGATGAGCACTACCAAATGAGCCTCGTCCGGCTTGTGGTACATCACGCTGCCAGGCACATGTTGACTTAACATGAAAGAGGCGACATGAGACCACACTAGTCCTAGGTGTATACTCGGGCCTGGGTTTTAGCCCCACTCAGAACACCCACCCCACACAGAGGAATCACCTGCTCAGAGGACGGCAACAACATGATAGTATGATGCATGCAGACATTAATGCAAATATAGATACACACTGGTTAGAATAATAAATGCAATAAATAACACACAATAAGCAACCCAAACTAATCCTAAAACGCTAGGAAGGACTCGCTTAGGGACGATGGACCAGCATAGGTCTACATCTTATAAGGGTCCCCAGCAGAGTCGCCAGCTGTCGCATCCTGCGAAAAAACAACCGGCGGGACTCAAATAAAAACACAACACAGAGCCGCCACTGCGCGTTATTTATCCCAAAATAGGGAAAGGAAACGCTCAGAAAAAACCTGGAAAGGAAATGGTCTCGCGACCAAAGAGAAAGGGTAAGGGAGTCGGTTACGCAAGGGGAAGGTATTAGCACCCCTCACGTCCGTCGTACTCGACGGGATCCACGTTCTAAAATAAAGAATAGGTTGCTAAACATCACACACACACACGGGGAACGCAAGTGGGGTTAAGAGGAGGAAGCTCGATAAGACGTCGCGTCTTATGCCTACATATCTTGTCTGGAACAAGAATCAGAGCCTCTGTAGTTCGGCTTACGCACGCCAAACAACACAAAACACACAAACAGACGGCAAACATGGAGCCCGACAACCACTGGATGGAATTACGTCGGCATCCGAACTAAAACACACTCAAAAGGGCAAACGTGGAGCCCGACTGCCAATCAATGGACTTACGTCGGCATCCGAACCAAAACACACAATCAGATAACAAGCAAACACAAATAAAAAGAAAAAGGTTGCCCGGAGAGGTCTCGCACGACCCCCTGCCTACATACCTCGTCTGGAATGAGGATCAGGGCGATGTAGTTCCCCTGAAAGGGACTGAATTGCTAGCCAGAAACCAGGGAAAGACACACTACTAGGGAGCTGGACTCGAGCCTAGTGTTGTCATGCATCGTTTACCCTAAGTTCGGTTTTCTATCCTACTTGCATAAGCAAACTACTCCTATCCAGGAAAGAAGCAAGCACACAAGCATACAGAATAATTCAAGCATACATCCAATGAGAACAAGCATCTCAAACAGATATCCACATAGCACGCACTATAACCAAACAAGTGGCTCACACAATAGGTTTGACTGCCTCAGCAAGTCATCTGTACGGGCTGTGTTTGCTCTTAACCTTGCCATTACGAGGCTAAGGTGAAGCAGATGAAAGGTGAAGTGAGGATGAGACCTCACAGCTCTTATCCCTGACCAGGGAGAGCTTCAGACAAATGAGCATGGGTCCAGAATGGGGGAACCCTTCTATACTCAGAGACTCTGACACAATGTGCACTGCACGGATCTTGGGCTTGTGATCTCAATGCTACAACCATGTAATGGGAGCAAGGAGAAGACTCACAGAATAGTGGGGGATAGATTGCATATCCCTACCTTCCACCAATTGCCTTGATTAAGGACTTTACCTGCTTAGGCACAATATTAAACAATCACAAACATTGCCTCTTAAGGAGGACTTCAGACAGTTTGCCCGGTCAAATAACAGACCGGGTCTCCAGACTACATGAAGTTAGGAAGTTATACCTCAATGCAAGTTGCTTAAGCAAAGCAAAGCAAAAGTTCACAAGGAACTGAGCAACTAAAAGTACCTGGAAACAATCAAACACAGTTAGTACTCAGACAGACAAACATAAACAGCAAATATTAATCATCCAGACTATACAAACTAATGCACAACAAAGCAAGCTCAACTCAAGCCCAAGCTTCACAACCTACAAAACAAAGTTGTGTTAGTGTACAAACATCCAATAAACTCAATTGAATTAACTTGGATCATTCTCCATGCACATTGCACCTTTTCATCCTGAAAATTCAATCAAATGTTAGAAACTAGACCACTAGGCCAAGCCTAGGGTCCAAAGGCAAGAAAAATTCCTAAACAGCAAGGGATCTCTAACCAAAGTCAAATTAATGTCAAACAAAAGCCCACACAATTAGTCCCATGTCCATATCATTCATCATGTTCCTTTTATGCACAAAACAAATCAAACTAGTTCAAATGGAACACCAAACATCCAAACAGAACTATTGCATTCAAATCCATATCAAAACAAATCCAAAAAATCTCAAATAAATTACACCTAAACAGGGTCTATTCAAGGTATGGCACACCAAACTTCAGCTTAATTGGGCAAAGGAAACCATGTCAATGAAAATCAACAAAAACAGACACAATTACATGCTCCAAATCACAACATCAACACATGCTTCCACTTCAAAAATTCATAAGTCCATGAAAACAATAAAGAAATGACTGGGACCAAAACAGGGATGTCATACAATGTGTCTATAACATTCCTACCAAATTTCATGATCATTCAATACCATATGAGCATTTCACATTAAATCTACCAACCTATGTCACATGAACTTGCAAATTCAACCACCAGAGATGAAAAATAGCAATCAATTTGAAAATGTCACATAAAATTCCATAAAAAATCACCTAGCATCTTAACATGTTAATGAACATCCATGCCAAATTTCACATTAATCCAACAAGTATAGGTCACTCAAACAAATCCAGCAAGTTGACATAATGAGGTGTGACACAAATTGTCACACCTAAGTTCAAAAATTCACATCTCAAAGGCCAGGTATCAAAAATTCATGAAATCTACATGTAAATAAACATCAGCCAGTCCACAATCATCACAAAAATTTCCAGACATTTATTTGTAAGCATGAGAATTTCACATTGGATTTGGCACAAGGTATCAAAATGTAGCACATGTTAAAGAACCCTAGGTCAAACATAATTTCTACCATGCACAACTTCAACCAATAGGTCAAAAAAATTCTAGAGTCAAAAACAAAGTCAACACAAAAATTCTCACATTTTTCTGATTTTTTATCAATTTTTTATGAATTTTTTAAAGTGTTTTATGATTTTTTAAGAATTTTTATGAATTAATATAATTAATTAGAATTCACTAATGGCATTATTGTAATTATATGGCGCGGGGGCGGTAAACATGTGGTTCAAATTTTCAAACGAAGTTTCGGATCAAACAGTGTTTTGCGCAGAAACTTCATCTCCTTCACCAGCAATGCCAAGAACACGTAATCATCAAATCATCACCAAAATGAGCAAACGAATACTCGTTAGAACCGTCTGAGCATGAGGATCTCAAATATCAAACTAATTTTGCCTACAAGTTCCTGAATCTCTCAAATCGATCGCCCTAGGGTTTTGGTTCGAAACTTCAAATCCAGATTTCTTAAGCTATAGTTCACTATAATCAAAACTAAACATATCACTGAATTCCACACGGTACGAGCTTTCAAACGCATATAACCATTAAGCATATCATGAGATTCGAAAAAATGCAAAACCTGGAATGGCAGTGATGTTACGAGCGTTCTTGAGCTTTAATTTCCACAAACAGGTGTAGAAGGATGATGAGGAAGGTGAAGAGAATGATTGCTTCAGTTCCAGGTTGCTTCTAGTGCTTGCGATCTTGATTTGCCATTGATGTAGCTTGTAGGTGCAGTCACGATTCAAAGCCTTTTTCAATCCAAACTCCACAAACAGTTGATGATGATGATGAAAGGAGATTGATGCAAAAAGAAATTCGAAGATTGATCAAGAAATGAGAGAGTTCTTGCCAATTTTGGTTTTGGTGTTCTTGAGGAATTTGAGAGAATTTCAAGAATTTGAGATCTGATTTTGGGAAATGTGTTTTTCTGTTATGATTAGATGATGATTATGAATATATATGATTGCTTAATCACCACTTAACCATGTTTAATTAACCAAATGGAATGTGTTAGTGAAATGGTTAATTTTCAAGTTAGGGACAAAATGGTACTTTCACATATAAGCCAATGCCAGCTCATTGACAGCTCACACACTCTCAAAATGACATGTGTGAGCTGTTGCAACTTGTTTCACTCTCATTGGATGCATATTTTGGAAATTCACTATGTGATGGCACTTTGTCCAATTTTACAAGTTCATTTTTCAAGCCAATTTCCAAATCACAAGGCCTAGCCATGTTATGATGATTCCAACAACTTTCAAATACCATTTATGAGGTGTTGCAAAAATCCCCACTCAAAAATTCCAATTATTTCACAAGTTGGACAATTTTGCCCTTGGTCCATTTTAACTGTCCAGTTGAAAATTGACTTTTTGCATTGATCACTTTTGAGAAAATCCAATTATGCACCATGAAAGTACATGTCAAATGGAGTTTGTTCATATAAAGAACTTGCAATTTGGACAAACCATGTGGAAATTATGGCCTCCTGATTATGGGTCATTTTTGAAATTCACTGAGCCATAATTTTCCAACCATACATGGGATTTTCAAGTTCTTGGACTTTTTGGAAAGGTGAGAACAAGATCTACAACTTTCATGTTGAACAAATTTTCATTTGAAGCTTCCTTGGACACGTGGTCTTGAGGTCAAAAACTTTCCATTTTAGGAAACTTCAATTACAAGTCACTTTCTATTTTTGGCAGTTTTTGTCCTGACTTGATTTTCTTCATTTTTAAGCTTTGAGATGTCAAATAACACTTGTTCCAACATGAATGAAGTGTATCCAACTCATTTCCACCTCCAAATCCATCAAATCATGTACAGTTGACCACAGTTGACTTTTTCATCTGATAGATGAATCTGGCAATGCATTGATCCAACTGAGCCCCAATCTTCAACTGAAATGGCTCAAGGGTGAAACCCTAGCCTCAATAAGCACAATATACTCATATAATGAACCCCATAACCATCATAGACTCCATCTCCTGATCATGCCCTGATTGGCCCAATGCAATTGATTAGGGTTGACTAGTGGTCAAAACCCTAATCTCAAGAAATCTGATCAATCTTCTGATGATGACAAACCATGATGATGATGTATCATTGCAATCAAGATGAAGACCAACATCCATTGAGAATCACAAAACCCTAATTCACAGCCCAATCCTCAGATGGCCCATGATCAGTCAATAAACCCTAGGCTTGCACTTAGACTTCTCCATCTTCTGATCAATACTTGGGAGGATGACTTGCACAATGTAACCACATGATATGCAACATGCAATTCCTAATGACCTAAAATGATATGCAATATGTTAAGCTTAGTCCCAAGAGAGGAGGGCAAATTTTGAGGTGTTACAGCTGCCCCTATTCAATCCACTGTGAACCTGTCGATACGAATAGCCTCGGCTTTCGGATGATCAGGATGAAGAGTGATTGAATACCAAGAACAGACGAACAATTTGCACTCTGATGGGAAAATAATTAACAACGCCTGTCAGCATCGGCGAAGAAACCAACTCGAAAAAGAACGTCGACCTGGATACCAAAATAAATGGTAACGCAGGGATAACCATGGTTTAAAAACCGCATCCGCTCGAGATTATCACTCTCTCTTCTTTTTATGCTTTTCTTGAACCCCATAATTTTCATTTTCTTGGTCTGAGAACCACCTCGGTCTGATTACCGGAACATCGGCCTGATCGCCACTTCGGTCTGAATACCGCCTCGGTCTGAACACCGGAAAATTGGCCTGAATACCACATCGGTCTGAATACCGGAAACTTCTTCGATCTGAGAATCGGAAATTGGGCCTGAACGCCACTTCGGTCTGGACACCGCCTCGGTCTGAATACCGGAAACTTGGCCTGAATGCCACAAGCTGCATCGATCTACATGTCGGAAGCTTCTTCGATCTGAAAATCGGAAATTGGGCCTGAACGCCACTTCGGTCTGGACACCGCCTCGGTCTGAACACCGGAAAGATTTCGGATTATCATTCCCATCTTCGCTCGACAGAAACTTTGATGCAACATCACCTCCCAAATAGTAACCACAGCTTGAGACTAGCTTATGCTTTTAATGATGCATGATTGATTTTTCTGCGTAATGCTCCATAATTATGGAAATGCTACGCGATTATTCATTTTTCTATGCGATATGCCATGCTATTTTTCCATGATGAATGCAAAAAAAGAAATATCCCCCTCAAGGGACTCTTCTGGGGAATACGAGACACTCTGCTGAGGAACTCATCAATGCTCCGATTCCACCCTGCTGGGGAATCACTGTTGCTGGGGATAAGGCAACCCTTGCTGGGGAAGAACCTCCTTTGCACCCAATCCACTCAAGAAACTGCTGGGGATAAGCACCACCAACACTCTGTGGGGATACACCAATCTTGACTTGCTAGGGATATCAATCCTGACTCCGCTTCGGGAAAACCCTCACAGATACCTGCTGACTTCACTGGGGAAATGTTCACAGATACTCCGCTGGGGAAAATAGCAATCTCCGGACTCAACTGGGGATGCATCACTCTATCACCTGCTGGGCAACCCTCCTGACCCTGCTAGGGAAACGAATACTACTCCGCCGGGGACAACCCACGCAACCCATAGGCAGAATCCGCTCAGCTGGGGATGCAAAAATCCATCCGTCCGCTACGGAAACTTGTCCAATCCACAGGTAGGATGAACACTGCTGGAGATATATTTTATTGAAACCCGCTCCACTCGGGGAATAGCAACCTTCAGACCTGGCTGCTGAGGAAACACCATTGTAAACCTGCCGGGGATAACCATCTTGACTCGGCTGGAGAAGTCCACAGACTTTGAATCTGCTGGGGAGCTAGTCCTCTGATTCTGCTTGGGGACCTAGCTGGAAAAATGAGAAAAGTTGGTACAGAACACCCGTCGACTCGTCGAACCACGGTATCTACCTCCCAATCTCGTATCAGCTTTCTACTTTTGAGAACTCCCAGACTCGTCTAGACCCTTTCTGCTCCATCATCTTGTACTCCCAATCGCTCGGCGCTCGACGAGAAACGTATTCCTGGGATTTATACATACTTTTCAATTTTCCGACTTTGAAGAGTCTTCTTGATTAATTCCAAAGGTCGTCGTACGTCTCTCGTCGTCTCTTCATCGCCCTCCTTCGTGCACTCGTCCCTGATCGAACTCTGCGGGGAATTACATACTTTCAAATCTTTCGACTTTGAAGAGTCTTCTTGATTATCATCAAGGATCGTCGTACGTCGCAACGTTTCTTCATCGTTTTTCATTCATTCGTCCCTGCGCGAACTCTCTGGGGATTTGTTTCATCAACAACTTCCACATCACAACCTGCAAGTGAGTGAAAATATCTAACAGTACCTGCAAAACAGATCGTTAGATAAAACCGTGCCCCAGGCGTGTCAAGATTTCAACACTTGGGTCACTCAACCTTCCAAATAAGATTTCAAGCTTTCCATCTTATAAACATGCATTGGAAGGAAACCTGTATGTTTTAAAAATGCAAAATTCTTTATCAAAAAAATATCTGGATGTTTTTGCAATCAAAGCGGTAATGAAAACAAAAACAAAATTATTTGACTGAATATGCATTTTATTGATTGGAAAAGTGTGTGTGGTTCAAATTGAGCAAATACAGAGGAAGCAATTCCTGAAAAGAGGTAATTGCACAAAAGGAAAAATCTATCCTAATGGCAATGTGAAACCCGTGATCTCATCGAGTTCCAACTCGGTTACACCTCATATGTCCTCAGACTCTCCACGCTTTCTGCCTTCTGAACAAGACGTTTCTGATTGATCCCTACCGGGTATTATCCATGATGCTTTAACCAAAGCGCAAACGATCATGCTGGACGCAGTTGTCCGTTTCAATCCCTCTTTTGCCTGGACCGCCCTTTCGGGTTTTCAGTCCACTGGGATACCCTTTTTTGCCCAAGTCGCCTTTTCAGGTTTTCGACTTGCCGGGTGTACATTTTTTATTTTTATATCCCTAATTTTTGCCCGAACCTTTTCTTTCTGTTTTTGGTTCGCCGGGATGCCCATTTTTGCCTGGACTATTTTATTCTTTTCGTCCAGCGGGTCAATTTATACGAAGTATTTTTTAACTGCGTCCGCATTCACAGGGGATGGAAAATCTTCGCCATCCATGGTCGTTAACAACAAGGCTCCGCCAGAGAAAACCTTCTTGACCACGAATGGACCTTCATAATTCGGCGTCCATTTGCCCCTACGATCGTTTTGAGGAGGAAGAATCCTTTTCAGCACCATATCACCTACGTGATATACCCGAGGTCGCACCTTTTTGTCAAAAGCACGCTTCATTCGCTGCTGATACAACTGCCCATGACAGATGGCTGCTAGCCTCTTTTCCTCAATCAGGCTCAACTCTTCATACCGGGTCCTTACCCATTCAGCCTCTTGCAATTTCACGTCCATCAGGACTCTCAAAGAGGGAATCTGAACTTCAACAGGTAACACAGCCTCCATCCCATATACCAATGAGAAAGGAGTTGCCCCAGTAGATGTGCGCACCGACGTTCGATACCCATGCAATGCAAACGGCAACATCTCATGCCAGTCTTTGTAGGTAACCACCATTTTCTGCACAATCTTCTTAATATTCTTATTGGCTGCCTCAACCGCCCCATTCATCTTCGGACGATAGGGAGAAGAATTATGATGCTCGATCTTGAATTCCCGGCACAACTCTGCCATCATCTTATTATTTAAATTAGAACCATTATCAGTAATGATTCTCTCGGGAACCCCGTATCTGCAAATGATGTCTCTCTTGAGAAATCTGGCCACTACCTGCTTCGTCACGTTCGTATAAGAGGCTGCTTCTACCCACTTGGTGAAGTAATCAATAGCCACTAATATGAATCTGTGCCCATTCGAAGCTGTAGGCTCTATCTTTCCAATCATATCAATGCCCCACATAGCGAACGGCCATGGGGACGACATTAAGCTCAACGGATTTGGAGGCACGTGCACCTTATCAGCATAAATCTGGCATTTATGACACTTCCACACATAATTGAAACATTGGGCCTCCATTGTCATCCAGTAATAACCTGCTCTCAACAGCTTCTTTACCATTGCATTCCCACTGGCATGGGTACCGAACGATCCCTCATGAACCTCTTTCATCAACTGGCTTGCTTCTGCATCATCAACACATCGGAGCAAGACCCAATCAAAATTTCTCTTATACAAAACCCCATCCTTATTCAGGTAGAATACCATGGCTAACCTCCGCAGAGTCTTTCTATCCTTCTTAGATGCTCCCTCAGGATATTCTTGCGTCTCTAGATAGCGTTTGATATCGAAATACCACGGCTTATCATCATCAGGCGCTGTATCAACAGCAAACACATAAGCCGGTCTATCCAGACGTCCAATCTCCACACTGGGGAACTGATTCCACCTCTGTACCTTAATCAAGGCAGCTAGAGTAGCCAAAGCATCTGCCAAAGGATTCTCCTCTCTGGGCACATGATGCAGCTTCACCTTGGTGAAAAACGTCAACAATCTCCTCGTATAATCTCGATACGGAACCAAATGAGACTGATGCGTATACCATTTCCCGTTAACCTGATTTATCACCAGAGCTGAATCTCCATATATGACAAGGTTCTTGATCCTCAAATCAATCGCCTCTTCAATCCCCAGTATGCAAGCTTCATATTCAGCTACGTTGTTGGTACACTCGAATGTTAGCCGGGCAGCAAAAGGAATGTGGGATCCTTTCGGCGTAACCAAAACAGCACCAACACCACTTCCATTCACGTTAACGGCCCCATCAAACATCAGAATCCATTCGGATTCAGGGTCAGGCCCCTCCTCCGGGATTGGTTCCTCGCAATCTTTCGATTTGAGAAACATGATGTCCTCATCAGGGAATTCAAACTTCATCGGTTGATAATCATCAATAGGCTGCTGGGCGAGGTAATCAGACAATATACTCCCCTTAATCGCTTTCTGAGAGGTATACTGAATATCATATTCTGTCAAAATCATTTGCCACCTCGCAACCCGTCCGGTCAATGCTGGCTTCTCAAAAATGTACTTGATTGGATCCATCTTGGAAATCAACAAGGTGGTATGAACCAGCATGTACTGCCTTAGTCGGCGAGCAGCCCAGACCAAAGCACAGCAAGTTTTCTCGAGCAGTGAATATCTTGTTTCACAGTCGGTAAACTTTTTGCTAAGGTAGTATATGGCATGCTCTTTTCGACCAGACTCGTCATGCTGCCCCAATACACACCCCATAGACCCCTCGAGGACTGTCATGTACAGAATTAACGGTCTTCCCTCCACAGGAGGCATCAGAATCGGAGGCTCTTGCAAATACTCTTTTATTTTTTCAAATGCCGCTTGGCAATCATCATTCCACCTGACCGCTTGATCTTTTCTTAACAATTTGAATATCGGTTCGCACGTGGCTGTTAGATGAGATATGAACCGTGAAATGTAGTTCAATCTACCTAAGAAACCACGAACTTCCTTCTCTGTTCTCGGTTCAGGCATTTCTTTTATTGCTTTTACCTTTGCAGGATCAACCTCGATTCCTTTCTCGCTCACAATGAACCCCAGCAATTTACCGGACCGCACTCCGAACGTGCACTTGTTCGGATTCAACCTCAGTCTGAACTGTCTCAGCCGGTCGAACAACATGGCCAAATCTACCAAATGCCCCTCTTCTGTTTGGGACTTCGCTATCATGTCATCAACATAGCATTCAATTTCATGATGAATCATATCATGAAACAATTTCACGATTCAAAGCCTTTTTCAATCCAAACTCCACAAACAGTTGATGATGATGATGAAAGGAGATTGATGCAAAAAGAAATTCGAAGATTGATCAAGAAATGAGAGAGTTCTTGCCAATTTTGGTTTTGGTGTTCTTGAGGAATTTGAGAGAATTTCAAGAATTTGAGATCTGATTTTGGGAAATGTGTTTTTCTGTTATGATTAGATGATGATTATGAATATATATGATTGCTTAATCACCACTTAACCATGTTTAATTAACCAAATGGAATGTGTTAGTGAAATGGTTAATTTTCAAGTTAGGGACAAAATGGTACTTTCACATATAAGCCAATGTCAGCTCATTGACAGCTCACACACTCTCAAAATGACATGTGTGAGCTGTTGCAACTTGTTTCACTCTCATTGGATGCATATTTTGGAAATTCACTATGTGATGGCACTTTGTCCAATTTTACAAGTTCATTTTTCAAGCCAATTTCCAAATCACAAGGCCTAGCCATGTTATGATGATTCCAACAACTTTCAAATACCATTTATGAGGTGTTGCAAAAATCCCCACTCAAAAATTCCAATTATTTCACAAGTTGGACAATTTTGCCCTTGGTCCATTTTAACTGTCCAGTTGAAAATTGACTTTTTGCATTGACCACTTTTGAGAAAATCCAATTATGCACCATGAAAGTACATGTCAAATGGAGTTTGTGCATATAAAGAACTTGCAATTTGGACAAACCATGTGGAAATTATGGCCTCCTGATTATGGGTCATTTTTGAAATTCACTGAGCCATAATTTTCCAACCATACATGGGATTTTCAAGTTCTTGGACTTTTTGGAAAGGTGAGAACAAGATCTACAACTTTCATGTTGAACAAATTTTCATTTGAAGCTTCCTTGGACACGTGGTCTTGAGGTCAAAAACTTTCCATTTTAGGAAACTTCAATTACAAGTCACTTTCTATTTTTGGCAGTTTTTGTCCTGACTTGATTTTCTTCATTTTTAAGCTTTGAGATGTCAAATAACACTTGTTCCAACATGAATGAAGTGTATCCAACTCATTTCCACCTCCAAATCCATCAAATCATGTACAGTTGACCACAATTGACTTTTTCATCTGATAGATGAATCTGGCAATGCATTGATCCAACTGAGCCCCAATCTTCAACTGAAATGGATCAAGGGTGAAACCCTAGCCTCAATAAGCACAATATACTCATATAATGAACCCCATAACCATCATAGACTCCATCTCCTGATCATGCCCTGATTGGCCCAATGCAACTGATTAGGGTTGACCAGTGGTCAAAACCCTAATCTCAAGAAATCTGATCAATCTTCTGATGATGACAAACCATGATGATGATGTATCATTGCAATCAAGATGAAGACCAACATCCATTGAGAATCACAAAACCCTAATTCACAGCCCAATCCTCAGATGGCCCATGATCAGTCAATAAACCCTAGGCTTGCACTTAGACTTCTCCATCTTCTGATCAATACTTGGGAGGATGACTTGCACAATGTAACCACATGATATGCAACATGCAATTCCTAATGACCTAAAATGATATGCAATATTTTAAGCTTAGTCCCAAGAGAGGAGGGCAAATTTTGAGGTGTTACACATAGTTGGTTCTCTCTAAGCATGTCAAGAAACGTGGATGATCAATTTGGTAGAATAAATTACAGCGAAGAATCATGGAGCAATTACCATGAAGATTGATAGCATGTCGGCTATCAATCTGGCAAAGAATCCAATAGCACATAGAAAAAGTAAACACGTCGAAATGAGGTTCCGTTATCTTCGAGAGCAAGTAGAAAATGGGAAGTTGAACTTGGAACACTGTAGAACTGAGAATCAGATTGCACACATCATGACGAAAGGTGCGCATGTCGAAGTGTTCAAAAGACTAAGGACAATGATGAATGTAGATAGCTTAGACACAATGAATTAAGTGATGTGTTGTGAATATTAATCTTTGTGTCAAAGCATCATTTCAACAAAGTCTGTTGTTGTTGAAATGTCGAAGAAGTGTATATCGAGAGAATTTTGACTTAGCTTTATTTGTTTGTTTTAGCTGAGTTAGTTAGGTTAGTTGGAGATTGCTTGGCGTGCGAGCAATATCAATCTATAAATAGGGAGGTATCCTATTATTGTAAAGTGCATATGAATGTATTTGAGAGAAACTATTTAATAAACTTTAGTTTGAAGGCAGAGAGAAACTTTTCAGAAACATTCTTCTTCTTCCCCTTTTCTCCCAAAAACTCTAATTTCTCTTTTCTTCCCCAATTCATTTTTCTTCTTAAATAATCATTATACAACATAATTGTAGGTGTTTAATTGGCTGCATTATATGGTAAAACACTAATGTCTTGACTGATGTCATGACATGTATATGTGACTACATTGTAGTTACTGCAGGACTAGCTAACACAGGATTATTGAATGCTGTGACATTCATACCTGTCAACAGATACTAAGGAACAGAAGTTCTGTTAGAACTTAGTATTCATTTGCAGTCTGGTTATCAAGGAAGAACCAGACCTGGCATAAGGCCTACTGACTGAATGTCAAACTGGATGTTGTGACATTCATCATTGACAGCAGCTACTGAAGATTAGGCAGAGTGGTGTTCTGCTATACTTCAGCATAAAACTTAGTTTGTTCTTCAAGAGAATAACAGAACTAACTTAAGGCCAAATGTATAAATGTTAAGTTGGACACTTTGACATTTATTAATGTAAGCTGTTACTGTAGTATGGTCATTTTGATCATGTACAGGTCAGCAAATTGTACAGTCTATTTTCTGGAAAAACAGACTCAGCATATGGACCTTGATGTCAAGCTGAATGTCGTGACATTCGTGCCTGACAGCATATGCTATATTGTAGGTTGTTCAGTTTTCTGTTTCAGCTTTTCTTGGGCTATTCTTCAGGAAGTCAACAGCTTAGAGAAAATCCAGGAAACCAACAACCAAGCTACAATTAAGGAACCTAACAAATAGCCTATTTGTTAGCACACTAATATGTGGAAATTAGTTAGAATCCTATGTGGCATTAATTGTGGAGGTCTTGAGATATTTTAGTAACTAAATGGGGAGATATTTTAGGAACTAAATATGGAGATATTTTAGGAACTAAATATGGAGATATTTTAGGAACTAAAGGATTGAAGACCTTGTTTGTAGCAGAAAGTTTCTGCTGATGTTGTAACAGCAAAGGAAAGTTTGCTGCGATTTCTGAAGGCCCAAATCCACTTGGGTGATTAGGTTATAAATAGCTGATTGTAATCTGGTCTTTGTAAGCCTCCTAGGATGAATTTTTAGGGGTGTGTGTAAGGTAAACCTCCCAACCTGTGGGATGGTTACCATGTGTTTCTCAGTGGTAAAAGCTGAGAGTTTTTGTAACTCAAGCCTGTAGGCAAGAGTGATTTTGTTCTTGAACGAAGCTGTGAAGCAAGTTCAAGTTGGTTAGCATTACATTGTGATTGTAGTGATAGGAATGGAAACTGGAGGTTTCTATCTAGGAGTTCCTAGGTATAGATTGCATTGGGTAGGGATTAAGTGATAAGTTGTAAACGGGTGAGTTTAGCTTTGAATTGATACTACTAATAGTGGATCTTCTTCCTGGCTTGGTATGCCCCCAGACGTAGGTGATGTTGCACCGAACTGGGTTAACAATTACTTGTGTTTTTACCTTTTGCATGTTATAATTTTGTCAGTTATAAAACAAGGTAAACCTGTAATGCTGTAACAGATGATGTTCAAATCAATGTTGAGACATCATGCTGATAACTATGGAAGAAAACAACAGAAGTGAGTGCTAGGTTTGATTTCTGTTGAGTCTTTCTTCCTGAAGCACAGAACCAGGGGTTCATACATTCTAGAGTGACATAGAATGAGATGTAGTGACATCTGTGAACCTGTGCATATTAGTACAGTGGTTAATAACTATCTTGCTGTATTAGTTACAATGTTAGATCAGATGTCATAACATCTGAATTCTGACTACACCAGAATTTCAATTGGTATCAGAGCAGGCATCCTGTTCTGCTTCTGGATGAGATCCATGGGTGATACTTTCTGGTATCTTGCAAGGAGTTATGTTAGTACTGATGCTGGAACCTGAGAAAGGTTCTGTAACTTCCCTGAATGGTCCCTTGAAGTAGGTGGATGGACTGTTCATGACAGGAATGGTGTGTACCTGTCTCTGGAGGGTGGCAATTGGCCTGTATGTGGGACAGCTGTGCCAGTATTGAATCACATTCAAACTTGGTATGGTCTTGGAGGCTGATCTGGTGAAGTGTGTGTTCATAGGTTGAGTTGTATTATGATTTCCGCTGCATAATACCTGGCAAAACTCAAACTCTGATGTTGTTTCCCCTCATGTGGATGAAAGGCTGCTGTATTCAAGATCTCATCATAATCTACTGAAGATGTCAAAGATACTTGAGTCCCCTCAAGTCCACTCATCATGACGTTCTCACTTCAGGATAGTAAGAATCACTTAATCACTGATTCTTTTACTCACTTGAGTAGGGTGTATGAAGACCTTGAAGACCTTCAAGGAAGGTTTGTTCCAAGGAGGTGGAACTAATGTTCTATGCGATGTTAGAACATGTTATTCAACAAGTATGCAGCTACTGGTTGAAGAGCAGATGTTTTTAGGTATCAAACAAAGGGATACTTCTGTTTGGAACCTACTCCTGACCTGGAAGAGGAGACATCTGTGTGTGCTAAGTTGACAAGGGTAGGGTCAACTGTGTGTGTGCTCAAGAAGGTCACCTTTAGAAGTCTGATCTCTAGAAGTTGAGCTGGTTGAGATGTGACATTGTGCAATCTCCTGCTGTTAGGCATCTCCCTGCAGTTTGATCAGGGTTGGATAGTTGTTCCCTGAAGTACTATGGTGTGTTGGAAGACAAGTCTCCTGGATGTTAGCAGTCAATAATGGGGTAACCTGACTGTGATATCATTTAAGGGGGTTGTAACCATGAATCTTGGTATTCAAACACCACGTTCAGAAGTGGCAGTTCTTACTAGGAGTGAGAATATGAAGATTCAGTGGCTGGTTGAGGTAATATGCTCTGGCAATGCATATCTACTATTGACTGGTGCTGTTTGTCTCACTAGTACTTATGGTCAGCTGAAGTCTGATTGGTGTGAGTGGAGGAGTTAGTTGCCACTGGTAGGGATAGTGTATGTCATGTTGAGACATATGTGTACAATGCATGGATCTTGGTGTGGAGTTTCCATGATTGTTAATTTGAGGGGGAGTTTTGGTTAACCTCCTCAAGTGTGGTCAGCCTAGGGTCTGGTTGGCTGTTGACCTGTGTCACATGGGTTCTGGTTGTTGTGTGACACATTTGCAAGGAAGGATTCATCTCTCTCATTCCTAAGGGTGAATCTAATCTGGAAAGAGTCTCAAGACTATTGAGGTGCTTGCAAGCAGAAGATGTTGACACAAGAAGAGTACTTTCAAAGTATTCTTATGGTGGAAGTATCTGAAAGGAAAATTGGGAAAGGATTTAAGATCGATGTCTACTTGTGCCAAGTACAAGTGTGTAATTGATTATCCTTGGAGCTCAAGATAACGGATGTTCTTAAAGATGTTGGAACATCACTTCTTCAAGACCCTGTGCAGAAACACAGGAAGGATAGTACATTGGCGTATGATCTATCTCTTTGGTGGCAGCAAAAGCATATGATCTCTGAAAAGGTTTCCTGGCAAGAAACTTGATTCAGCCTTGGTATGTACAAGAAGAAGAAGACATCATAGTCTTGATGGTGGTTACTTGGATCAGTTTATTTCTGATCTAGGTAAGGAAGTGCATTAGCTTATGCACACTGTGGAGTCAAGAACAAGTGGCAGCAATCTTGACATCATGGAAACAGCCTGGCCTTAGGATGTGAAATCCTTGGTAGAGCTGAAGGGTTAGTGTCTAACTGGTCCTTCTGAAGACTCATACATCAGAGTGTTTGATGTCTTTGGAGAAGAAGCAGGGATTCATCAAGGTGTGAGCTTGGATGACTTAACTGCAAACCAGCAGGATGGAGGTTGTTTACTCAAACTTGGTTCCACAATCAAGTCTATGAGAACATTGAACTCTTGTTCTGTGAAGGGAGGAAGTTCTTTCAAGTGGCAGAAGAAGGAGCTGAACTCAACAGCTAGATGTCAAAACACAATGTTGTGACATTTGGTTCAACATCAGACTCTTAGTTGGTGAAGTGGCACATCAACTTGAGATAGAAAGGTCTACAGGGTTGTAGATTGGATACTTCAAAAAGCTTGAAGTTCAAGTCTCACTTGGAAGGTCAGAATATCTTTGGGAGAAGTCTGATAAACTTGGGGAGGTCAAAAAGCAGCATTTGACCTTTTCATATGAGGATTCATGAAGGAGGTAATCAACCAGTGGCATTTGGTCTATCTCAGGAGTGAGTTCGAAGAATCAAGATAATCCATATGGCAGTTGATTATTCTTGAGGAAAGTCTGAGACAAATTACTTTTGAGCAGAAAAGTAGTAAGTTGAAGACTAAAGGAGGTGTTTTCTATTCATCCCTTGGAGCTTGTGGTAGGAGTTCTGAGCTATCTATGGAAGATTATCTCTTGTAATGGGATGAAAATGTATATGTCCCAATGTATGTCTGGGTTCTTCTTGATCAACCCGGTGACTCAGTGATATCTGAAGACTATCAGATGGTGTGCCTTGTCCTGTTATGAAGGATGTCCCAGCTGATGTTAGAACATCTTGTGAAGTGGTCTTCTGTTCTGGTTAGAAGAGAGATTGACACAGAGTGTGAATGTGTTCAGCTAAGAGGGTTGAACAGAGGGTGTGCTCTTGAAGACATGAAGATGCGTCTTATGTTTTCCATTCATCAAGTGGTCTGGAGTCTCTTTGAATCAGGAAGTATGTGAAGGTCCAACTTTGGGATGTTGGATATGCCCATGTGTGATCTCCAAGCTTCAAGAGGAGAATGGGTTGTTCATGACAGGGGGAGTTCTGTCCTTGCACTGCAAGTAATCATCAAGCTTGTGGTCTATGTGTTCTCAGATAACAAGGTTTGGAAACCTGTTAGCTAGTGGGATAAAGTTGGTATGTGTCAAGGCTGAGTGAGCAGAAGAATGTCTGACCGGATGTCATGACAATATGGAAGCATATGCCAGTAGGACATTCTGGCTGGTACAGGTGCTGGAGTTACAGCAGCTGTTATTTGATGAATGCACAGATTTAGGGGGAGAAGAAGTACCCTTGTGCATGTGTGTATTACTAGTAGCCATAACTAGTAATTGTTTTTGCTCCTGCTGCTGACTAAACTACTATTATGTGGTTTAAACTGCTGATAGTTTGCCTTGTTAACAAAAAGGACAGAGTATTCACAAGATGTCATATGTGATGTCTTAACATAAGATATCTTATGTGCCTGGTGGAGTTCAAGAAAGTGCTCATGCAGGAGTGGATCAAGATGTCAGACTCAAAGTCTTGGAATCTGATATGGTTGTACCTACTGTAAAGCAAAAGTGGGTGATCACTTGATCGAAGCTGTGAAGCAAGATCAAGTGGATGTTAACTTGGTTGAAACTGTGAAGTAAAACCAAGTCTGGAACTCTGTCATTGTGCTCTGACTATGTTGTTGGCTTTGGCAACATTTGTGACAAAAAGGGGGAGTAATAACCACCAATACCCCTGACAAACAGATACCCCTGACAAACAGAGTGGGTCTCTACAACAGACTCTCATGACAGATATGAAGATTCCCCCCCCCCCCTGCAGCTGATGTTGAAGTTTAGGTGCAACTTCTAATATATATGTGCTGCTATGTGAAGTTTTCATTTAACTTCCATGTGTGTGAGTGTGCTGCCACTCTGAGTGTATTAGCTAGTAGTATTCCGCTGCCATGAACTCTGTTATGGGGATCAAAGTGTTTTAGCCAAAAATTTGCCAAAGGGGGAGTTTGTAGGTGTTTAATTGGCTGCATTATATGGTAAAACACTAATGTCTTGACTGATGTCATGACATGTATATGTGACTACATTGTAGTTACTGCAGGACTAGCTAACACAGGATTATTGAATGCTGTGACATTCATACCTGTCAACAGATACTAAGGAACAGAAGTTCTGTTAGAACTTAGTATTCATTTGCAGTCTGGTTATCAAGGAAGAACCAGACCTGGCATAAGGCCTACTGACTGAATGTCAAACTGGATGTTGTGACATTCATCATTGACAGCAGCTACTGAAGATTAGGCAGAGTGGTGTTCTGCTATACTTCAGCATAAAACTTAGTTTGTTCTTCAAGAGAATAACAGAACTAACTTAAGGCCAAATGTATAAATGTTAAGTTGGACACTTTGACATTTATTAATGTAAGCTGTTACTGTAGTATGGTCATTTTGATCATGTACAGGTCAGCAAATTGTACAGTCTGTTTTCTGGAAAAACAGACTCAGCATATGGACCTTGATGTCAAGCTGAATGTCGTGACATTCGTGCCTGACAGCATATGCTATATTGTAGGTTGTTCAGTTTTCTGTTTCAGCTTTTCTTGGGCTATTCTTCAGGAAGTCAACAGCTTAGAGAAAATCCAGGAAACCAACAACCAAGCTACAATTAAGGAACCTAACAAATAGCCTATTTGTTAGCACACTAATATGTGGAAATTAGTTAGAATCCTATGTGGCATTAATTGTGGAGGTCTTGAGATATTTTAGTAACTAAATGGGGAGATATTTTAGGAACTAAATATGGAGATATTTTAGGAACTAAATATGGAGATATTTTAGGAACTAAAGGATTGAAGACCTTGTTTGTAGCAGAAAGTTTCTGCTGATGTTGTAACAGCAAAGGAAAGTTTGCTGCGATTTCTGAAGGCCCAAATCCACTTGGGTGATTAGGTTATAAATAGCTGATTGTAATCTGGTCTTTGTAAGCCTCCTAGGATGAATTTTTAGGGGTGTGTGTAAGGTAAACCTCCCAACCTGTGGGATGGTTACCATGTGTTTCTCAGTGGTAAAAGCTGAGAGTTTTTGTAACTCAAGCCTGTAGGCAAGAGTGATTTTGTTCTTGAACGAAGCTGTGAAGCAAGTTCAAGTTGGTTAGCATTACATTGTGATTGTAGTGATAGGAATGGAAACTGGAGGTTTCTATCTAGGAGTTCCTAGGTATAGATTGCATTGGGTAGGGATTAAGTGATAAGTTGTAAACGGGTGAGTTTAGCTTTGAATTGATACTACTAATAGTGGATCTTCTTCCTGGCTTGGTATGCCCCCAGACGTAGGTGATGTTGCACCGAACTGGGTTAACAATTACTTGTGTTTTTACCTTTTGCATGTTATAATTTTGTCAGTTATAAAACAAGGTAAACCTGTAATGCTGTAACAGATGATGTTCAAATCAATGTTGAGACATCATGCTGATAACTATGGAAGAAAACAACAGAAGTGAGTGCTAGGTTTGATTTCTGTTGAGTCTTTCTTCCTGAAGCACAGAACCAGGGGTTCATACATTCTAGAGTGACATAGAATGAGATGTAGTGACATCTGTGAACCTGTGCATATTAGTACAGTGGTTAATAACTATCTTGCTGTATTAGTTACAATGTTAGATCAGATGTCATAACATCTGAATTCTGACTACACCAGAATTTCAATAATCATCTCTCAACCAATGTCTGATCGCTTCAATGAAGTGATGAGTGAAGAATAAAAGGAGTAATTAATTAGAAAGATTGATTCTTGTTCATCAAGATTGATTCGGAATTCTCCAAAATTTGGTGAAATTCCACATTAGGAATTCGTCATAATTCCAACAGTATTTTCAATCAAGGCGGAAATTGTTGAGATTTGTTGAAAATATACATGTTCATACTCTTTATGATGGAGTATGATTGTCGGTGAAGACAATGAAAGCTTATGTATTATTTTCAATCAAGGTGGATATTATTGAGGTTGGTTAAAAATATAAATGTTGAATAAATGTCACATCGCTTAATTTTGTGAATGAAGAGAGAGTCCAAGGATATGTATATGATACAAGTTCTTTTAAGTCTCACATCGTTTATTTTTGTGAAGGAAGTGGGGGTTCCAAGACTATATATAGGATTCAAGTTCTTCATTCCAAGATGTATCAATCAAAAGCACTTTAAACTTGTAATTAACTTTCTTTGTTCTCTTATTATCTTGTATTAAAGTGTTGTGGAATGTAGTTAAATATTTATTTTGAAAGGTGTTGTGTTGTGATTATGTTCCTCTTTTTTCTATATGTTATATATATATATATATATATATATCTATATATATATATATATATATATATATATATATATATATATATATATATATATATATATATATATATATATATATATATATATATATATATATATATATATATATATATATATATAATTTAAAAATTCAATTAAGCTACTTCAATTGTTAATCTTGATAAATTAATTTGTACATATAATAATATGAAATATTAACTATATAGATTAATAGATCATAATGATTTTTAAAAGTGTCAAACTTAAATTTGAAGATAAATTTAATAATACTTAGTAAGTCAGATATATAACTTTAAAATTTCACTACTACAAACAACACTTTTAACGTTGTACGCGAAAGAGATGTAACCTCGTTTGTCGATGCGAAGTAACAAAGGGCGACATGAAAAATACGCACTTTACCTCTCGGTTTTAAAAAACCCGAAGGATATGTGATAAAGTCACGGGTTCGATCTCCATGGATACCTTTTTGGAATTCTGAAATGGCGAAAACACATGTCCCCTCGGTTTTGTAATTTCGCCGATGGATATACCATGTTTCACCTCAGTTATCTCATAAAATCGATGGATAAAACAATTTTGAGTTTATTAAATATAATGTGGATTACTTATTTCACTAAACCTTATACTGAACATATAACTTCTCAAAGTTTGTTAGAAAAATAATTATATGAACAATTGTGTTATATTTGAAGAACAACTTATATTGATTATGATTTGAAGCATCATGCAACTCATCATTTTTCTCACGTTGTTTTATGGTTAAAATATCTCAAATGTTTCAAGTTCTTTATTCAACACTTCATTTTCTACTAATTCATTCTTGAAAGCATACAATTTGATGTTTTGAAAAATAAACAAATATGGAAGAAAGTTGAATGAAATCTAGAAGAATTGAAGAGATTGTAACAATAAAACAACTGATCGCTCGACTGTGCGAGTCGAGAATGGGATACAAACTGCAAGTGCACAGTTCTATCGCGTAGTTTTAAAAGATATCGATCCCACAGGGACTTATGAATCGATGTACCGTTATCTAAGGTTACTACGTAAATCTAAGGTGAAAATGTTTGATTGTTTGGGGAAAAGGGAGCTAAGAGCTAAACTAATATCTAGATTAAATATTAATAAAACGGATATCGGTATGTGGTTCGTCAAAACTAGGGAATCAATTCCTTGTCGGTCTCTCGGTTTTAAAATAAATCGTTTCGACTAACTTTATTGGTTAAAGGTTTTATCTCAAACTCTCGCTCTGTTGAAGAAACCATGATCTTATGTTAATGTTGCTGTCACTTATAATTAAGTCAAAAATCATATTTTGAAAACAATAAAGTTGCAGAAACTCTTTTTAAGAAAATACTGACCGTTTTAAACACCCTTATCTCAAACTTTCGCTCTGTTGACTTAGGTTATACAATTAAATCTAAATGCTTAACTCTCGTCCTCACATTCAATCTTTAAAAATACTTTTTGGAAAAAGGTCAGAATTTAATTAATTCTAAAACTTGCTCTCGCCCTGAGATAGATTTAATGACTAACTTACACTGTCCAGTTAAAACCTCAAACTCTCGCTCTGTTGGTTTCAACTTCTTTATGTCTTTTACCTTTGTAAAAAATCTTGTTATTAAACCTGTAAGTTAAGACCGTAAAAAGATTGATTCTAATTTTAAGTTTGAATAGACCGACTTAGTTTTGATCCCTCTTTCTGCTTACTTTACATACCGATACCTAGGCAAATTAGCCAGACATGCTTACTAAATAATAATTAATATCATGCATACACAGACTCATTTCAGGCAGGCAATGCAAATAAACAATAGAATAAAGCATAAAAATTAAATAACAATTAAAGAACCTGAATGCGTAATACAATGGTCTTGAACACTCCACCACAAGCCGGTAGGATTTGTTCTTCGATTCTTCAATTAAACAGTAAATTAAATCAAGGAAATAAAAAAACTCGAATATAACGTAAGGTTAAATCCGGTATAAAGTTGCACAGTAGTTTCCGGTGTAGAAACTACTACGCGAAAAATATCTAAAAGCTAAGAACGGGGGAAAATAAATTGCAAGGGAAAAAGAAAACAAAGCTTGCAAAATAAAATAAATAAAATGGACGATGCTGGAAAGGAAGAAAAATAAGCAAAGGCGTGAAAAAATAAATTTGGCAGAGCTTCCGCAAAACTGAGCGTGCAAAAACTGTGTAACTTTTGGTTTGTGAGACGGCTATTTATAATAGCCTTGGTAGCAGCATTCCGTTTCTCTCCTTCTTCAGCGTGGCTATATCCACGGCGTGCATATAGGAGACCAATTCCTTAACGTTATTCTTCAAGTCCTTCTGAGGGCGATACTTGCGCCACAAAGGTAGTGGGGTTGCGTGACGCTCGTCACGCTATGTGTGACGTCCGTCACAAGGCTCCTTCGCGTGACGCTCGTCACGCGTCCTGTGACGTCCGTCACAGGCACAGCATTGGTGACTTGTGCGCTTTGGGCTGGGCTTTGGCCTTTGGTTCCTTTTCTCTCCTTTTTGTTGCTTTTTACACCTCCTTTTCTTCCCTTTTTCACTTTTGCTTCAAAATGGGTACCTGATATAAATAGAAGAGAAATACTGCATAATATCTGATAAAATGGGATAAATTAGTGTAAATGATAAAATAATTTAATTGAATTAAGTCTTAAAAAGCGATATAATTTCGTGTTATCAAACTCCCCCATACTTAAATCTTTGCTTGTCCTCAAGCAAAATTCAGTATAGAACTTGTTAAAAGTTTTAGCCGGATGAAATTTTAAAGCACACATCAATTCGTACTAGGTTGCCAATGGGTTTTTGTTTAGGAGGATTTGAGTTAAATCTTGACATCAACAACTACCGTTACAACTTAGATAACCCTACCTTATGCCAATCAGTTCAAGTACCCTATGATAGCTATCCTGGTTCCTTTAGTCTTATTTTGCCCGTTTTCATTCTAGCGAAATCACATTAAGCCCTTTATCCTTTCGCGCACATAGTGGAGTAACCGGTTAGTGTCTATGATCCGCTTTTAGCTAGAAGTTCTGGTACATAAGTCGGATAACTTCATTATTCAGTCCATTGCAAATTGCGGGGGATCGAACCGTAGTCCGCCCTACCAAGTTCAGTACCAGATTCCTACTGAACCAATTCATAATGGATCTTTCGTATTGTGCTTTTGCATGATTTGCAACCTTTAGATTAAATGATCCGGTAAGGGTCACCTAATTTAATTATCTTAGGTTACTTTGGGGATCATTCACTTATATTCATCGGCTCTCCACGTAGTTTGCTATTAAGATGGTGCTGACTTCTGTATAAACTACTTGGGGTTGCCATAGAACTAAAAGTTCGAGGAATCGGTATGATAGGTACTTATCCTGATCTAACATATTGAGGTTCTCAGAGCGTTGTTATGGTAATGATTTTGTTTTGATTTCACTCAAATTTTATAAAGTAGGCGACCTTTATACTTATTGGGTGTGTTAAAATTTTTGTTATGGCTCAAGAAAGTTGAGGGAAATAGATAATAGAAACTTTTTCACATTCAGGACTTAACTTAAAAAAAAAAAAAAAATTTTGTTTTTATAAGGAAATAACAATGAAAAGGGAGAGTACAAACTTGAAACAAAGATGGGAATGGAAAGAATAATTTCCCCCCCATACTTGAACTAAACATAGTCCTCGATGTTTGAAGGGAAAGAAATACAAAATGGACAGGAAAAAGAAAAAATACAACTAAGGCTGCCTTCCACCTCTGGTTCTTGGTCCTGGTGATCTTTGACGTATGTCTAAGCTGTCGAATCTGCTAAACAACTCAGTAAACCGCTGGTCGGTTATGGCATTCCGAGCATCCTGTTGCTGTTGCATTTGACGCATCATCTGCATCATCTCTGTATTCTGTGCCTGCATTCCATCGATAGCATCCATAATGTCATCGTTGGTCGCAGGCCTTCGTCGTCGACGACGTTGGGAGGATGGGCCGGCTGCATTACTGGAAGGGTTGAGCGGGACTGACGGTTGTGTTGGCGGATGATCGCCTTGTTCCATTTCTTCAAACTCATCTGTTTGTTGGTTTGTTTGTGAAGGCTCGGTGGTTTCAGGAGCGCTAAGATCGTAGAGGTGGCGGTTCGGGTTTGTGACATCGGTTAGGGTGGTATTGGGTAGCACAACACTTGGGACTGCTTGGTTGTTCACCATCAGATAATAGCCTCCGCCTACTCTGTTTTTAATCAGGCGGCTGGAGCGACAATAGCCGATATCCATAGACAGGGGTGGAAGGGATTCTAAAGTTTGGAGTTTATCCCCTAGGTTCAGGCCAAGTGCTATGGAGGTTATTAATCCGCCAATTATGAATGGTTGCCGGCCTCTAGCACATAAGGTGCGGATATGATGAAGGAGAAAAGAGGCGGCGTTTACCGTAGTATCCGATTCGAAAACACACTGGAGGAAAAAGAGTTCTTTTGAGTTGACCTTACTGTTGTTTGGTCTTCCAAAGAGTGTGTTTTGCAGGATACGGAGAAAATAACGGATGGTGGGGTTATGGATGTGGGAGAGAAGGAGTTCTTCCCAGTTGTTGGTATTTATACCGGAAATTTTCTTAAAAAGGTCGAAAACTAGAACTGTGTTCCAGTTTGAGGTTGGGGGAATTCTGGCATGGAGCAGACCTTCTGTGGGAAATTGTAGCATGGCACTCAATTGGCGTTGGGTTAGAGAGTACTCGGTGTTAAACATACGGAAGGTTGCTGTACCGGTTAGGAATTCACCTTCACCGGCGGGAGTGGTGTAGTCGTAAGAGCTTAGGAATTCTAAGGTTAGGGAAGGATAGGTGGGTTGGTTATGGGTGCAAAGGAAGGTTAAATCGGTTCTACGGAGCATCCACTCGATACCGTGGAGTAAGCCCAATTGTTGTAAACAAGTTAAATCGGGGTACCTGGTGGGAGCGACGCCTCGCTGTTGGAAGCGCTCGAATTGCTCTTGCTGATAGTTGTCATCTCCGGATCGGAAGATGATATTTCCGAAGTTTTGACTTCCCGCCATTGTGATGGATTTTTGAATGAGTGATTTGGAAAGGAAAAGAAGTGTATATTTGATATGAGAGAGTTGTTTGTGGTGAAAGAAGGAAGTTTGGAGGGTATTTATAGGTAAAATGTGGGAGGTGAAAAGAAAGAGTGGTTGAAAAGTAATTAATTGTGGTAAATGAAAAATGAATGGGGAATGTAAAAAGGTGGGGGGTGTAACGTTCGTCTCCAACGGCTCCCTAACGTTCACATATCTGAGAGGCGTTACGCTCGTCACAAGGCTGTGACGCTCGTAACAGGCACTAAGTGTGCCGCCCGTCACGGGTGGTGTGACGCTCGTCACACTTCCTTTTGGAAAGGCTTAGTAGCGCTTCACAGAATCACTTGGTAGCGTAATTAAATATTTTATTCTGCTTATGAACGTTTTAGTCTGTAGCTTAATTTAGTATGCATGCTTACTTGCTTTGTATAATAATAATAATAAGTAATAACCGTAGAGCATAATAGGCATTGCAAAATAAATTAACTAAACAGCTTCAATAAAAAGGATCATAATGTATTACAGGAAGGGAAAATAATAAAATGAAATAGAAATAAACATGAATTCAAATAACATTAATGAAAAAATCTAGCCTAAAACTAAATAACTTAGAATGAAGAAATAACTAAATTCCATCTATCTTCGGATCTCTGGCCGGAGGAGTAAAAGAGTTAACATGATGCCGTAACATACGTAACTGACTTGCCGTGCTGCTCATGTGTTCTAGGACTGCAAGTCTCAAGCTGTGGAAATCTTCCCTGAGGGTGTTTTGTTCTGACATCAAGGCTTCAATGACGGTTTTAATATCTGTTCCTGGCATATGATGTCGGAGATCAGGCATGGCTGATTCTTCGGTCAGGACAGGCTGAGGAGGAGGATCAATATCATGGTAGCCGGATGGAGTCTGAGGGTCAGATTCAGCAAGAGAGGTATGGTCAATATAGTGCTCATAGTCATCACAAATCTCATAATCCTGGATGGATTCAGTGGATCCAGCAGGAGTTGGGGTTTCATTCAGGTTATAGAGCCAGTTCCTTTGGTTATGAACACTAGTCCTAGGATCGGGCAGGGTGAATAGGCAGAGAACCTGGTTATCAATAACAAGCTCAAACTCATCAGACCCTATGTTTGCTATAAACATAGTGTTGAAGAGGAAAGGTATACTCATAGTGGTAATGCCACAAAAAGGGTTCAGGTCAAGCATAGGCTGACGTAGTCCAATAGCATTACCTATCATAGTTATCAGGCCGCCTATTCTAATGGGTGCTCTCTCATCCTGGATAAGGTGGTCCAAATTAGCTAACATAAAAGTAGCACCGTTTACTGGACGGTTCTGGGAAGCACAAAATATGATGAAGAGTTCATCACGTGAAACTGAAGTACTATTTGGCTTCTTCCCAAATAAAGTGTGGGTCAGGATCTTATGGAAATAGCGAAAAGCCGGGTTATGTATGTTTCCAGAGAGAAACTCATGTTCTTCGGGCTCATCATTTCCAGTCAGCTTACCCCAAAAGTGTTCAAGCTCTCTATATTCAAGAAGTTCTTCCTGGCTTATAGTGAATGTATCAAAGGAGGTAGGAAAACCCAAAAGGTTGGTGAAGTCTCTAGTATTAAATTGGTACTCCATATTGAATATTCTGAACTGGATAAAACCTCTGGTAATTCCTTTTCCATGGCTAGGTAGATAGATTAATGAACTAAGGAATTCTAGTGTGAGCCTCCGGTAGGTGGTGAAAGGTCTCAGGATAGGGGAGGTCTCCCATCCTAACTGATTCAGCAAAAACAGGACACTCTGTCTCAGTCCAAGGGCAGTCATAGCCCAATCATCAGCATATAAACTAGGTAGCATCTCCCTAGTGGCTAGTTCTTCAAACCTTCGTTTCTGAGCCATTCCTCTGAACTTGATACCCATACGGTCAGAATGTCCCATCTGGTTAGTGTTAACTAGAGAAAAGAAAACATGAGTTTAAGTCAGGATTTGGCCAAATGCCGAAAGAAGAATAGAATTATTATTATAATATATAGATATATTTTTTTTTCTTTTTGAATAAATCAATAATGAATACTAAATAGAAATTAAAAGAATAATTAAGAGAAAAATAGAGGAATGATAATAATAATAAAATAATAAAATAACAGATTAATTTGTGGGTTGTCTCCCACTAAGCGCTTTGTTTAAATGTCGCAAGCTCGACAAAGAAACTGTTAAATATAGTCTATGAGTCCTGGGGGCGTTTCGTCTAAGTGTAGAATTTGCGAATCCTCGTTGGTTTCCGCATAGTGATAATGTTTCAGACGTTGCCCGTTTACGGTGAACGGTTCTGTAGATTGTCCTTTAATTTCTACCGCTCCACTGGGAAAGATTTTAGTGATATGGAAAGGTCCTGACCATCTGGATCGTAGTTTTCCCGGGAATAATTTTAGTCTGGAGTTAAATAAGAGTACTGCGTCGCCTTGCTTGAAGATTTTCCTTGATATACGCTTATCATGCCATTGTTTTGTTCTTTCTTTATAGATTTTGGCATTTTCATAGGCGTCTCTTCTGAGTTCCTCTAGTTCGTTTATGTCAAGGATTCTCTTTTCACCGGCGGTTTTATAATTCAAATTTAAATTTCTAATAGCCCAATAGGCTTTGTGTTCTAATTCTACCGGGAGGTGACAGGATTTTCCATAAATGAGCTTAAATGGGGTCGTCCCTATGGGAGTTTTATAAGCAGTTCGGTATGCCCATAAAGCTTCTGGTAATTTCAATGACCAATCTTTCCTTGAAGTGGCGACCGTTTTTTCTAATATTTGCTTGATTTCTCTGTTAGATACTTCCACTTGTCCACTGGTTTGAGGGTGGTAAGGTGTTGCTATCCTATGTCTCACTCCATATTTAAGTAGTAGTTTTTCGAGTATCTTGGATATAAAGTGCGATCCACCATCACTGACTACTATCCTTGGGATGCCAAATCTCGGAAATATTATATTTTTAAAGAGTCTAGTTACTACTCGGGTGTCATTAGTTGGAGAAGCTATAGCTTCGATCCACTTTGATACGTAGTCAACCGCCACGAGTATGTACTTGTTACCGAAGGAGGATGGAAACGGTCCCATGAAGTCTATTCCCCACACGTCAAAAATCTCTACTTCCAAAATACCTTTTTGTGGCATCTCGTCACGTCTAGATATGTTTCCCGTGCGTTGACATCTGTCACACTCCTTAATAGCCGCATGTACGTCCTTCCATATAGTTGGCCAATAAAAGCCAGCTTGTAGGATTTTAGAACAGGTCTTGGATGTACTTGTGTGTCCACCATAAGGCGCGGAGTGACAGTGTTGGATTATATTTTCTACCTCTTCTTCGGGTACACATCGACGGAAAATACCATCGGGACCTCTTTTGAAAAGTAAGGGATCATCCCAGTAATAGTGTTTTATGTCATGGAAGAATCTTTTCTTCTGCTGGTAAGATAAAGTAGGTGGAACTATTCCGGCAGCTAAATAATTGACTAGATCAGCGTACCATGGTATGGCAGATATAGCTAAGGTGGTTTCTACTTGCATGTCGGAGTTGTTCTCTTCCAAAGTAGCTATGAGTTTGTCATACGAGAAATCATCATTAATGGATGTTCTTTCTGGTTCAAGGTTCTCAAGTCTAGAGAGGTGGTCTGCTACTACGTTCTCAGTTCCTTTCTTGTCCTTGATTTCTAAGTCGAATTCTTGTAGTAACAAGATCCATCTTAGGAGTCTAGGTTTAGCATCCTTTTTTGTTAGAAGGTACCTGATAGTAGCGTGATCAGTGTAAACTATTATTTTGGCTCCTACCAAGTAAGAACGAAATTTATCTAGCGCAAATACTACTGCTAGGAGTTCTTTCTCGGTTGTGGCATAATTCATCTGTGCTTCATCCAGGGTTCTGCTAGCGTAATATATAACATGAAGCTTTTTATCCTTTCTTTGTCCTAAAACAGCACCTACAGCATAATCACTGGCATCGCACATTATTTCGAATGGTTCATTCCAGTCTGGTGTCTGCATAATGGGTGCGGAGATCAATGCTTGTTTAAGAGTTTGAAATGCTTTTAAACAGTTATCGTCGAATATGAATTCAGCATCTTTCATTAATAGTCCGGTTAAAGGTTTAGTTATCTTAGAGAAGTCTTTGATGAATCGTCGGTAGAAACCGGCGTGTCCTAAAAAGCTTCGTACTTCTCTCACGGTTCTTGGGGGTTGAAGATTTTCGATTACCTCTATTTTGGCTTTGTCTACTTCAATTCCTCTGTTCGAGATGATGTGTCCTAAAACAATTCCTTCTTGTACCATAAAGTGGCACTTTTCCCAATTAAGTACTAAGTTTACTTTTACACATCGTTCAAGAACTCTTTCCAGGTTTTCAAGGCATTCTTCGAAACTTTGTCCGTATACAGAAAAGTCATCCATGAATACTTCCATGATGTTTTCGAGAAAGTCGGCGAAAATTGCCATCATGCATCTTTGAAAAGTTGCAGGGGCATTACACAGACCAAACGGCATTCGTCTATACGCGAAGGTACCAAAAGGGCATGTGAATGTTGTCTTTTCTTGGTCATCAGGGTGAATTGGTATTTGAAAGAAGCCTGAATAACCGTCCAAATAACAGAAATGTGAATGTTTAGCTAGTCGTTCTAACATTTGGTCAATGAATGGTAAAGGGAAATGATCTTTTCGGGTTGCTTTGTTTAGTTTCCTATAATCAATGCACATTCTCCATCCCGATTCGATTCGTTTAGTTATAGTTTCTCCTTTTTCGTTTTCAATAACGGTTATGCCTCCTTTCTTTGGTACAACGTGTACGGGACTGACCCATTTGCTATCAGATATAGGATATATAATACCTGCTTCTAATAACTTGGTTATTTCTTTCTTTACTACCTCACTTAGGATCGGATTTAGTCTTCTCTGGTGTTCCCTAGAGGTTTTACCGTCTTCTTCTAACATGATGCGATGCATACAAATAGAAGGGCTTATTCCTTTAAGATCGGTTATGTGGTATCCTAGTGCGGTTGGATATTTTCTTAAGATATGTAGGAGTTTTTCTGTTTCGAGTCTTCCTAGATCTGCATTGACTATCACAGGTCGTTCAAGTTCTAAGTCTAGGAATTCATATCTCAGATTTTTGGGAAGTGTTTTCAAATCAGGGGTTGGTTTGTTAAGACACTGCGTAGGATCTGGTGTTATTGCTAAGCATTGTTTAGATTTGTCTTCTAAAAGATAGTCTGATGATTTGTCTTCTCCTGACTCTGCTTCTTTTATGCATTCATCGATGATATCCATGAAGTAACATGTATCTTCTATTGCAGGTGCTTTCAAGAATTTGGAAAGAATGAATTCAATTTTCTCTTCACCTACTTCGAAGGTGAGTCTTCCTCGTTTTACGTCTATGATTGCACCGGCAGTTGCTAAGAATGGTCTTCCTAGTATAATGGGTGTAGTATCATCTTCTCTAATATCCATAATTGTGAAGTCAGTGGGAATGTAAAACTGACCTATGCGTACGGGAACGTTCTCAAGGATTCCTACAGGATATTTGATGGAACGATCTGCTAGTTGTACAGACATCTTGGTCGGTCTTAATTCTCCCATTTCCAGTCTCTTACATATGGATAAAGGCATAACGCTAATTCCGGCTCCTAAATCGCATAAGGCTTTGTCGATGACAAATTTTCCTATGTGACAGGGTATAGAGAAGCTACCTGGATCCTTGAGTTTAGGGGGCATGTTTTGGATTATAGCGCTACATTCGGCAGGGAGTGTAACGGTTTCACTATCCTCAAGTTTCCTTTTATTAGAAAGAATTTCTTTTAAGAATTTAGCATATGAGGGCATCTGCGTAATAGCTTCGGTAAATGGAATTGTAACGTTTAATTGCTTAAGGAGATCAACAAATTTTCTAAATTGACCTACATCTTTGGTTTTAACAAGCCTTTGAGGGTAAGGTATAGGTGGTTTGTAAGGTGGTGGAGGTACATAAGGTTCCTTCTTTTCTAGGGTATCCTTATTACTCTCTTCCTTTTCCTTAGGTTCACTTTCCTCAGTAGATTTCTTAGGGCTTTGGTTTTCTATCCTTGGATCAGACGGTCCTTCCACTTCCGTTCCACTTCTTAATATAATTGCATGAGCTTGGCTTCTCGGATTAGGTTGGGGCTGTCCAGGGAATGTACCAGTTGGTGCAGCAGTAGGTGCTTGTTGTTGAGCTACTTGAGATATTTGGGTTTCTAACATTTTGTTATGGGTAGCCAAGGCATCTACTTTGCTTGCTAGTTGTTTAAGTTGTTCGCCAGTGTGTATGTTCTGGTTTAAGAAATCTTTATTGGTTTGTTGTTGGGAAGCTATAAAGTTTTCCATCATGATTTCCAAGTTGGATTTTCTAGGGGTATTATTGTTAGGATTTGGTTTCTGGTACCCCGGAGGTATAGATGGGGTTTGATTCGGAGACTGTCCAGGTGCGTATAAAGCATTATTACTCTTATATGAAAAGTTTGGATGATTCTTCCAATTTGGGTTATAGGTATTCGAATAGGGGCTTCCTTGAGCATAGTTTACTTGCTCTGTTTGGATTCCAGTCAAGAGTTGACATTCCGCAGGAGTGTGGCCTTGGATTCCACAGACCTCGCAATTCTGAGCTATAGCAACCACGGCGGTTGGTGGTGATACATTTAAACTTTCAATCTTCTGGACCAAAGCATCCACTTTTGCATTGACGTGATCAAGGTTACTTATCTCGTACATGCCAGTTTTCGGTTGAGGTTTTTCCACTGTTGTTCGTTCGGTTCCCCACTGATAGTGGTTTTGGGCCATGCTCTCGATAAGCTGGTAAGCATCAGCATAAGGTTTGTTCATTAATGCACCACCTGCAGCGGCGTCTATTGTTAACCTTGTATTGTATAAGAGACCATTATAAAATGTGTGAATTACTAACCAGTCTTCCAAACCATGGTGTGGGCAAAGTCTCATCATGTCTTTGTATCTTTCCCATGCTTCGAAAAGAGACTCGTTGTCTTTCTGTTTAAATCCGTTTATCTGGGCTCTTAACATAGCTGTTTTGCTTGGCGGAAAATATCGGGCAAGGAAAACTTTCTTCAACTCGTTCCATGTGGTGACTGAGTTGGAAGGTAGAGATTGAAGCCATCTTCTAGCGCTATCTCTTAATGAGAAAGGAAAAAGACGAAGTCGAATTGCCTCTGAAGTGACACCATTAGCTTTAACAGTATCAGCATATTGAACAAATACGGATAAATGAAGGTTTGGATCTTCGGTAAGATTTCCAGAGAATTGGTTCTGTTGCACAGCCTGCAGCAGTGAAGGTTTAAGTTCAAAGTTGTTTGCTTCGATTGCGGGCGGAGCAATACTTGAATGCGGTTCATCTTGCGATGGAGCGGCGTAATCTCTAAGAGCACGAGCTGGTTCTGCCATCTCGGTTAAAGAAGGAAAAATGTTTTTGATATCAGGAAGGTTTATAGGAGGGAGATTGTTTTCAGCACGATATTCCCGAATTCGTCGTAAGACTCGGAGATATAGTTCGATATCGTTGATTCGTAAATAGAGCGGTTCGCCTTGAGAGCGAGTGCGTGGCATACAAATCAACGAAAGAAAGAATAGAAGGAAAAAGAAACCTTAGTCTCTACAGCGTAACGGAAGAGTTACGATATCGATTGAATAAAAGTCCCCGGCAACGGCGCCAAAAACTTGATCGCTCGACTGTGCGAGTCGAGAATGGGATACAAACTGCAAGTGCACAGTTCTATCGCGTAGTTTTAAAAGATATCGATCCCACAGGGACTTATGAATCGATGTACCGTTATCTAAGGTTACTACGTAAATCTAAGGTGAAAATGTTTGATTGTTTGGGGAAAAGGGAGCTAAGAGCTAAACTAATATCTAGATTAAATATTAATAAAACGGATATCGGTATGTGGTTCGTCAAAACTAGGGAATCAATTCCTTGTCGGTCTCTCGGTTTTAAAATAAATCGTTTCGACTAACTTTATTGGTTAAAGGTTTTATCTCAAACTCTCGCTCTGTTGAAGAAACCATGATCTTATGTTAATGTTGCTGTCACTTATAATTAAGTCAAAAATCATATTTTGAAAACAATAAAGTTGCAGAAACTCTTTTTAAGAAAATACTGACCGTTTTAAACACCCTTATCTCAAACTTTCGCTCTGTTGACTTAGGTTATACAATTAAATCTAAATGCTTAACTCTCGTCCTCACATTCAATCTTTAAAAATACTTTTTGGAAAAAGGTCAGAATTTAATTAATTCTAAAACTTGCTCTCGCCCTGAGATAGATTTAATGACTAACTTACACTGTCCAGTTAAAACCTCAAACTCTCGCTCTGTTGGTTTCAACTTCTTTATGTCTTTTACCTTTGTAAAAAATCTTGTTATTAAACCTGTAAGTTAAGACCGTAAAAAGATTGATTCTAATTTTAAGTTTGAATAGACCGACTTAGTTTTGATCCCTCTTTCTGCTTACTTTACATACCGATACCTAGGCAAATTAGCCAGACATGCTTACTAAATAATAATTAATATCATGCATACACAGACTCATTTCAGGCAGGCAATGCAAATAAACAATAGAATAAAGCATAAAAATTAAATAACAATTAAAGAACCTGAATGCGTAATACAATGGTCTTGAACACTCCACCACAAGCCGGTAGGATTTGTTCTTCGATTCTTCAATTAAACAGTAAATTAAATCAAGGAAATAAAAAAACTCGAATATAACGTAAGGTTAAATCCGGTATAAAGTTGCACAGTAGTTTCCGGTGTAGAAACTACTACGCGAAAAATATCTAAAAGCTAAGAACGGGGGAAAATAAATTGCAAGGGAAAAAGAAAACAAAGCTTGCAAAATAAAATAAATAAAATGGACGATGCTGGAAAGGAAGAAAAATAAGCAAAGGCGTGAAAAAATAAATTTGGCAGAGCTTCCGCAAAACTGAGCGTGCAAAAACTGTGTAACTTTTGGTTTGTGAGACGGCTATTTATAATAGCCTTGGTAGCAGCATTCCGTTTCTCTCCTTCTTCAGCGTGGCTATATCCACGGCGTGCATATAGGAGACCAATTCCTTAACGTTATTCTTCAAGTCCTTCTGAGGGCGATACTTGCGCCACAAAGGTAGTGGGGTTGCGTGACGCTCGTCACGCTATGTGTGACGTCCGTCACAAGGCTCCTTCGCGTGACGCTCGTCACGCGTCCTGTGACGTCCGTCACAGGCACAGCATTGGTGACTTGTGCGCTTTGGGCTGGGCTTTGGCCTTTGGTTCCTTTTCTCTCCTTTTTGTTGCTTTTTACACCTCCTTTTCTTCCCTTTTTCACTTTTGCTTCAAAATGGGTACCTGATATAAATAGAAGAGAAATACTGCATAATATCTGATAAAATGGGATAAATTAGTGTAAATGATAAAATAATTTAATTGAATTAAGTCTTAAAAAGCGATATAATTTCGTGTTATCAACAACGTGAGATGAATGATGAGTTGCAGAATGCTAGAAAATCATTAATCAGTGTAAGGTAAGTTTCAGATACAACATAATTTGCATATTATTATTTCAAAAATCAATTTACTAGGTTATATATTCAAAGAGGATTTAGTGAAACAACCAATCGATATTAGATATAACAAACTCAACTAGACCGAACAAGATGAGAGCTACACAAATGATCACAAAAAACATAATTTCAATATCAACAACAAAAACAAAAACAACAAGAAAACAACAATAACATCAAATACAATATCAAGAACACCAACGTCAATAAATAATAACACTGTCAATAACAACAACGAGTAAACAACGTATAGGGTTTAGGATCTCATAAACGAGAAAAACAACATCAATAACAACAACATAAACAACAACAAAAACTATAGGATTTTGAATCTACACCACTACCACCACCATCACAACAACAATAATAACAACAACAAAAACAACAATAACAACAACAATAACAACAATATGACAACAATATTAGTAGTGATGCTTGACGTACCAAATCTATCAAGTTGAAGTAAAAAAAACGATTTAGATCTCTGAAGAAGAAACGAGAGCACCTTCGTATTGAAGATGGTATATACGAAGATGGTATGTGTCTATGACTATCTTTATTTAGGGCTCTTCATTACGGTTCTATTTTTATGGTTTAGATAAATGAAATTGAATGCTACAAGCTAAAGCTATATATATCAGACAAACTGATCTCACCTCAGTTGGAAAGAAAATCAAGGTGAAAAGTAGCATACTTTTAAATTAAAAATAAAACATTCAAGAATGTTCCACTTTTAATTATATAAAAATATAAATTGAGATTGATGGGATTCGAAGCATGTACGCTGAATAGGTCTACCCATCGATTTTCCAAATAATCAATGAAATATATTGTATATTAAAAAAAATAGGGTGAGTCCAAAAATTATACCTCGATTTTTCAATACGTGAGGTGAAATCATCGTCATGAAATATATTATTTGTAGTAGTGTTTTTATTAAACTTTATTACACTAAATATTAAATTTGCTAACACTGACTTTACTCATCCTAATTTAACCTTATTTTACTAGGTAATGTATTTAGGGTTTTATATTTCAATGGAAAATATTTAAAATATGCATAGTAAAAAAGTTACAATAGATATATCCAAAAGAGAAAATAAAAGTGGAAAAAATATATACTAGCTAAATTAAAAAACACAAAAATTAGAAATACATAAAATTGTAAACAACTCGAAAAACCACTCACAAACAAACCATACTCTCATAATATGCTAAGATAGAAGGATATTGCTAAGAGAGTCGAGCAAACACCACATGAAAAATAACAAACGCATAGATCTATTATGTAAACTAACACTTTTTTTAAAAGTAGAATAATATTAATAATATAGGAAATGCCAAATAAAGTATAGATCATTTGGCACAATATATATCAAAAGCTACAACTGAAAAATTAAGAAAATACAAACAAATGAAAAAAAGTTACTTGGTCAAAAACAAAAAAGCCACAACAAGGCCAAATCCATGAAAACCCGACCTTTAAGAACTTCACCTCAAAGAATGATCAAATCTCGAGCCAACTAAACCACCAACACTAGATCAAAGACCACTAAAGGAAGAGTAAAAAACCACAAACATTCTAAACTATGACAAAATCTCATTTCGCTATTGGTTAATTTAAATGATAGGTTTCTGAAGTCATTCTATAAAGGTGCAAGAGTTTCCCACTAATTTACCCCAAAACTATTCCCAAGCAAAAGAAATATATTTTTCTTCACTTCTTTCATATTTTCTGAAGATGCAGAAACACATTATCATTTCGGACCCTCCAAATGATCCAACCTATAGCATGCCAAATCATAAAAAAATCACTCATAGACTTTGTCCTATTTCCTAAAGAAAGGAAACACTCAAAGAGAATACTAGGTTCTCTATGAAGGACTACCTTACATATCAACCATCTAAAAATCATATGACATACACAACTAACTAAGTCACAAGTAACCAACAAGTGAGAAGTTGACTCGAACAAATCACTTGAGAGAGGACAAGAGGTTTGAGCAGGGTTAACAACCACCTTTCTCTTGAATAAATTCATTCTCTACGGGAGAACTTATAAAAAAGAAAATGTCAAGAAAAAAAATAACCTTAGAAGGTTCTCAACTGTCACAAATGAGAGGATACCGAGAAAGTACCATCCCTAGAAAACTTTGAAATCCACTTGTTTTTATCCAAGGAAAAATATGTCCTCGAATGACCGAGAGGAAATGAGAAACAACATGTTCCTCATGAATAAAGAAAGACATCATCCACCTAATGTCCCAAATGAGGGTTCATCTAACCACACCTACCTACATGTCTCACACTTCTCTCAGAATATTCGGCGGTTGTAAACATTCTAGGGAACATATTCTTAAAGAGGATACTCTTAACCCAATTTTTAGTTCAAAAAGACCCATGAAACCCTGATCCCAAATTCTTGGTGATACCGTCCACAAATTAGTCAGAATGGAGATTTTTACTTAAAACCAAGAAGGAAAACCCATTTCAATTACGATGAGGAGTTTTGGGAGCCCGAGTCTCTGTCGTCCCTTAAAGAAAAGAAAACAGAGGAACCATATTTGGCAACAAGGATATCTCTCCAAAGACTAAAAAAACATGAGATAAGTATTCACTTCCACTTAGCAAAAAGAGCTAAATTTACCACACGACTATCTCTAACCCTAAAGCCACATTTAGTCTTATGCTTAAAATAACATCAATCAATTTAACCCAAGATATTTTAGAGTCTCCCTTTTTACCAACCGATAAAAATCTTATTTGAATCTGAACTATCTTCCTCCAAATTGAAAGGGGTTTCAAAAAAAGATAGGAAGAAGATAGTGATAATATTAAGCACATACATGTGATTATAGGAATTAATCCTCTCATATAACATGTAAATAATGGAATTCAAAGTAGCCTCATGACTGGGTATAGTCCTAACAGGCAGTCTCAAGTATTTAAAAGGAAGTATCTCAAGTTTGCAGTAAAGAGAGTCATCAGTGGTTACTTTATTAGTCTTGTAAAACAAATCATCATACTTATATTGGAAATTGGTGCTAGTGCTCTTCAATTTTTCAAAACAAAGATAAATTATCTCATGTAATACATCACATTGTTAACTCATCCAAATATCGAAAATTGGCGCTAGTATTATTCATTTTTTCAAAATAATGTCAAATTACTAAGAAGTTGGTGTATTAAGATCTATAATTTTATAAACTATAGAAATATAATGATATTTTACACAAATATTCTATTAAAATTGTTGTGAAATCGATGCCAGAATAACATATATAGTATAATCAGTTTCTTTATCAGCAAGAAAACCACAAAGTAAGGAAAAGCGAGAAGAAAGAGAAAGACAATTCAACGTGGTTTAAAACCCCAAATTCTTGATTCAATTACACATTATAGAACAATGTTTACAAATGAATCTTAACCATACCACTTTCTCCCTCTAATCAGGATTATTAGGTATTGTTGGAGAAGTAATGACTAGTATGTTATTTATAAGAAAAAAAACTAGACCATAGCTTTTAAGTAACATAATAAACAATTGGCCCAACAAACCGACCCAATTCAACATAATAACTTAAACAACAAACTAACTTAGACATCTGCATGCTATAGAAGACTTCGACTATGACATGCACATCTTCGACTACTGTCGAACCATGAAGCTATAAGAGAACAAAATAGATTTCATCATAAAGCTTGGGACAAACTTTATACCAATAAGGGAACAAAATAGATTTCATCATACAACTTTATCAACTAAATACAGTGGAAGAACTTGCTATTTGGAGATGTCTTGGTGATCATATCAGCAACATTTTCATCATTCAAAACCTTCAGCACTTGGAATTCTCCATGCTTGATTATCTCTTTGACGAAATCCAACCTCACATCAATGTGCTTGGTTTGCTTATGATAGGTTGAATTCTTTGACATATGTATTGTACTTTGACTATCACATTTAACAGTGATTGCTCAACTTTGAAGTTTAACTCCTTAACAAAACCTTCAATCCATAATGCTTCTTTCATAACCTCAGTGAGGGAAATATATTCCACTTCAGTAGTTGATAAGGAAACAACCTTCTGAAGTGTTGCTTTCTAACTGATTGTTGTGACAAACATAGTGAACACACATCCAGAAATAGATTTCTAGAATCCATACAACCTGAATAATTAGAGTCGAAAATACTTTGATTTCTAATTTGCTATCATCACCACAGGCTCCACCATAAACCAGGACTCTACTTAGAGACCCGTTTATGTACCTTAGAATCCACTTGAATGCTTTCTAGCGCGCCTTTCCAGGATTAGCCATGTACCTGCTTACAAGACTTACTGCATATGTTATATATGTCCTAGTACATACCATATCATACACCAAAGAACCTATGATGTTAACATATGTCATGCTTCTCATATAGGCTCTTTTGACCTCAGTATTGGGACTCTAGTTACACTTAGCTTGAATTAAGGATTTGTCTGAGTTAAAATAGGCTTTGAATTCAACATACAAAATTTGTTGAGAATCTTTAGTAGGTATGTCTATTGAGATAAGCATAAACTTTACTACTTTCAATCTCTCCAGATGTCAATCCCAAGTTTTATGGTGGCAGTACCAAGACCCTTCATCTCAAACTCCTGTCCGAGTTTAACCTTTACACTCAATACTTCTTCTTTACTATCATTGGCTATGAGGATATCATCCACATAAAGTAAAAAAATCACAAGTTAACTTCCAGATCAAAATTTGAAGTAAACACAGTGGTCGAACTGGCTTCTAGTAAAACATATGTGTGTCATGAACTTGTCGAATCTCATATTCCATTACTGAGGCACTACTATAAAATATACCTTTCGTCACACTAAACTACGACAGTCTGACTGTTAAACGTGGTAATAACTCATTCGTGGGCACGCTTTATTTATCTGTATTTATGAAAATAAATACAGTCACACTATTAAACAATGATTATACATCTATGAAGTGATAGGGTTTGAATCCCAACTTCAACAATTTTCTAATTTTTTGTTACAATGAGTGTTGTCTGTATAATTATAATATAGTAATTAAAATTAAAATACATATCACCATAGTTTTTATTGTAAACTGTTGTGAAAGTCATTACATTTAATCACGGTTTTGAATAAGACCATGGTAAAATTGTTTTCTCATATATAATATAAGAGAATTAGCTCTCGTATCTTAACAATATCGCCGTATCTATTAGAAAAAACCCTAGCATACATTTTATGTCGTCTTCTTCGTTATTAGATCTCTCTTCTTACATAAAAGTATTCTTCTTCTTCACATGATTTTCAAATGATTTTCTTTTTCTTGTATGTTATTGTTGTTGTTTTATGCTGTTGTATGTTGTTGTTGTATGTTATTGTCAGTTATTTTGAAAAATGTTTTCTCTTCTTGTTCTGATTTCAGATCCTTCTCTCAGATTTCAGATCCTTCTCTCAACATGAATATTGGAAGCAATAAACTTATCCACGAGATTCAGCTTACAAAGGGGGTTATTGAAATGGTGGAGTTATGGTTAAACAAAGGCAAAGAATCTGAACCTGTTAGGGATCACATTAGTTTATTTGAACCGTCTGGTGGAACAGGCTATAAGAATATTCTTTTCAAGAATTTTAACCCTGCAAAGATGAAGAAGGTAGAGGCTATTACGAATGACCTAATAAATCTGGATGTATCTGATTCCGAATCAGATGAAGACCTTGATAACTATGAAGACCTTGAGGACTGTAGAATTCAACTAGGAATGAAGATTGAAGACCTTGTTATGTTTCATATGATTTTTTTGTTGGTTGTTGTTGTTGACAAGTTTTTGTATGTTCTGGTTGTTGTTGATTGTTATGATATAATGTACGGCTTGGTATATTTCACATGATTTGTTATTGGTTTTTATTGACAAGTTTTTGGATGTTGTGGTTGTTGTTGCTTGTTATGTTACAATGTACTGCTTGTTATATTTCACATGATTTGTTGTTGGTTGTTGTTAACAAGTTTTTGCATGTTGTGGTTGTTGTTGCTTGATACGCATTATATTTTTTCTTCATGGCAACACAAAGTAGATCAACTTCATCATTCCACAATATTTTCAATAAAATGTATGTCGTTGTTGATAAATATTGGTATTGTTGATATATGTTTTTGTTAAGTTTATTATAATGTATGTAGATTGTTTATTTCACTCACCCTTCATTGATAATGCATTTATTTAAAGTAATTTATAAAATAATAATTCAAAAATTAAGTTATATTTGAAAGGAAACTTAGATCAAACATGTTTTTCAAATTGCATACATCTCGTAATTCATATATGTCGCTCTTTAACACGTAGAACTTGGTTTATTTCCCTAGGTTCTTCAAAGCAATCGTTCGTTCTCTATTAATTTATATTGCAAAACGTAAAATTTGTTGAGAAATTGAATCATCTTCATTGATGTCATCATAATAATCTACGTCATTAATTAAATAATGATGATGATTTCGAGTTAGTCAACATATTGATGCTTTTCAAAATAAACTAGGAATCAACCGTTGATTTGAAGAATTTGGGGCATTGAATCAAATACTACATGTTAAGAAGCAAGAGATGAATTACAATATGAATGCAATTTGAAAAAAAATTATTTGTTTAAGTTGTTTTTCAAGAATATTTAACTTTTGAAATTATTATCTTCTACATCAATTTTAATGGTTGTATATGTTTAGTGAGGTGTAAGAAAAAACAAGAAATGTACATATTTTATAATAAACTCAGGTACTTTTCACAATAAATATCTTCTGTAACCATGGTGGAATGTTAATTATATTCCAAATAAATTGTTGTTGCTACTGGATTTTGAACCCATGACCTATATATATATATATATATATATATATATATATATATATATATATATATATATATATATATATATATATATATATATATATATATATATATATATATATATATATATATATATATATATATATATATATATATATATATATATATATATATATATTCACAAGGTTGTTTAATATAACTGTTGTGATAGGTAAAGCGCTACTTAACTTATAACCATGGTCACATGCCTGTTCTAGAAACCACCATGCATACAATCACACGCTACCTAACAACGGACATCCAACTGTCATTATGTATTTTTCACAAACGTCATTATATGTGTTTTCCGTAGTAGTGGGGAGATTATTTTAGGCCATATAATGACTTCTTCGTCTAGCATACACATTCTTCCTTTCCTCTTACTGCATACCCTTCAGGTTATCTCATCATGATTATTTCATCTAGATCACCATACATGAAGGTCATCTTTACATCTATTTAATCAAGTTCTAAGTCGAACTTTGCCACCATAGCTAACAACATTTTAATGGATATGTGTTTTACAACATGTGAGAACACATCATTGAATTTGGCACCTTCTTTCTGAGTGAACCTCCTAGCAACCAACCTTTCCTTAAATTGCTTCGATATCACTCTTTTGATTCCTTCCTTAACCTTGAAGATCCAGCTACAATTGATTAACCTAACCTTTGCAGGTTTTGTCGATCAGCTCCCAAGTGTTATTATCATGAATGGATTCCATCTCATCATACATGGATTTCATCCATTTAGTCTTGTTTCAACTCCTCACAAATTCCTTGTAGTCTCTAGGTTCTTCATTAAGGACCTAACTTGCAGAGATTATCGAAAAACTATGAGATTTGTATAACCAAGTCTCTGAGGTGGCTTGATGACTCTTCTCGACCTGTCTCCTTCCAGCAGGTAGTCATTATCAGTCTCCCCATATTCATAAGTAACATGTGTTTGTTCTTCGACTTCATATGGGTTATGTAATTCAGAATTACTATGCTCCACCTCAACGAGAATCTCTTCTTGTTCTAGCTCCTCTCCAGAGATCTTCGTACTTTGACCAACATCGTTAATTTTCTTGAAAAACATTCGAGCTTCATTGAAAACTACATCTCGACTTATGATACACCTCCCATGACCTAGCTCTAGGAACCATAACCTATAAGCTTTGACTTCTTTAGGTTATCCAAGGAACATACATATCAGAGCTCTAGGTTTGATATTGTCTTGCCTAATGTGAGCATATGCTACACATCAAAATACTCTAAGTTTGTCGAGGTCTATTGCATTACCTAACCAAACTTCTTCAGGTGTCGTTATCCCCAAAGCAATCGAGGGACACCTTTTTATATACTAAGTTGCAGTCATGACTGCCTCAGCCTAAAAAACCATCTTTAATTCATCACTAACCAACATGCACCTCATTCTTCCTATAATAGTTCGATTAAACCTTTCATCCAAACCATTTTGTTGGGGAGTAGATGCATTAGTTTTTTTGCCTTGCAATACCAGACGCATCACAATAGTTGTTGAAAGCCTCATTACAAAATTCAAGACCATTCTCAGACCTCAACCTCTTGACCTTCCTGTCAGTTTGGTTTTCGACCAGAGTCTTCCAACTTTTAAAAGTTTCAAAAGTTTCATCCTTAGCTTTCTGAACGAATACCCATAAATTTTGTGAGTAATCATCAACTATGGATAAAAAATACCTTGCCGTTGAGTGTGAAGAATTTCTTTCAGGCCCCCAAAAATAATCATGGATATAATCAAGGGATCCATGTGTTCTTTGTTTACCTTTGTCAAACTTCACCCTACATGATTTACCAAATACACAAGGTTCACAATGAAGGAAAATAGCGATCCAAAACACAATGAAATTTAAAATTTTCTCCTTTAGTGATCCTTACGAATGGCCATGATCAGTGATAGAAATCATTACCTCTTGTGGCGATTGAATCCTTTGATGCAGATCTAAGGAGTGATCACGGATGTTGAATGGTGACAATGCCTCTACTCAATCCACACGAATGGATTCCTTCAGTCTCAGTGTTAGCTGCTACGAATGAAGACTTTGAGTGAGAGATAGAGAGAGAGAAACAAAATTTTCATCTAGTCAAATGCTTCTGCACAAGGGTTCTATTTATAGAACCACTTGTGTGGGCTGCAAGCTAAAAAGCCCACTTAAGTGTATGTGGCCCATATCTTATGATATACCAAAATCACTTAAGCGCATGGTACTTTACCATATTTCGTATTCTACTTAAGTGCACTGTACCTTACGATGGTATACAATTCACTTAAATGCACCGTACCTTACGGTGTTCCTTATTTACTCTATCTCTCATCAATTTGTCCTTTTGTGTGTGACCCTGTAGGTTTTCGCGACATTGGCAATTATATTAAATCACGTATTTAACATAATAAACAGTGAGCGGTATCTAGCAACACATCACTGCTACCCAAGGCACGAAAATGTCATGTGATCTGAAAAATCTTTTTGTGATAATATTTATATGTACAATTACCCTTTTGCCCTTATGTCTATATTGAACACAAGGCATAGACCGTGTCATCCTTGTCCAGTTCAATATTGGGCTCTTAGACATTTATCCTGTTACGCATGATGGGAAAATTTCATCTAGGTCACTCATGTCTCTCAGCATACTTCATGGAGTACCCATCATCTGTCTTTATGGTCATCCAATTACGGATAACGTTTAATCAGAAATAAAGCACTCGACTCCACATCTAGGGTCCATAATGGTTTTAGGTTGAAGGGTGGTATACATCACTATCACCATGAGAATAACTTATGACACTTTGCATAACATTCTATATAGTATTCTCATAGCGGGTTAATCCAGTATAAATATTACTCCTAATATTCATACCTATGTTTAATACTTGATAACTCCTTATCTATGATCCATGAGAAGTGATCATCAGTCTATATACATAATAGTCTTAATGCTTTAATGTTATCCCACTTCACAACAAAGCTCGACTACAGATACTTTAAGAATAGTGTCCTTATGTTTAATGGGATCTCATGATTAAGTCACACTTGATACATTGAACAGACTAACTATTCTAGGGACTTTATTAAATAAACATAATAAAGAAAAGTCCTTTTATTATTAATAAATAATTCGATACAAGTACCAAAAGTATTGGCCTCTAGAGCTTACACCAACACACAAAACTCCAGCTTTTTGACCTTGTCACCACATAGCAGATTTTGTTTCGACAATTCAGCCAAGCCTCTTTCATTGACATAGCCAACTCTCTTGTGCCATGGGTCAGTCTTCAACATAGGTTTTATGGATGCCACATATGCTGAACCACTGACAACCTCAGCCTCAAGGATATATAATCCTTGCCTCTTGATACTTCTCAAGACTTCCTTCGACCCTTTCATTACCCTTAAGTTATTATGATCTCCTTTAACAACATATCCTTTCTTGTCTAACTTACCAAGAAAAATCAAATTCCTCTTAAGTTTAGGTACATTATTGGCATCAGTCAATAACGTTATTAACTCATCATGGAGCTTCAATCTAACAAATCTAATTCATGTAATCATGCAGGATCAATTATTTCTCAGCAACACTGATCGACCATCTTGATCACATAACTCCTCAAACACGTCTTTGTTTGGAGTCATGTGCCACGTACAACCTGAATCCATCATCCATTCCTTGCTAAAGTTGTTGCTTGAAACTACCAGGATATCAGATGATTCATAATTATCTTCAACAATGGATGCATTACCATTATCCTTACCTCTACATTTATTCATACGTTCCGGGAACACCTTTCTTGTGTGACCCTCCTTCTTACAGTGGTAACACCTAATAGCAGGAGATTACAACCATAAGAATTTTGTAGAACTTTATCTTTCTTCTTATCAAACCTACCATCTTTATTTGTAAATTTTCCTTTTACGAACAATCCTTCACCGGTAGATGATGGCTTGTGCTCCTTCTTTCGTTCAAATCCTTCGAGTATAAGGTTAATTGAACTTCTTCAAATGTCAGAGAACGTCTTCCATACAAGAGGGTTTCTTTGAAGTGAGTATGAGATCTTGGTAAAACACACAATAACAACAACGCTTGATCTTCATCACTGATGGTAACCTAAATATTCTCAAGATCAAGAATCATCTTATTGAATATATCTAGTTGTTCAGTAAAGACTTTGTCTTCACTCATCTTGAATGAATATATATCTTGCTTTAGGTAGAGGCGGTTGACCAACAATTTGGTCGTGTACAAACTTTTGAGTTTTGTCCACACACCAGCTGTAGTTTTCTCCTTCGAAACCTACTAGAGAACCTTATCACCAAGGCTCAATACGATGACGTTATGGGCTTTCTTGTCGTCTTCTCCTTCGCCATTAGAGCAACATCCATCTTTTCCGATCATTTGAACGTTTCTAACAAACCTTGTTGAACAAGAAGGACTTGCATCTTCAAGCGCCATAGACTGAAATCATTCACTCCGATGAATTTTTCAATCTTATACTCTATTGACGACATCTTCTCCTCTACGCTCACCGCACTAATTTGCTGTGAAATTGATGTCAGAATTACAGAGTATGATCAATTTCTTTATTAGCAAGAAAACCACAAAGTAAAGAAAAGAGATAAGAAAGAGAAAGACAATTCAAAGTGGTTTAAAATCCTAGATTTTTTTTATTCAACTACACATTAGGGAACTTTGTTTACAATTGAATCTCAACCACATTAATTTCTCCTTCTAATTACGATTATCAGGGATTGTTAGAAAAGTGATGACTAATATGTTATTTATAAGAAAAAACTAAACCTTAACTTTCAACTAACATACTAAACAATTGACACAATAGATTGATCAAATTCAACATGCTAACTTAAACAACAAGTTAACTTAGACGTTCATATGCTATAGCAAAATTCAACTACGGCATGCACATCTTCTACGGTCGAACCATGGAACTATTCCTATCGATGCTTGAGTTCGATTGAAATACTAAGAATTATGAATTTTGTTAGTCACTTTAAACTAACTAAACCGACATAGATATTCTCAAGAATCACTAAATTTGGCAAATAGTTAATGCATATTCATGATTATTTTTGTATAGATATCATTGATACATGAACTGCTTGATCAGGTGAGGCACATCGATCAAAACAAGGTGCTGCATTTATGGTTGCAGCTAGATCTGCATGGGACTTTGTTAAGAAGCAACATGTTTTTCCGTATTCATGCACTCAGTTACATAATAATAATCGTTCGATTGAAATCAGACAGTTCCTAACGTAACTCGTTACAAGAATCTTAGTGTCTGTGTGTGCACGGAATCCAAATTCAAAAATAATAAATAAGTTGCGATACATGTGTCCCGTTACGAGGTACCATCGTAATTATTATTATGAGCTGCCCTCACATGCAGATTCCAGTTTATGGAGACCGAAGAAATTGATATGGCCACATGAGTTTCTTGTTTTATATCAGAATGGCTCTGTATAGGACCCAATGGTTTATGATAATGAATGGGACTGAAATAAATGAATTGGGGAGGGAGCTTACCTACTTTCCTGCGGTTCATATTGATTATGCAGGATAGATTTAATGGGAAGTTTCAGTGCCATAAAAGGTAAAAAGCATGACAGGAGTTGTCCATGTTAAGATCATTCTATATGTGTGTATAGGCTGGGGATTCAATGAGACATGAAGGACAGTGGTTAAACTCTACGGAGGAAGTAGATGTACTTCAAGGATTCAGTCAATCAATAATGGTTAACAACAAATGTGACAAGGAGGAAAAGAAAGATATTAGGGTTTCTATAAGATGAAACTACACTTAACTCAAATATAAAAAAAAAACAAAGATTTATTACATATTATATAACATTTTCCCTCAAATTTACGATGATTTAACAAGAAGTATCGAGAGTTTGTTATTCATGAAACAAAAATGTTTAATGGAATGCAAAGAGACAAACGGTAAAGTACTTCTTCTATGTTGAAGATGGTGATGAGTGAGTGACAATCAATCTCAATGTACTTGGAACATTCATAAAATAATGAGTTGTGAGAAATTTGAATGACTCTCTTGTTACCACAATACATGTGACTATAGTCATCGCAACCAAACTAGTCTAGAAGTGGGATACGCTATAACATGATACCTACTTTCTGTAGAAGAGTATGATACAATATCATATTTCTTACTTTTCCAAAAAATAAGAAAGACTCTAAGAAAAGTACAAAAAGATATAGTAGACTAACAATTCATGAAGTCATAAACTCCAATTAGGACAATGAGGGAAATAAAATACTTTGAAACTAGGTTCCTCGGAGTTAACGAAGAATGCAAAGATTGGCTGCTCAATATACCGTAGTGGGAGAGTCAATGAACTATCTGACAACATGAGCAATATAAGGAAGATCGGGTCTGGTAATCGTAATACACCAGAAGTCAACCAAAGTACAATACAAAATGTGATAGGATAGACAAAACACCATTAGACGAGGCATATTTCACATTTAATTCAAGAGGACTATTTGTTGCTATAGTATTAGAACGGTGAGCTTGTTAAAGCATGTTGGCAATAAACATTGATTGAGAAAGAAGGTAGCCTCTAAGAGAGTAGGTGACTTCAATCCCCAAAAAGTAGCGAAGAGTGCCTAAATCCTTCATCCCAAACTATTTGACTAATTGTAATTTTAATTCATCAATCTTGTCAATATCATCACATACAATAGTCATATCATCAACATATAATGAGAATAAAAAATGACCATGAGAGGTGGTCTTGAGAAACAAATTTGAATCATGATCATTAGAGCGGAACCAAGTAATGTAATAAAAGTGATAAACTTTCAAAATCAAACTCGTGGAGTTTGTTTCAAACCATATAGAGATTTATTCAACTAAGACACTTCCCTATGATTATGAGGAACGTTTGGAAGAGGTAACATATAAACTTCGTCATACGTATCATCGTTTAGAAACACATAACATCCATTTTAAAAACATGTTATTGACGAATAGATGAAACAACAATAAGAATGCAAATTTTGTTCATCTTGGCCACTAGAGCAAACATTTCTTCCTAATCCATACCATATTGCTGGAAAATTTTTAGCAACAAGACATTCTTTGTAGTGCTCAACTAACCCATTAAACCTAGTTTTACTTACGTATATCGAACGAGAACTAATAGCACATTTTCTAGGAGGAAGACGTACTAATTCACAAGTATTTGTTTTTTGCAAAGTAGAAAGTTCTTTTGTCATAGTCGGATGCCAAAGAGCGTAAAAATTAACCTCTCTATATGAATATGGCTCTTACAAACTCTGATTAAAGGTTAGAAAAGATGAAAAGAAGTACAGTAAGTGGAATAGGCGAAATCTAGATATTGAGTAGACTTACAATCACAAGATAGATAACTTGGAACAAGAGGAAGAAGAGAAGGATCATCAGTCGTGGGAGGTTGTTGGATAGCTGTGGAGACACGAGGGATGTTAGTATTAAAAGAGTTTGTTAATAAAGAAAAAAATGTTTAATGGAATTCATTTTAGTATACAAATCAAATATCTAAAAGGAGGAAGAGGGATACAGTAAAGTAATTGATATATGTTGAAGATGGTGACAAATAAGGTGATATTCAATCTCGTAGTGAACTCATGAAATTTTTAAGTTGTGAGGAATTTGAATGGCACTCTTGTTATGATAATTCATGGGAATTGATTAACAAAGGGGGGCACATCCATACGACAAAGTAAACATCACAACCAAACTAGTTAATAGTGGTAGACGTTATAACACAATAATTACTATTTGAGAAGTGCAGTTTCTTACTTTTACAGGATATAAGATTGACACCAAGAAAGGTACACAAATATTTGTTAGACTTGTGATCCATAGGGTCACCGGTCCTATCAACGATAGATTAAATACGTAAATTCAATGAGGACAATGAGAGAAATAAAATACTTTGAAATTGGGTTCCCCGAAGATAATGAAGAGTGCAAAGATTATCTACTTAGTATAACATAGTGGGAGACACAATGAACTGTCTGACAACATGAAAAATATAAGGAATATCAGGTTTGTTAATCGTAATACACCCGGAAGTCAACCAAAGTACGATAAAAGTGGTATATGGTAGACAAAAACCATTAGAGGGAGCCTATTTTACATTTAATTCAAGATGACTATTTGTTTCTCTAGTACTAGAAAGGAGAGATGTTAACATGTTGGCAATAAACTTTAATTGAGAAAGAAGGTAGCCTCTATATGAGTATGAAAATTCAATCCCAAAAAAGTAGAAAAGGGTACCTAAATCCTTCATCTCAAACTATTTGGCTAATTGTAACTTTAAATCATCAATTTCGTCAACATCATCACGTACAATAATCGTATCATAAAGAGGTGTTCTTGATAAAAAAAATCTGAATCATGATCACAAGAGCAAAACCAAGTAATGTAATAATATGAATAAACTTTTGAAACCAAACCCGTGGAGTTTGTTTCAAACCATATAGAGTCTTCTTCAACTAAAACGTTTCCCCTTGATTATGAGGAACACTTGGAGAAGGTACAATATAAACTTCATCATACAGATCACCATTTAGAAACAAATTTTTAACATCCAGTTGAGAAAATATTTCTTCCTAATCCATACCATATTGTTGAATGTACCCTTTAGCAACAAGACATTCTTTGTAGCGCTCATATTAATTCCCAAATATTTGTCTTGTGCAAAGTAGAAAGTTCTTTTGTCATAACCTGATGTCGAAGAGGGTAAAGAATAATATCTTTATAGGAAGATGACTTTAAAAAACTCTGAATAAATGTCAGAAAAGATGAAAAGAAGTATAGTAAGTGGAATATACAAAATCTAGTTATTGAGTATACTTACGATCATGAAATAGAAAACGAGGAAAGAGAGGAAGATGGGGAGGATCAACATGCGTGGGAGGTTGTTGGGTAAATATGGAGACAAGAGGTATGTTAGTATCGCAATAGTTTGTAATCAAGAAAAAATGTTTAATTGAATGTGTTTTAGTATACAAATGAAATATCTACAAGGAGGAATAGACAAACAATAATGTAATTGAAATACGTTGAATATGGTGACAAGTAAAGTGATATTCAATCTCAATGTGCTTGGAACACTCATGAAAATTGTAAGTTGTGAGAAATTTGAATGGAACTAATTTTATGATAATACGTGGAAGTTGATTCATAAATGGGGACACTCATATCACAAAGTAAACATCGTAACCAAACTAGTTTAGTAGTTGTAGACGCTATAACTCGATACTCATTTTCTATGGAAGTGCAGGATACAATATCATATTTCTTACTTTTCTAGGAAATAATATTGACACCAAGAAAGGTAAAAAAAGATTTGGTAGACTTATGATCCATAGAGTCACCAGTCGTATCAGGGATACATTAAGTATGTAGCTCCAATGAGGACAATGAGGAAAATAACATACTTTAAAGCTAGGTTCTGTGAAGATAATGAAGAGTGCAAAGATCATGTACTCAATATGCTGTAGTGGAAGGCACAATGAATTGTATGATAACATGAAAAATATAAGGAATATTAGGTCTAGTAATTATAATACACCAGGAAGCAAACCAAAGTACAATATAAAATGGTATATGGTAGACAAACACCATTAGACGGAGAATATTTCACATTTAATTCAAGAGGATTATTTGTTGCTCTAGGGGAAACTATCATACGCTAAATTTTGACCACACTCTATAGCTAGTTTTTTGAGTCCATACCCCTGCATCAGTAGGTCTTTTGCAGTCGAGCCCTTAGCTAGGTTCATTTCACCTGAATCCACTTCGTGTCATCTGAGGAATAATATTCCATTTAAGCCTATCATATATGTAAGTCAAACGGTCAACTACTAATGACCCAAAAGTCAAAGGAGGACCATTTTGACTTTTTATCATTTTATTTCTTTTTATCTTATTTTTCCATTTTACATTTTACATTTTTATTATATTCATGCATTATTTTAGGTTTATTGAGTCATTAGTGATTATTTGATATTAATATATCTTCATTGGTTTTCATTATTTTCATTTTATTATTTAAGTATTATTATTATCATTTTACCTTTTTTATTATGTTGTTGTTTTTATTATTAGTTATATACTTTTTTGTTATTGATTTTGTTTATTGGTATTAAGTTAAAATTATTACTTCTTTTATTACTTTTGATTACTAGGTTATTGTTAGGCTATTATGTTTGTTTTCTTTTAGCATTAGTTTTTATTATTATTATTTTTATTTTATTTTATTTATTATTTTTGAGTGAGTTTGGTCAACAAGTTAAATCCTAAAATCCAAAGAATCACTAGAGTACAAAAAAAATAGATACATGCGTGAATAGTGAAGCCCAAGCAGATCAAATCAAGTTGAAAACAAAAATCAATCTTCTTCCATTATTCATTTTCGATTACAATTGAACTTCCAAAAGCAAAAACAAATCAAATCAAAAACTTCCCAAAATAAGAATCTGACATAAGTTCTTAACCTAAATTTTTATTATAAAAGGACCCTAAGAGTACAAGCAGGGATCATTCACGTTTTACATAATAGAAACCCTAAAGTTGTTATTATTTGCATTGAAGAACAATAATATTAAAAAACCCTAATCTAAGTTCCAGCCGTCCCATCAACCAAGGTTCTGAGGAACACCTCGCATCCAAAGAAAGAAGAATAAGAAGAAGTTAAAAGACAATCCCAACATTAAAAAACAATATAGAAAAGAAAGCATTACCTTTGCTCACCGGGATGACTCACGTTCCTGTAGGTTGGTTTGACTCCTTGCATTATTGAAATCTCTGTCTTTTTTTGCCTGGCATGTGGGTTTGTGATTGGATTGGGTTATGTTTGTGTTATGTTTGATTCGGGTTTTATTGGATTGGATATGTGGGGTCTTAGACTTACACATAATATTTCTAGGTTTTGGGTTTGTAAATTTGGGTTTGGGATTTTTGTTTAGGGTATTCAGATTCAGGTTCAAGTCTTTGTTCCAAGTGGATTTCCTGGAGTTTTGAGAAGTTATGGGTCGATAAGGGTTTTAGACAAAGGTTGAAGATGAAGGTATGAGAGTTCTGGGTTTGAAAGATGAATGTGTTAGGTTAGGGTTAATATTTGGTTAGGTTTGGGGTTCATAAGAGTTCGAAGGTAAGGTTAGGGTTCTAGTGTTTAAGGGTTAGGGCTCATCGGGGTGTCTAGGGTGCATGGGGTACTAAAAGGTTTGGCTTATGGTTCTTGGTTGGATGAATGTTCATGATAAATATTCATCGTGTTATGGGTTTAAGGGTGATGTATAGGGTGGTTGGGAGTTAAACAAGGGTGGAGCCACCGGCGGAGGAGATTTTCGACCGATGCCATGGTTAAAGGGAGAGAGAGAGAGAGAGAGAGAGAGAGGGACGGATCAGAGAGAGAGAGAGATGAGAGTGGAGAGAGAAAAGAGAAATGGAAATGAGGTATTTCTAAAGGAGGTGAGTTTATGTACTCCCTCCGCCCCTCTGATAAGCCATGCGTGGCTTCGCTGAGAGTCACTTGATCAGTCTACTTTGACTGATCATGCACACACATGCCCACCATGATTTCCTTGCACCCTCAATTCAAACCATGTGATCAGTTGATCCCCTGATAGTCAACTAATCTAACGCTCTAGATATTCAAATCAGAAGGCCCTAATTTTGTCACATTTTATTTTATTTTTTCCCTTTTTTATTTATTTTCTGAAATTTTAATGGATTGGGCTTGACCTTTTGCATCTTGCACCCCATTTCATTTCAACCCAATAAATCCTAAATGACTCTGCAACCCCTTTTATTTTCTATTTGATTTTTTTTCGCCATTTGTTTTTAATTATTTAAGTAGCTTTTATTTAGGTTTAGTTATTGACCAACTCATTTATCCCTTTATCAAAATAATTGATCTAATTAGCATATTTATCTATTTAATTATAAAATAATGAATAATAGATTTTTTTGTAAATTAATTTCTTTTTCCATTTAAATTAAAATTGCAAATATGTATAAACAATGTTTTTTCTCCTTACATTTAAATTAAGCTAAGTCACAACCATAAGTCTTATTTTTATCAAATTATAAGTATTTCTTATCTATTATCAAATTATTTTCTTGAATTAAATTAAATCAATATATTTTTGCAAATAAAATAGTGGGTATACATCCACTACACCTTTAAGTGATCAATTGATGAGTGCTCGACGCATCAATCGATTAATTAAGATCAAATCAACTTAAAAATAATACAACTCATCAAACATATTTTGTGCCCTTGTGCACCAGTCAAAAATCTTTTTTCATAAAAGGATGGTTCAAGTTACGTTTAACGCAAAACAAAGACAAGTGTTTAAACGTTCGTCGAGCGAGCAATACAAGCCAAGTTTAAACACAAGAGCAACTTAAACCATATCCTATAAAAGCAACCAACACACAATCTTTTTAATTGAACTACGATGCTCTAATTTTATCATTGCATAAGAGAATACATAGTCACAAGGGTTTGAATCCTTGGTGAGCTCAATAATAAAAAATATTTCTTTTTTCCTCTTTTATTTTATAAATAATTTCTCTTTTTAAATACTTTCATAGAAAATGACTTTATAAATGAGACTAAAAATAAAAATAAAACAAATATGACCTTAACAAACAATCAACCTTAGAACTTTAGGAGGTTCCCATTGAGTAGAAGGGATGTGAGAGGTGTTAATATCTTCCCCCCGCATAACCGACTCCCGAACCCTAAGTCGGGTTACGAATACCATCTTATCCTTTCTTTCCCCTAGGGTTCTATCGTCATTTCTACTTTATTTAGGAATAAATAAAGAACGGTGGTGACTCTGTTAATCGTCTGCGACATCTTATTTTTTGAGATGCGACAACTGGCGACTCTGTTGGGGACTTCCCTAAAGAGAGTCAACCCTACCCTTTAGTTCTAGGGTTATTTGTTTATCTGTATTATCCTCATTCTTTGTCTTGTTATTATTTATTCATTTTTATTCTTATTTCTTACATTATTTTATTTATTTTTATTATGTTCAGATTTTTCTATTAACATTCATGGGTTTTATTTCTATTTGAGAGCAAGCTCTATACCCGAGTTTAAAGAGAAGAAACATAAGCTTAAGTAAGGGGTCGTTCTGTTTTGTCCACCGTGGATTCTTATCCCATGGGGTCTTTAATGATGGCTCTACCTAGAGTAGACTAGTTCAAAGAGTTTGTCATGAGTTGGCTAGCCCATCTTTATGGTGAAACTTTGAGTTTGATTCCTAGGGACTTCTTCTAGAACTCGAACACGAGACTTCGTTTATATGAAGGCTCCCTAAGGGAGACCCTGTTGAAATGATATTTTGGGAGGGTTATAGCTTATCATAATGAAGTTTCACTTAGGTTCCATGACCTTGGGTTTGTTCTAAAACAACCAAATGAAACCCTATAACTTACCCTGTGAGGGGGTTGGGTAGAAAGAACCTAGGACCTTTTGTAGGAGCCTTCTTTTAGGTTATTCTATTCATATACATGTCATACATCAAAATTTGCATGACATATCATACCATTTGCATTAAATTGGGCCTTTTTTTCATATAATCATAACTTTGTGGGATTACAATTTTGTTGTAGGTACCCTTTTGAGATGGACTCAGATAAAAGAAAGACTATTCGCATTAAGGCACAAATTCCTGACATACAAAGACTGAAGGCTCTCCGAGATCAAATTCTTGGCTCTTTTCAGAGAAAGTTCGTACTCAGATATGGAAGGATCCTTGACCTTATAAAGGTCCTTGTGAAGGTGGAAGCCATGACTACTTTGGCCCAATTCTATGATCCACCCTTACAATACTTCCTATTTCAAGATTTTCAACTAGCTCCTACCCTATAAGAATTCATGCTATATTTTGACCCTCCAAGGGAGAAAAAGGGACCTTATGTGGGGATTGGACAACGTGTGAAACCTGAGGAATTGGTTGTGACCTTGGGAATACCCGTTGATGACCTATTACCTCACTATAAAGTAGATAGGGACATCCAAGGTCTCAAAACAAGTTACTTAGAGAGGGTAACTCAAGGATTTGTTGGTACAAAAAAGTGGGAGCCCTTCGCTGACATTTTGGCTTTAATAATTTTGGGGGTAATCCTTTTTTTCAAACATGATCAATTTTGTTGATTCCACTGCTATTAGTGTACTCTAGGCCGTAAAAAAACAATAGGTTGATCCAGTAGCCGCTCTTCTAGTTGACGTGTACTACACCTTGAATATCTGCCATGATAAAAAGATAGGGTTGTTACGTTACTGCATTCCTTTATTGTACCTATGGATAGCTTCACATATCTATAAAGACATCTATATGATAAAGGCCATGAGCATCCATAATTGGGATTAAAAGCTTATGCCCCTCACCGTGAGGTCAATCCTTTGGTACCCCAGAGAAATAAATGCCAAGGAAATAATTGTCAGTTGCGGAAATTTTCCCAACGTACCCCTCATTGGTTCCAAGGGATGTATCAACTACAATCTCGTAATAGGCATGAGACAGTTGTGCTACCCAATATGGGAAAGGCTTAAGGATTACATCGTAAAAGAACTGATTTTGCATAATGGGGATACCATGCACCGGGAGCTACTGATAAGAATCATTTGTGCATTGGAAAAGGTGCATACTAAGCAAAGCGAGTTAAAAAGGAAGAATGATACAACCAAGGAATCCTATACCAAATAGGTTAAAGAAAGGGTTCAACTAGTTAAGCTACCATTTGGCATTGATCTGACATACTTTCCAGGCATACCTGACCAAATCCATGTGTCTATTGAGGAGATCAACCACCTAAAAGCGACAGTCTTTCGACTCGAGCAAGAAACATAAATCTTGGAGCATAACCTTTATGATGCTTCCTATGAGAAGAATAAATTGAAATTCAACCTCGAGCAAAGGGAGAAACAACTTTGTGAGAGCAGGGTGGAGGTCGAATCTGAAAGGAGAAAAAGGCAAAGAACATTATGAGGGTTTTTTAGTGTTGGAGTCAGTATGGAATGTCTCAACCAGCAATTGAGGGATGCCCGAACATAGGGTCACAGATGGAAAGAGTGTGTAGCTAGCCAGGTAGGAGCATGAAGAGATGAATGATAGGTTAGATTCTCAAATCTCTTTACTTGAAAGATCACTTACAAAATCTCAAACCTCCACTACTAGGGAGCGCCACCTTTGAGTCGAAGCTGAAGAAATGCTACCCCTTGATTGGAGGAGAATATATAGAGAGATACTGAACCTTAAGGAACATGTGTGACTTAAAAACCAGAATTGGGAAGTCTTGAGAATTCAAGCCTTACACTGGGAAGAAGAAGTCCAACATCTGAGGAAGTTCAACCCAGTCAGATTTAGTAGCGCAAGCTACCAATTTGATTCTTCTGTAGCAGTAATAGATGGAGCAAGCTTCAGCCAGTATGGAGTCTCTGATCTCATTTGCAAGTGTCCTCCGGGATTTAAGCTTGATAACTGGACTTCTGTTGTGGTTCTTGTAGTTTTCTCGGAAGAAATGTAATGCATTTTGTTTTTTCCTTGTCCCTTGCCTTCGGCCGAGGCATGTGAATAGCTTGTAAGGACCTCATTTTTTTAAAAAGTATTATTCACTCAATAAAAGGCAGTTTTTGAACTCAAAACCACGATCCATTTTATTTCTATTATTTTACTTTCCACTTAAAAAATAAATGGAAAAACTTTCTTTTATTTTATTTTAACATCTTTTTCAAAATATACATTCTAAAAATAAGCTCATAACACGTAGAGAAAATAATTCCACTGAGAGCAACATTGTTGAAGGTCACTGTAGATCTGGGTTTCGAATTAACCAAGCCGAAGACGATAGTGAGGAAGATTGTGAAGTACCACCTGAGCTAGCCAAACTTCTTGAGCATGAGGGAAAATAGATCCAGCCGCACCAAGAATAATTAGAAGTGATCAATCTGGGCTCCAGAGAAATCAGACGAGAGGTCAAGATTGAGGTATCCCTTTCCGAACATGTACACTTGAGTTGGTAGAGTTACTTCGTGATCATGTTGATATTTTCACTTGTTCTTACCAAGATATGTCTGGGTTGGATACCAACATTATTGAACATTGCCTACCACTTAAGCCTGAATTCCCTCTAGTCCAGCAGAAGATCGCAGAACCAGACCTGATATGTAACTGAAGATCAAAGAAGGGGTTACGAAACAAATTGATATTGGTTTCCTAGCTATCATTGAGTATCCTCAACGGGTTTCCAATATTGTTTCGGTTTCGAAGAAGGACGGGAAGGTTCGAATGTGTGTAGACTATTGTGATCTTAACAGAGCAAGCCCAAAGGATGATTTTCCTTTCCCTCATATTGATGTTTTGGTAGACAACACAACTTAGCACTCAGTATTCTCTTTCACGAACGGTTTTTCAGGGTATAATCAAATCAAGATGGCTCCAACTGATATGGAGAAAACAACTTTCATCACACCCTAGGGAACTTACTCTTATAAATTTATGCCTTTTGGATTGAAAAATGCAGGTGCAACATATCAATGCGCTATGATGACTCTTTTTCATGACATGATCCACAAGGAGATTGAAGTGTATGTAAATGATATGATTGCTAAGTCCAAGATTGAGGATGACCACTTAGACCACTTAAGGAAGTTATTCTCCATACTCCAAAAATTACAATTGAGGTTAAATCCTGCTAAGTGGACTTTCGGGGTATGTTCCGGCAAGATGTTGGGGTTCATAGTGAGTCAGAAAGGTATTGAGGTTGATCCAGACAAATCCAGGGCTATTCAAGATATGCAACCTCCCAGAATTGAGAAAGAAGTCGGAGGCTTCCTTGGACGAATTAGTTATATATCCCAGTTTATATCGCATCTAATGACTACATGTGAACCAATATTCAAATTGTTAATAAAAGATCAAGCGGTCGTTTGGAATGATAATTGTCAAGAGGCATTTGACAGGATAAAAAAGTATTTGCAAGATCCACCGATCTTGAGACCACTGGTTCCTGGTAGACCTTTAATCATGTATCTCACCGTGCTAGATGAATCGATGGGTTGTGTTCTGGGTCAGCATGATGGCACGGGCCGTAAAGAACATGCAATATATTACTTGAGGAAGAAGTTTATTGATTGTGAGACCATATGCTCAATGTTGGAGAAGAATTGTTATGCTTTAGCTTGGGCAGCTCGACGTCTGAGACAATACATGATTTGCCACACAACTTTATTGATATCCAAAATGGATCTGATAAAGTACACTTTTAAGAAGCCCTTCATCAGTGGAAGGATTTCCCGGTGGCAAATGCCGTTGGCTGAGTATGACATTCAATATGTGACTCAAAAATTCGTCAAGGGGAGTGTCTTGTCTGACTACCTTGCCCATCAACCTGTGGAGGGTTACCAGGATATCAAGTTTAAATTTCCTGACGAGGACACCATCATCATCAGAGATTGCAACATTCATGGCCCAGACAAAGGACCCAAACTAGGAGCGCGATGGACACTCGTGTTTGATGGTGCCTCTAATTCTAAAGGTCATGGAATAGGAGCAGTAATTAAATCTCTGACTGATTTTCATATTCCATTCACCGCAAGACTATGTTTTGATTGCACAAATAATATGGCCGAATATGAAGCCTGCATCTATGTTATTGAAGCAGCCATCGACTTAAGAATCAAGGTTCTTGAAGTGTTTGGAGACTCTGCTTTGGTAATCAGTCAAGTCCGAGGAGATTGGTAAACTCGGGATAAGAAGTTGGTTTTATACAGAGAACACATCGTAAAATAGATTCCCTATTTTAATGAAATCACTTTTCATTACATTCTGAGGGAAAATAATCAGTTATCTGATGTTCTTGGTACTCTTTCATCCATGTTTAAAGTCAAGTGGAGAAATGAAGCGCCATTTATCTGCATTGACCACTTGGATGAACCAGCATATGGTCTAGCAATGGAGGCTGAATCTGACGATAAACCTTGGTTCTACGACATTAATAGGTATCTGGAAAGACATGAATATTCCAAGAAGGCATCCATCAAAGATAAGAAAGCTTTGAGAAGATTTGCCTTTATGTTTTTCTTGAATGGGGATGTTTTGTACAAAAGGAATTATGATTTTGTGCTGCTCATATGCGTGGATAGACATGAAGCTAGCACGATCATAAGGTCCATTCATGAAGGTTGCGTGGGTGTACATGCTAAGGGGCCTAATGTAGCTAAGAAGATTCTTCGGGTCGGATACTATTGGACAACAATAGAGGTGGGCTGGTACAACTTCATCAAGAGGTGTCACAAGTGCCACATGTTTGGTGACAAAATTCATGTCCCTCCAACACCGTTGAACATCTTGAATTCTCCTTGGCCTTTCTCTATATGGGGAATTGATATGATTGGAATGATCGAGCCGAAAGTTTCCAACGGTCATCGTTTCATTCTTGTCGCCATTGACTACTTTTCAAAATGGGTGGAAGTTGCTTCCTACACGAATGTCATGAGACAAGTAGTTACAAGATTTATTGAGAAAGAAATAATTTGTTGTTATGGTGTTACTAGCAAGATTATTACTGACAATGCTAGTAACCTGAACAATAAGATGATGAGTGAGTTATGTCAAGAGTTTAAGATCGAGCATCACAACTCCTCACCATACCGGCCCAAGATGAACGGTTTCGTGGAAGCAACTAACAAGAATATCAAAATATTCATCTAGAATATGGTCAAGACCTATAATTGGCATGATATGCTTCCATTTGCTCTACATGGTTATAGAACTTTAATACGGACTTCCACTCGGGAAACTCCTTAGTCGTTAGTATATGGAATGGAGGTTGTCCTGCTTATTGAAGTTGAAATCCCCTCTCTGAGGTTCATCATGGAAGCAGACCTCAATGAAGATGAATGGGTGCAGTCTAGATATGATCAACTGAATCTCATTGAAGAGAAGCGCTGGATTCCCGTTTTCCATAATCAGTTATACCAACGACGCCTCAAGAGAGCTTTTGATAAGAAGATTTTTCCTCTCTCGTTCCAAGTCGGCGAGCTTGTACTCAAAAGACTTTCTCCTATACACTCTGACCCTAAGGGCAAATGGACTCCCAACTATTAAGGACCATGTGTTGTCAAAAAGTTCTTCTCAAGAGGGGATCTTATTCTCACCACAATGGATGGGGATGACTTGCCGATGCCGATAAAATCAGAGATAGTCAAAAAATATTATGCCTAGAATACAAACCCCGCTAGATTGGTACTCATCATAACCAATCTAGGAAAAAATGGATATCCCGATGGACCCAAAAAATAAATGTTCCATGCAAAAGTTATGGATTAAACAAAAAATAATAGCATGCTAAGTTTAAAACCCGAAAGGAAGACTTAGGCAAAAATGGAATCCCAGTGGAGAAAATAATCAAAAATTCCATGCAAAAGTTAGGCATAAAGGCATTTGACTATATCTTGATGTTGTCTTTTTAGCACATTCTAACCTTCATCTTGACCTCATTTTAACCTCAGGCGGCATTAGATCAGTCCAATCACCATCAGCAGAAGCAAAGTGTTGAAGCTTAGTGCTACAGCGGATGACAACCATTGTTGTGATCAGTGGAAAATCAAACAAATTTCCCATTGCCATTTAATTTGTTTTTAAATTTTTGCAAATTCCCCTTTAAGAATTTTTTCATCCTTGTACACACTCTACATGTACAGATTTTCCACTATCAATAAAATTCACTCGTTATTTAGTAAATTTTTAGTTTTGATTTTCCTGCATTTTGTTTGCAAAATAACTGCAATCTTGATTGCATAACGCCATCAAACTTTGAGAATAATAAAAAGCAAAATCAAGAGGAAAACTATATGCATTACTCTTATTGTTGAAAACACCCTAGTATATTATCAGTAATTTACAGTAAACAATTACCATATGCTTGTACCTCAACTACTGCTTAGGCAGGTCATGCACTGTTTATCCCCAAGCGGAGTCAGGTGGTAGTTCTTATCCAGTAGGATTTTCCCCAACAACGGTGTTAACTTGGAAGCTCTTACATGAAGTTCTCCAATGTGGATATTGATGAGCCGAAGTCTATCTTTCAACCAACACACTTTACCTTGCTGTTCAATATTGCATTGCATACGCATCATTTTACTTTGAAATCATACAATCATGCATATCAAGCATTCTTTTTGCAGCTGAACTATCTCCCCAACAGAATATTTCAATCTATCACCATCAAATCAAACCAACCATTTTATCTGTTACTCTTTGCAACTCCCCTTTGTCGAGAAATTTTTTGGTTACTTCTGTATTTACTCCTCTTCCACCTAAATACCTGAAAAGCTAATGCAATTCGCACCTTCAGTTTAAAGATGATTAAATAGGGGAAGCTGTCATAACCTTAAATTTACCGTCCCTTTTCTCATTTTTTGCATATCTCATTAGCATACTTTAAAACATATCATGCATGACCATTGCATTTGGTCATGGAATCACAAGCATGGCCACATTGTGTATGACATCTTAGCCCTAGGGTTTCACTTTGATTTACTTGTAAACTAACCCTAAATTCCTGAAGATATGCTACTTGAATGTTCTTGTTACTCAAGTAGGTAATCATGTTTCATAATAAGGCAAAGTCAAGGTCTTTGATCAAGGGAAATGCAAGCTTGTTCATGTTGTGTCAAAGGTGGTTCATGTGTTGATTTCCATGCCATATCACTCAATCTTCAAGTTACTTTAAAGATCAATTAAGCCCTAAGCAAGTTTTCATCAAGGGATACTCATTTCATCATCATCATGGTTTGAAATGTGAGAAAACATCAAATTTGCAAAAGGTGTACAAATTTGGTTGACCTAGTTTTGCAAGTATGCCACGCCTTTGGTCCAAACTCCATAATTTCTTCAATATTCATCCAAATTACATGATTCTTTAAGACAAATGTGACTTTCGGGATTCTCTACAACTTTGTTTCAAGGGTCAAACATCAATTCATCCATTAAGGGCCTCTTTTATGCAAAGGACCATGTTTCTAAAATGGTCCAAAGCCTTGCCACGACCCCTACTTTCCACCCTTGCCATTTTATTCTCAAGCACTCTTTTGCTCCCATTCTTTTAGAATTGTGTTAATATTATGTAAAAGATAATTTGGCCCAAGTTTGACTTTAGATTCACGAGGGAATCAAAAGTTATGGTATCATGAACACTGGACTTCAAAATGATTAAGCATGTTGCAAAGTGCTTGACCAATTGCCCAGCCCAATTTTACAGGTCACGACCTCAACTTCACAAGCCTAAAAATTTCACCTTAAAGCTCATTTTGAGTTGATTCTTTTTGCATCTTATTCTACTACATGAAGTGATCATTTGGCTCAAAGAAAATTGGAAAACGCACGAGTGGATTGGATTTGGCCTAAGCATGAACATGTTGACCTAAACTTTGTTTTGGTCCGTGACCTGTAATGTTGAATCATGCCTAAATCAACTTGGGACCACTTATCACACGTGCAAACCAATTACCCATGACCAAACTCATCTGATGACAACTCGAAACGACTTCCAAAGCTCCAAAATCACGAGTTTGGCACCAAAATTTCACCTGATTGGGATCTAAAATTTTTGAAGTCAATTCACACGAATTCATATCCATTTCACACGTATTTGCATCCCAACATATTCCCTATAAATAAATTAATCTTTTCCTTCATTTGTAAGCTTTGAAATCCAAGAAAACTCTACAACCATTCAAGCCCAATACCTGAAATAACCAGTCAAGCTCTTTTTCGATTCAAGCTCTTTTACTTCCATTTCTTTGTCCATAATCCTTCATCGGCATCCTATGAATGTGGCTGAAGCATTGCCTTGGTCTGAATCCTTCTGCAACCTAGCTTCTGGTTCCATCATTGTTGACTTCTTAAGCCTCATTTGAACAAGTAGATACGAGTTACAACCTTGAGCAAACAAGTTACCATACTCTTCGCCTTATTCCACTGATAAAAAGTCCTAACTTACTTGGCATTTATTTTCAAAATTCATAACTTAATTTTACTTTGAAGAACTAGGGTTCTTCGAATTCTTGAGCAAATTCTCCCTACTCAGAGATCAATTGCTCTGAAGCAGGGAGACATGAACGATGAAGTGTTTAGCAACTGAATCCATGCTTGGTTCATGTTAAAAACACGAATTCATGAAGTTACAAAATCACAAATCTGGAGGTTGAAGATGAAGTGCTTCACGCACTTTTGTGGGAAAATTCAAACTCTCTCCCAATCAGAAAGCGCCACCCAACTATCTGTTACATTCAAACTTTTAATTTCTATTTTATATTTCATTTAATTTCCTTGTCTTCCAAAATTAATTTTAAATAGTTCCTTTATTATTTTTTAATCCAATTTTTTTTCCATAATTCCATAAAAATATTTTCTACCACATACCATTTTTTTAAAATCATTTTTGAATTTATTGCATGTTTTATTTTATTTTACATTTAATTTTATTTTTGCATTTTTATTTTAATCATTTTTTATAAAAAATTATCCCAACTTTTGAGGTCAATTCACTCTTAATTTTATTGACCTTCCACATTTTTGTTGGACTTTTGTTTGATGCTTTGACCCCACTTTGACATTTTCCCTTTTATTTTCTTTATTTAATCAATATAAAATCATTTTTAATTCATTTTCTATTTTCTTTAGATGATCATTTGATGTTTTGAATTGAGTCTGATTGCTTGGTTGATGATTTCTTCCTCGTCTCAAATCATTGATAGATGGACTTGAGGTTGATCAACCTTCTTTGATCCAAAACTGTTGATAGATGATTCTGAATCATCTTCAATACTTTGCATCAATGATAGGTTAACCCTCAATGCACCATATTTTGATTTCTTTGATTTATGGATATAATGATCCCAATGTGATTGACTTGATTCCGCTTTTCACTCTTTCTATCTCCATCTCTTTCTCTTGCTTTGATCATTGTGTTACATGTTGTAGGAGATTAAATTTATGTTAATTCTCTAACATGTCGGATACATACATTATTATTGACCGACCTCAGATAGGTATGGCTTTTACATAAGCTTACTTAGGATTGATTAACATAACGTTAAATTGTCCTGACACAATTGATTAACCATTAACTCCTAGCATTAATTCTTGTTCTTTACATTATTTCCATTTATTTAATGCCATTTAATTCAAGTCATTTAAGTTTATGTCATTTAACTTTATGTCATTTACCTTATGCACTTTAATTTTATGTCTCACTAATCGTCACATCATTCCATGCTCTATTCATCTTGTTATATTCATATGTTGCTCTTATCTTGTTTGATTTGCTTGCTTGTTAATCTTAATGAATCAAAATATGATAAAGTAACTTGGACCTAATCCTAATTTGATGCTTGACTTGGAGTATGAAGAGCTTTTGGCCTTTGGACTTTGACTTAAGATTTAGTCCATTTGCTTGACTTGGAGTGACCTTAGATCCTGAGACCTTGTGGACACTTTGACTTGCCTTTATTCTGGTTGAACCTTTGAGCTTGTGTGTTGTTTCATATGCTTTATGACTCTTGCCTCTTGCATTCATCTGCTTAGTCTTAGCACACTCGTACACACACACGGCTTTCTCTTGGGCTACCTAACAATGAGACATATGACAATACACTTTGCACCCACATGGATTTCTCTTGGGCTACCTAACAATGAGACCCTAGGCTAGTTTTGTATGATCATGCATCTTTGTTTGTTCATTAATCCTTTCCTTGATTTGGATTTATCCAATTCACATTGAATCTACTAAATCCTTTCATTTGTTATACTTCCCTTTGTCTTTCTCAAGTGACCATAAGTCCCTTGGTTACTTGATGGAACTTGCCTCTGTCGCTTTGGAGCTTCTATCTCCCAACAAGTTCAAGACCCTCAGTGGACTACAGTTTTCCTCAACAATCAATCATCTAACTCATCCTCACAGGCATCCTTGAGGACATGCTTCAACAACTTGTCAGTCATTCATTAGGCTTGCATTACATGAGCATTAAGCAATAGAGCATGATGAGAGGAGATATTCCCTATAATTGTCTAGAATATTTCTGAGTACGGGACAAATGACCCAGTTGCTCATAATATTTGTCTTTGTTCATAGACTTTAGTGTAATTTTAGTCAGCTCACATCCAAGTCTGCATCTAGCCTCTTAGGCTCCTCTCTTCATACCCTTTTGGTTTAAACACCATTGTAATTTCCTTACCTTTTGGGACACACCTTTATGGTTAACCCCCACCTTTCCTTGGTTTTGACACCACTTCTTTTTGAGATACACCATATGGTCATTCTCACTTTCTTGGTTTTAACACCACTTCTTTTTTAGATACACCTTATGGTCATTCTCACTTTCTTGGTTTTAACATCACTCCCTTACCATATCAGTCCATGTGTCTTGGCAAGACCCTATCATATCAGACTTAGTGCTTTGACAGGTTCTTGTTTTCCTCATTACCATGTCAGTCCATGTGATTTGGTAAGACCCTTGTCATGTCAGACCCGGTGCTTTGATAGGTTCCTGTTTTCCTCAATACCATATCAGTCCATGTGCCTTGGTAAGACCCATGTCATGTCAGACCCAGTGCTTTGACAGGTTCTTGTTTTCCTCATTACCATATCAGTCTTTGTGCTTTGGTAAGACTCTTGTCATGTGAGTCTAAGGCTTTGACAAGTTCCCGTTTTCTTCATTACCATATCAGTCCATGTGCTTTGGTAAGACCCTTGTCATGTGAGTCTCCGACTTTGACAAGTTTTCCTCTTTGTTGGTTTAAACATCATTGCTATTTCCTTTCCTTTTCAGGGACACACTTTTATAGTTAGCCCCCATTCATTTCCTTTTGGATTTAACACCACCCCCCGATCATTTTCTTTCTCAAGTTTTTGTTCTCTGAACTATAGAGCTCTGACTTCCTTATTTCACTATGAGGATACGTAGGCATAAGGATGTGAATCCTTGGAGAGCACCTTTCTCCATCCTTATTTCCTCTCCCCCCTTTTTCAGTACTTGTTCCCCGAACTATGAGGCTCTGACTTTCTCATTACACCATGAGAATATGTAGGCATAAAGGCCACAATCCTCCTCAAACACTTATTTTCCTAACCCCTCTTCTTTTCTGCAGGTACATGAATATTAAAGCATCCATCCAAGCAAGATAATTCAAAATAGTTCCCATGGAGTACCATGGATGTGATGGGTGTTAATACTTTCCCCTTGCATAACTGATTCCCTTACCCGTTTCTCTATTTTCCTCTTGGGTTTTATCAATGTTTTCCCTTCCATCTTTTGGGATAAATAAAGTTAAGTGACGACTCTATTATACCTTCGAGTGTGAGATGCGTTCGGTGGGCATATTTCAACTAGCTTCACTTTGGTCTGCAAAATGAGATAAGAACCAAGACTTATGCAAGTTACTTGTTAGAATTGTATGTGTATATTGTAACACCCTTCTAAAAATACCCCAAATATATATATAATAAAAATAATAAACATATATCAATCAGAGATATTATGCCCTTCAAGGGTGTCACACAAACATTTCACACCATGTTCCAAGAACAATTGTCATGCTCTTTATTTAATCAAAATGAACATTTGCATAATACGCAGCGGATATAATTCAATTCAATCAAACATGTATTACACTACATGTAAATGGTTCACAACCAACAGTAAAACAATTCAGACATCCCATCCCGATGTTACATCTATCAGAGCATGACCCACTACGGAGACTACACTAGACTCCGAGCATTAGCTTCTACTCAACTCATTTCTCGTTACCTGAAAAATAGTTGTAAGGGTGAGTTCCTCAATCAATATAATGAATATTATAAAACATCATGTTATGTTAAGTGATTTAACACACTTCATCACCCTAATCAAAACACACATTCAGGAACAGCCATATCAACTCAACATCATACATTATAACAACACAACCATACCAACACAAATACACGTGTAATATTGGAATACATCCATTCATATTACACGCCATACATATATTATGCAATGAGACTCCATGCATGCGGTACCGACTATTTTGTGAACATATAGTTCAACCTCACCGTCCAAATCCAGGCACGGCTACCAAGCTCACTAGTCCCACTCATTTGAGACATAGTGACTCACTCACTAATTCCTCACCATGGGAATTAGCTACCACCCCAAATGGGCCATGCTATGCACGCTAATCACCTAGCATGCAAACATCAACAACAACAATCAAAATGATTTACTCACTAATTCCTCACCATGGGAATTAGCTACCACCCCAAATGGGCCACAATATGCATGCTAATCACCTAGCAATGCAACATCAACAACAATTCAAGAATAGACACATGCTCACACTCTAAGCCATAAAATAGTCTATTCACAAACGCATACATTCACATCATCATGTATACCATCACATATCATCAACGAAAGCATATCATATCATGCCACATAATCAATCATAGTATTAGCACACTCTACTAATACCTATACTATTCAAAACAACGGGAAATGATCCCTACAACATCATACCTCAGCTAAGTACATCACTCAGCCTAAACAACCAAAAACTGCACAACAACAGTTCAGAAAAATCACAAATCTGCCCATACGCGTATTGCCTATGCCCATACGCGTATTGCCCAAATCTGACCAAGTCCATACGCGTAATGCCCACTCTCATACGCGTATTGCTCACGCTTGACCATTTCCATATGCGTATTGCCCACTCTCATACGCGTATTGCTCACGCTTGACCATTTCCATACGCGTATTGCCCACTCTCATACGCGTATGCTACGCGTACTACATTCCCATACGCGTACCAATAGAGACAATTTCACGTTTAAAACATCATTTTTTTCACTCATACGCGTAAGACCTCATCCATACGCGTACCAGCCATCTCATACGCGTATTGCCTAGTGCCATACGCGTATGACCAGAAACCAGAATTTCCAGATCTGCAATGGCTTTCTCTGCTACGAGATCTATCCAAATTCACCTTCCACAGTCCAAATTTACACACAATTCATTCATATCATCTAACACGAATCATACATTTTCGATTTCACCATTTGTTAACCTTTCTACCTCTAATTCCTACGAATTTCTCATCAATTATCATCCAGATTCGTTCATCAATAATTCACAAGTTCATCACATATATCATTCAATCAGAGGCAATTTCAATGGTTTCTCACTACCCATCACATATTATCCCATAATACCCATTAAGCAATGATAAACCCCCCTTACCTGAGTAAATCCGGCAATTCCGTTAGCTTCAAGCCTTTCCTCTTCTCTTGCTCTGCCTCTTGCCCTTTCTCTCTTTCAGCCGCTTCTCTGTTCCTTCTCACGTGAAAACCCTTTTCCAAAAATTGGGACTTTTTATTATTCCAACTTATATACTCCAATAAATAATTATTCCAATAATAATTATAATCCAATAATATTAATCCAATTATTTAATTAAATTAATAATATACTATTAACTCAATTTAAATAATTATTTCATTTTATTGGGGTGTTACATATATCATGTTATGTTCATGGTGTTTTCATGAATTAAATTGAATGAGGTATGGGCTAATGTATGCATGGATTAAATGCAGGTTTTTCTTGGTGATGCAAAGCTGACTTGGCTTAGCAAATGGTCATGATTTCAATGAAAATTGGGCATAAAGGCATACTTGAACTTGAACTTGAACTTGGGTCTTCCTTGGAAAACTAGGAATGTATGACGATGCATGGAGGAGAATGGAATTAAACATGAGACTGAAAATAGAAATAGGCCTTAGGCTTTAGAAAAGATATGGGAGTTGACTTTGGTCAAAGTTGACCAAAAAATCAACTGTTAACGAAAGTCATATATGGTCAAAGTTATGATTTTTTGTAATTTTCTTGTATGAATGATGTAGAGGTAATGTAATGAATATTTGTAATGATACAAAGCTTTATTTTCCTTTTCCAAAATCATGTTTTAATTTCCTTGGTGAAACATCAACCATGAGTTTGAATGAATGAATTTGAAGTATTAAAATCAAGGGATCATGAATAAAATCATGCCTTAGGAGTGCCACAAATGGACTATCATTCAATGGTATGCAAATGAAACAATGGAATATGGCATTCATAACAAGAATCAATTCAGAACAAGTAATGTACTAAAATGATGAGCAAAATTGTCAATCAAGCAACCAAATAACTTGAATGCATCTTGATTATGCCATGCTTGTGGATGGAAACATTATAAAACCTTTGAAGCAACTTGTGTATGAAGGAACATGATGCCTTGGCTATGAATACATGAATAAGCAACCAACAAGGCAATAGCTAAACAAGGTTTAATCAAACACGAATCATGTTATGAATGAAAGGGATCCATCATGAATGAAACAAGGCCTTGCAGCAAGAATTAGGGCATGAAGAAATCCATAAGTGATTGGATGATTAAGTAAAATCAAAAAGTGTTAGGGCATGATGCACCTCCTAAATTAGGGTTTGGGATCAAGTTACAAGGTCAAACTGATTAGACAAGCAACAAGGGATCAAGGACCTAGGGTTTTGCAAGCCATATGTTCAAAAGATGATCCACAATACCTTAAACAAATGGCCGCAACAAATTAGAGTTTGCATGATCAAGGTGAAAGGTGAAGTGAACAAGTGCCAAGGCTCAAGAAGCAACATCTCATCCCATGCCCCCTAGCACTAGGGTTTAGGATTAAGGCAAGAACAAAGGGCATCCCATAAACAAGAGCGGGGGTTAAAGTTAAATCCACACGAGTACAATGCCATGAATCCCACCACAAACCTTTGAATCTATGAAGATGGTTATGGATGTTAACATACTTGTATGATACATATTTGATTAGCATGAATGGCATGCAGGTGAATCTTAGGCCAAGAGCCAGAGGAAAAATGAAAAAATAGAGGTCAAATTTTGGGGTATTACAATTGGCTCATCTCTAAATGTCATGCCTAAGAACACTCTGGGGAAGCTGAATAACGTAAGAACTTCCATGAAGGCTAGTACTTTGGTGGTCAAGGCTTTTGATGGTTCGAAGAGGATGGTAATTTGGTGAAGTCGATTTACCAATAATTGTAAGACCTCATACATTTATGGTCACCTTTCAGGTGATGGACATCAATCCATCTTACAGTTGCCTTATAGGATGACCTTGGATCCATGTCGTAGGAGTCGTCACCTCAATCCTACACCAGAGGTTGAAATTCATAATTGACTGTCGCGGTGAGAATCGGATATCAAGCTATTGTATTAACTTGAATCACAAAACGTAAAATGTTCACCACCAAACTTTAATATATCCAAGGGAAGGGGAAAAGATCGAATAAAACCCTAATTGTGCAATGTAAAAACAATGCGAAGAGATCTAAAATTTGAGGGTTCGTTATACTAAGGGAAGGTATTAACATCCTCAATATCTATAGTATCCTATAGGAACCTTTTGAAAGTATTTGTGTTATGTTATTATTTGGAAATGTTTTGTTGGGAAGAACCTAAAGTTTTAATTAAGTTTGCTCGCCAAAACTTCGCGGTCATGTGCCTACGTATCCTTATAAGGATGGAAATCCTTATAAGGATGGAATCAGAGCAACCGTAGTTCACCTAACTAAGGGTGAAAGAACACTTTGTAGTGATCAAGGTTCCAAGGGGGGAAGTAATTGTTCATAACAAACATACTTACAAGAGTTATAAACTCTTACTTAAATCTAAGTTGAAAGTGAGAATGACTCTAACAAGGTCAAAGGGAAACTAGGGATTGCTAAACTACCTATGACATTAAGTCAATAAAGAGGTCTTTCCCTTGGATTTGAGAAAAAGATAAACAAAAGATAAGCAAAATGAATGAGATGTTCAAGCATGACATCAACAAACATAAGCACATGATAAAGAAGATGTTCATACATGACATCAACAAAGATAAACAAATGGTAAAGAAGATGTTCAAGCATGACATCAACAAGAACAAACAAGGATGAAGAAGATGTTCAAACATGACATCCACAAAGATAATCAAATGAAGAAGATGTTCATACATGACATCGACAAGAACAAACAAGGATGAAGAAGATGTTCAAATATGACCTCCACAAAGATAATCAAATGAAGAAGATGTTCATACATGACATCAACAAGAAAAAACACAGGATAAAGAAGATGTTCAAGCATGACATCAACAAAGATATGAAAGCATGATCATAATAATATCAAGCATGGTATGTATACACATATGTACAACATGTGAACATGAACAAAGGTACATCAAACTCAATCAAAGATGTATAAAGTTACATGAATATGAATGACATGGGTATATCATCATGAAGAAACAAAGATGAATGACATAACAATTCATGAACATGTATATGGATGTCATAATAAGTATGAATGAACATGTGTATGCATGAAGTAAGACATGGTTTAGACATAACATCAACTTGATCATGAAAACAATTTTAGGTATTAAATACATGCATGTTAAGGTTCAATATAATCACAAACAAAGGTTCAACATCATACAAAAAGTTTGAACATGTAAGCATACAAGTCATACAAAGACATGTTACTACAAGTTTAAAGCATATGTAAACACATAAACAAACACAAACACAAGGGAACACATGCACACAAATATCCAACAAGACATGAAATAATGACATGTGAATCATGGATCAATGGGAAAATAAGCACACAAAATTTCATGGCATATTAACAAAAGTTCAAAGCACATAAAGATGTAAACATACATTAAAGTAAGTCAAAATTAGGTAAAAACCAAGAGGAAAATATTAAAAACATCAAAAAAAAAAGTTCATATATGATTCACAACATTCATACAAGTCATGGTGATCAAGAAAAATTAAAGTATCAACCAAAGAAGTTCATTTGAAATCTTAAAACAATCCAAAAAAGGTATCCAACTTTAGACAAGTATAACTATGTTAAAAATAAATCAATTCTGGAGTTTCTTTTCACCATCATAAAATAGACAAAATTATGAACACATAGCAAAAAGAGTGGCTCAAAAAGACTTAGGGATCATCAAGTTATGAGTCTTTGAAGTTATGAAAAATAACAAAATTAAATAGGCAAATAAAAACAATGAATAAAAATGGGTCTGGGGCAAGCAAGATTCAAACCCCACACCTCTTGCATGCTTAAAGCCTTAACACACACATTCTAACCGTTGGGGCGGTGATACATCCATTATCTTAGTTAAAAACATTAATATATATAATAAAACGATTCCATAAACTAGAAAATGACACCAATTCATCATCTTCTTACTTGTGTTCTTGCATGTCTCTTTTTATTTTATTTTTCAAAACTTCAAACAACCATAACTCTCTCAAATTTCCATGAAATTAAAAATCGTAAGAACCTAAATTGCTCTATTTTTTGCAAGGAATCTAATGGTATCATTATCTCATCCTAAAACTCAATGTACAAAGCGTGCCAAGGAAAAAACCAGAACTACACTTTTAATTTCCAAACAATAAAATCTCAATGCATGAGCATGGTATAATGCATACAGTAGCAAACATATAACAAACACACTATGTACTATATTTTAACTTCAATAAATATTCAAGAATTATGCATTAACAAGAGTTTCAAGTGTAAGTGCACTTACCTATTGGAGAAAGTCCAATGCTTCTTCTTAGCTACTACAGAGATAAAAGAAAGATTCTACCAACCGTTGGTCCTTGAGGATAGTGTTTGAACAATGAGAATGGCCAGAAACAACTTGTATCATCTCACACAAATGTTATTGCAAAGTGAAGAAGTTAAATGGTAAATGATAAAATAGATGCTACAGAACTTGTTCAAGTGATTAAACAAGCTCTAAATGATGTCTAGAGACGATTTGTGGTATTTGTTTGGAAGATACACGTGGAGAATAAGTTTGGTTAGAGAACTTGCAAAAATAGCGTGTTTTTTCAAGTTCTAATGGAATGGGAGTTTGATGAAGTGTTGAGGGGTTATTATTGTGTGTTTTGAGGCTTAAGAGATCCCTCTATTTATAGGAAAAGAGTGAGGATTGGAACTTATTAGAAACAAAAGTTGTGAAGTTATGGTTTTGGTTGAGAATGAATGAGAAGTTTGCATGAATAGTTGAGTTTTAAAGAGTTTGTCATATCTCCCTAGCCTCTACAAGATTGCTTCTGATCTCTTAAGATTGTTTGTGATCTTTAGGGGCAAGTTTCAAGGGTGAAAGGGTGAGTTGTTGGTATAAAGCTTGCTTTATCAACGTAGTAATGTGACCTTTTTCAAATTCACCCATAAATGGTATAATGCAATGGACAAAACCTCAACTCCTTGTGTAATGCACTTAGGATTCATATAAACATCTGATTATGGAGAGATTTATACACAAGAGGACCTGCAATCAAGAGATTTTCACATTTGAAATGGTTTTCCTCCAAAAATTCATCATGAACATGACTTGAAATTCATGTTTGGAACCCTAACTTCCCATTTTCGAAACTCACAGCTCATGCAAGGGAAAAAAATGTACTTGTACTTTTTAAAAATCCCCAAACATGCTCTTCAACTTTCATGTTTTGAGTTTTTTTTCTGAATCAAAGTGGGTCATTGTTGAAAAGTATATTTTCGGCAAATATTTTAATATCGTATCCACAGAGATTGGTTGTTATTACCGTCGTTCTATAATCCAAATTGTTATAAGTTCAAAATATAACCAAGTTGTTTTGTTTGAAAAGTATCTTTTGAGTAAAATGTCACTAAAATAATAAAATAGTTTTAATCTAATGTAAAAGGCTTGGCAAGATTGGAGTTCACTATTCAAATTGCTTATGATTCCTTATGACAACTATGTAGATTTAAGATTATTGATGATGTTCAAGTATCCTCTCAATATCATTTATGTCTAAATGATATTGTGATAATCACTATATTAATCTTTAGACGATTTCTCCACCTAACTATCAATATAGCAATCTTTAATGGTTGATACAAAAGAAGAGTAGTGAATAAATCTATCTCTTCAACTTATTCACTACTTGAAAATATATTTTATGTCAAGACTTAAATAATCTCTTTCAACAACTACTCAAATCTAATATTCAACTTAGGGCAAAAATATCATTCAATACATCAATAACCTTTTATCATATATAAGAGTCAAATGAAATACATAAACAAATAGGAATAGCTACTACCTCCAATCTTGACAAAATGGGGTTTAGCTCCTCATCATCTTGGACAGCAAAATGCAATGGTAGAATAAACTCTGTTTTTCTCTTACAAAATATGAAACTATCAATTAACCCTTTTCTATTTTCCATTTTGTTTTCTTAAAGGGTTGAACCTTTCCTAAAATGTTCATTTTCATCTAAAACTGAAAAGCACCCTAAAACAGATACAAAACTGTCACAACACAGCTAGCTTAAAAATAGAACACTTGGCCCAAACAAACAGCTTGCTGGTTTCGCAAGGTTCGCGGCGCCATCCCTGGTCGCGGCGCGAACTGAAGCTAATTCATCTTCCTTGCCTTGCAAGCTTCATGCAATGATTCTCCCAAGTGTTAATCTTCCAAATTATGCCTCCAAATTGCATTCAACACTTCTTCCAAATTATGCTTATGCACTCCGAAGCTCTCTTGCCCAAAAATTCTACAAAACTAACAAATACGTGAAATAACTACTCAAAACAATATCAATTAAACCTAATTGCATTTATAAAAAATTGTGAGAATAAAAGTGTGTAATTACATCAAAAATTGGTAAAAGGGACCAATAAAATTATATAAAAAGTAGTACTAATTGGTCCCTAACAATCATGATGAAAACTGACTGTAAAGTTTATCACTTTTTAGGGATCAAAGCTGACTTGAAAATTTTCCAAGTGTTTCAACTTGAGACACCAACTTTATGTCCTCATAACTCAAAATCCTTGCACTTTTATGGAATCAACCCTCTAGGACAAAGTTGAAGTATGTAACAAGAGCTTTCATTTGAGCTTTGTAGCAAAGAAAATGGCTGCTCGGATTAGAAGTTATGACTTGAGAAAGTAGTGCACTTGAACATGAAATTTGGATACTTAATGAAATTTTCAATGTTTTCAAGATTGCCCTTTTTGCAAGTAACCTCATTTATCTTGATTTCTCTTGATCAAATTCATAAATTAAGCATATACTCATGAAATTTAACTTGAGAAGTTCATATTTGATCTTAAATCTCAAAAGTCAAAGGTTTAACTTTGTAGTGCAGTGGTTGCGTATCAGATGAATTTGAACTTCTTGATCTTCAATGAATTCAAACTCTTGAGCCAATTGAACATCATGGATGGGCTCTAATATGTAATTTAGTGTGTTAATCCATGTTTCAAGGCTTGATATCATGTCTTGATCAAAATTCTCAGATGAAATTGAATGTTGATGAGAAACCCTAATTAGTGAGCCAGATGAAAGTGAAGCTTGATGCACTTGTAATTAGGCCATAATACCCTTATTTGTTGATGGAGAGAAACTTCTTGAGTGTATGAGAACTTGATTTATTGATGACCGATCCAAAACTTTGAATGATCAATCCTTTGAGATCTTTGAGGGAAACCCTAATTCACATATGAAACAAACCAGGCATATCTTGATCTTGAGGTTAACTATGCATGAATGATGTCTATGATGAAAATGATTATGAAATCTAGGGGTAAAATTTGGGGTGTAACAGTTGCCCCTATTTAAATAACTTTGCCAGATGGCATGAGTGATGATAATACTCATGAAATCGGGGTGAAAGGTATTTAAATATAGAAATAACCGGAAATTTTGCCCTTATATGCAATGGCATGTTATGCTATGGACAAACAAACTCTCTTTTTGGTATTTTTTTTCTTCAGCTGGGGATATGATGCAAAATGAAATGAATTCTAGCATGATGATTTATGATGAATGATGAATATGATATGTAGAAAATGATGGAGATAAAGTATAATGTCAATGACCACAAGCAACAACTCACTAGGGATAACATGTACTGGGAAAAAACAAACTGAGGAATATTCAAAGCAGTTGATCACCAGATTCAGGCATGATCGAATGACACTGAGAATAACAAGAAATAAATAAACTGGAAATAAGTGACTCATCACCAGGTTCAGGCATGACCGGATGGCACTAAAAATAGCAAGCTGGAAGTATTCAAAGTGATTGATCAACAGGTTCAAGCATGACCGGTTGACACTAAAAATAGCAAACTGGAAGTATTCAAAGTGATTGATCAACAGGTTCAAGCATGACCGGTTGACACTAAAAATAGAAAACTGAAATTATTCAAAGTGATTGATCAACAGGTTCAAGCATAACCGGTTGACACTTAGAAATATCCTCATTGGAGTTTTCAAACAAGATAAAACATCTAATCCTCTGGAAATTCCTTACAATGAAGAGTTCAAACATGACCTTCGGGAACCATCAGGAAGAATACAGGGTAACTAAACTCTTCTGTATGTGCCAAATCAGATTGGACTTTATACCGCAAGCAAAGGTATCACGACCATCTTCTAGCGGATTTAATGCCAGCAACAACTGAACTTTAACAATGATGTCAACAATAATTGGACTTTCAAAGTAGATCTCCAGTAACAACTGGACTTCAAAGGGAATATTGGGGTTAACCAATTGGACTTTCACAGGGGATGTCAATAACTTACTGGAAAAAAAACATTGGTCATGTTCAAACTTCAAGGTACCAACAACAATTGGGTTTTCAACTAGAGTGCCAGTGATAGATGGACTTTTGGAGTTAGAAGAACGATAACTAAGAACAAGGATTTAGATTAAATGTCAAATGCACATGATTGAGCATGATGTGAATGATCATGATATGCAAATACTGACTCTGGAGAGACAAAGAGTTTTGTGGAAACTTAATGGGGAATGCATCCTCAACACCAGTAACTTAAATAAGTATCGCAAGATGGACACTAGGGAGATCCTCAAACTTGAGAGTTGCACACAATCGAAGGATTTATCCAAGAGTGTTTGTCAGTTTAGACTTCAATGGGGATTTCTATATTGACAGTATAAAAATGCTTCTGCAACCTTGAGACTTATTGGGGAGACAAAACATTTCCCTTTCAATGTTTCCATATGTCAAAGAAAAATTATGTTTTTCAAAGTTTTTTCAAAACATTTTCTTTTCAAAACCTTTTCATTTTCAAAAATCATTATTAACAAACAAATAACGTTTTGCATAACAAGGAAAGGTAAGAGAAGTACAAATGACAAAATTGCAAGGAAAAGTCTATTTTTTTATTCAAGAATGGTAGCTTGCAAATGGCAAAATCTTCATGGAGTATTACATTTCGAAGATGGCAATAGGGAAAGGTTTACATTGAATCCAATAACCACTACTATCCCTAATAACTAAGATTTTCCCAAAACATTGCTTCTCACAAGAGCAACTGGATTGATCTTCAACTTTGATTCTTTAGTAATGGTAAATAATCTGATACAATCAAATGCCTTTTGTCCCTAATTTTTGCCTGGACCGCCCTTTTGGGTTTCCAGTCCACCGGGACGCTCTTTTTTATCTAAGCCTCCCTTTCGGGTTTTTAACTTAGCGAGCTTTCATTTTTTTTATTTTTACCCCTAACTTTTGTCTGGATCTCCTTCATAGGTTATGATCCACCGGGATACCCATTTTTTTTTGCCTTAGTCGCCTTTTTAGGTTTTCGACTTAGCGGGTTTTATTTAGGCATAATATTTTTTGACCGCATCAGAGTTCACAGGGTGTGCAAGCTCTTCACTATCCATAGTTGTGAGAATCAAGGAACCTCCGGAGAATGCTTTCTTCACAACATGGGCCTTCATAGTTGGGACTCCATTTTCCACACATATCCTTATATACTGGCAAGATCTTCTTGAGTACGAGATCTCCTTCTTTGAATTCACGAAGACGTACTTTTTTGTCGAACGCCCTCTTGATCCGCTTCTGGTACAAGTGACCACGGCACATAGCAGTCATTCTCTTCTCATCAATTAGGTTCAATTGGTCATATGTATTCTGGATCCATTCAGCTTCCTCTAGCTTGGTCTTCATCAAGACTCTCAAAGATGGTATCTCTACTTCAATTGGGAGAACTGCATCTATCCCATATACTAGAGAGAAAGGGGTTGCCCCTGTTGAAGTGGAAACTGAGGTTCTGTATCTATGCAAAGCAAAGGGTAACATTGCATGCCAATCTTTGTAAGTTTTCACCATCTTTTACAGGATTTTCTTGATATTCTTATTTGCGGCTTCAACAGCTCCATTCATCTTCGGACGATACGAAGAAGAGTTGTGATGTTCAATCTTGAAGGTCTCACACAACTCTTTCATTGTTTTGTTTTTAAAATTTGTCCCATTATCCGTGATAATTCTACTTGGAACTCCATAGCGACAGATAATTTGGTTCTTAATGAAGCGGGCAACCACTTGTTTTGTCACGTTGGCATATGACGTAGCTTCTACCCATTTGGTGAAGTAGTCAATTGCAACCAAGATGAAACGGTGACCATTGGAAGCTTTAGGCTCAATTTCCCCAATCATGTCAATGCCCCACATTGCGAAAGGCCAAGGTGAGGATAAAACATTCAACAGTGTCGGAGGCACGTGTACCTTGTCAGCATAGATTTGACATTTGTGACATTTTCTGGCATAGTTGAAACAATCAGATTCCATGGTCAACCAATAATAACCAGCTCTCAAGATCTTCCTAGATATGGCATGTCCATTGGCGTGAGTTCCAAATGATCCTTCATGAATCTCTTTGATCAACAGGTCTGCTTCGTGTTTGTCTATGCATCTGAGCAGAACCATGTCATAGTTTCTTTTATATAGCACCTTGTTGCTAAGGAAGAATTTGGATGCCAACCTCCTTAAAGTCTTCTTATCTAGGGTTGTTGCATTTACTGGGTATTCTTGATTTTGTAAGTAGTTCATGATATCATAGAACCACGGTGTAGCGGGGTTTTCGTTACCTTTAGGTTTATTAACTAAACCAAAAGTAAACATACAATTCGAGTCGCCACCACACTTTTATTTTTCCAAAGGAGAGGCTAAAAAGCGAACAAAAGCCAAGTAAGAAGTTTTATCAAATCAAAAACTAATAAAAATGTCAGAGATCTAGGTAAGGGGGTTGGTTATGAAATGGGAAGGTTTTACGCACCCAAAATATCCTTAGTACTCTAAGGGAACCTCTTTTTGCAAATGTGTGTTGTAGGTTGGTATTTGTGAAAATATGTGCAAAATAATGGAGGGATGAGAAGAGAATAGATTATATTTACAAATTTGTTGTTTGAATGGATGAACCCATTGCCTGCGTACCATCATAAAGATAGGATCAAAACCTCGTAGTTCGGGGTAAAAAACTCAAAGATTGGTGAATTGATTTGATCAATAGCCTTAAGGTCTTTTGTTATCAAAGGGAGAAAACTCAACCTAAACCAGCAATCCACCATGTGAGTAGAGCTTCAACATACTAGTGAAGGGTTAACCCTATAATAAGTATGGAAGACTTATAATCCAATCACTAAGGATGTGGTGAGATTTACATCAACCATTATGATAACTCAAACCTATGACTGATGTTTATGAAAAGTTTTAACAAAAGTGGCCATTGGAACCACAAAAAGAACTTGAAATGAGTTGTATTTACAAGTTAGATTTATTTGCAAAATGAAATCAAAGTTGGATTAGCATTTATTCACAATGAGTATTAATGAAAAGAGTTTAAAAAGTCAAAGGCATAAGGCCTAGGTTTCTAGTTTAAACAAAGTCAAAGTTTACAAGAATTTTTTTTGGCTTGGGTTAGAGTGAGGAGAAGAAGAGAAGGGTTAGTCCTAAAACATACAAAGATAAGAGAGAAGATAAAACCCTTGGAGTTCCTTTTCTTGAAATCATAGAGATGATTCAAGATGCTCCTTTCCTTTGGACTTAGCAAACAATCAAGCAACCACACAATTTAGATTCAAGCTCCTAGGATCTCCATTTGGCTTGTCTCTCTTAACTTTGGCTACTCATGAAAATGGTCCTCTTTACTATCTCAAGATGGATTCCCTATCACACAAGAGCAAACATCAAAACGTTCATAACACAATAGGAGGAATGGGCAAAGAATAAGTTTTGGAAAGGAAGTCCTTTGAAGTCAACTTTTAAATTTAGCATTCTAAAGGCATGAGGCCTAGTTACTCTTCAACAAGTTTAGCATTCTAAAGGCATGAGGACTAGTTGCTCTTGAACTCCTTTAAGCATGGGTATGTCCTAATTCTAAGTCCTTTCTCCTTTTTGCATTAGGTTCACACAAAACAAAGGCAAAACCAACACAAGACAACAATATATTTATATACAATAATGAGCTCAAATGAGCAAAAGGAAAATGACATAAACATGAAATATGTGCTCAAGTGAGCAAAATGAAAAGGCAATATGAATAAATGAGCAAGAAGTAAATTGCATTAAAAGTAAAGGGCAAGAAATTAAATGCTCAAATTAAAGTTAGTAATTAGTATGGTTATGTTAGTTGGTCATAAGAGAATTTAGCGCTATATTAAGCAATCGTAAGTGGACTAATGTAGTAGTCACACCTATCTGAGGTCGGTCAATAAAACTATAGGCAAATAAACATAAGTTAGAGATCATGACTAGTAAGCCAAGCTCCAAAAACTTGCCATGCCAAAAGAAAAGAGAAAGGCCTTGTATGGACTTTAGGTTTTTTGCTTGACCAAGAAGCAATCTATCTTGGACACAAAGCAACTCACTTGATCTTGGATCAAGTTGAGTTTGATTTGGATCAAAGAAGGTTAAACCTCTCATTTGTCAAGACTAATTATAAGACATTAACTCATTGGCCAAAAATAAAAAGAAATGGGATGAAGATGAAATGGATGGAAGGATAATTCAAGTGTCAAACACAATTGGTCAAAAGTGAATCAAATCATCATCAACCAATGCTAAATAGAAGAGAAATGAAGATCACAAGTCAACAAGTCAAACATATTTTTTTGGTATTTTTGAATTAAAGATAAATGCAAAAATAAAATAGACAAAATATGGTCAAACCTCAAATTCAATTTAAATCAACTTCAACAAGTCCAATTAAATTCTCATAGGTCTAACATGGTCAAACAAGCTTTGACAAAAAAATTCAAATTTTTTTGAAATCAGAAACTATTTAAAAACAATAAAAATAACACAATATGAATTAAAATCTCAAATAAATCTCAAATTAATTAAGAAATTGATGAGACTATTTTTCATTGACTTATCATGATCCATAGGTGTTAGGAAAATATTTTTAGATTTTTCAAATATCAAAAAGTATTTAAAAATGAATTAAAACTATTAAAACCCAAATAATTCACAAAAAATATTAAATGAAGTCACAAAAATAATTAAAATTCAAAATATGAAACTAGATTTTTCAAGAAAAAATTTGGCATTGGTCTCATATTTTTGTGACTTCAAATAAAATATTTATGAATATTTGAAAATAAAATGGATTAAATGAAATGAAAACAAAAACAAGAAAATCAGGAAAAACCAGCGCCCTCTGATCATCTCATTAATTGACGTGCCAATGATCATGTGATTCAGAGGCGCGGCGGTCACACGAAAGACCAAAGTCAAGCGCGCTACACCTTGATTTAAAATAGGTCAACATCATGAAAGGCCACGATTAAAGCATTTTAGCAAGATCCAATGGCTCTGAGGCTCCCACGTAGGGATGGTGGTGGAAACCATCATCTTCTCCAGCGATCTAACCAGATCCGGCCACCACGCGCAGGGAAATGAAGTTTAATGAAAATGAAAACTAAGGATATCAAAATAAAGCTGAGGTGATGTACATCACCCCTGTAACCATGGATCCTCTTCAAAGTTCCTATTTAGAGAGAAATAAGAGCTTGAAGATCATGGTACATGAACTGAAATGGCACGATTTGCAAAATTGAGACCACCACTGCCCTGCCTCAAGCATGAGGACTTCAGAAAACAACACAAACCAAAGGAATTCACATCATATTGCAAGATCTAGATCAAGAAAAATTGAGGTTCTACCTCTGAAATGCAGCTTCAAACAGCACGAATTGTCCAAGCTCTTGATCCAATCTTGCTCTGGAAGTGTGATGGTGATGCAAGGTTAAGGAATTAAGATGTGAAGATCAACTAATGATGTTGAAATTCAAGCTTGAAATTGAAAATGAAAATTGAAAATTCCTTTAGTGAGGGTTTGGTTTTCCATTCAGCAGCACTTCAGATCTCCTTGTGGTTACCATTTGAATGAGAATGAGCTTCTATTTATAGCTGGAACGGATGCAAGGCAATGTTTCGCTCGTGTGCATGAAATTTGGATCCTCCATGCATGGGCCTGTACAGGCGCATGTGAGGCCCAAGAATGAATGGAAATCCATGTTGAACTCAAATGTAATTGAATTGGACGTGCACCAGGCTTGGCATTTGCTTGCACATGAAGTTATAATGTGAAATGCAAAAATGGACATAAACATTAAGCTCTTCGAAACTCACTCATGGAAAGTCCAAAAAACTAATGTGAGTAATGGTTGGAAAGCTCTTGAAATAAGGAACAAAATTCATGTTGGACAAAAATTCATTTGGAAATTGGAAATTTATGAAAACTGGCTGTGAAGGTTTGGGTACAAAACATGTCTAGGTTCCCTTTGAATTTTTTTTTACCAAAAACAAGCATCTTCAAGCCATTCTTTTTCAATGCTTCAAGCCTCAAATGGAAAAACCTCCAACCTCAAAGTTGTAGATCTTTTAAAGATAATCAATTTAGACTTAAATTTTGCATCATTTGGATTTTACATGAGAAAGTTATGAGCACTTGAAGTTGGACATTTTTCAAATTCAATGGCTTTGGTCCAAAGTGACCTATAATGTTTTGTATTATCACATGTATTTATTTTAGGATTATGAAATTTTGTCCAACATAACATTTGAAGTAGACATCTTAAGCTTTCCAATTCAATTGGTCTCACCTCAAAATCATAAAAATTAAGGAAGTTAGGTTCTTGGGAAGTTGACCTAAAATTAGGGTTTCAGTCAAAATGACCTATAATGTTTTGAAATGAATGTGGACCATTGTCATGCTTTTTCTCATCTTCATCTAGCCACTTCATTGAACTTAGGAGCCTCATAGGAGCATGGGAATACATGATCACTTGAGCTTCAAAACAAAAAGAGTTAGTGATATATTTTTGTGCTTTTGGTTAGTAAACAAATAGGAAAAGCAATAACATACAATACAAGCATGCTTGGTGGTCTCAAAACAACTCACACAAGTCCCAACCCTAGGGTTAAGGAGCAATGATATGATCCTTGAGACAATGATATGATGCCATGAGGGATCTTAGGGTCAAAATTAGGGTCTTACACACGGTTTCTCGTCAATTTCTTCTTCAACCAATAGGCAATAGGCTGGCGTAGTTTTCCTCTCAATTTTGATGAGTGGTGCCTCATTGAGAAACCTGACTTGGAACATAGAGGCTAACATAGCCAAAGCATCTGCTATCTGATTTTCTTCTCTCGGAACATGATGGAAGGTGATTTCATCAAAGTACTTTATCAATTCAATAATATGGGCACAGTATGGGATTAACTTCTCATCACGAGTTTCCCGTTCTCCTTTGACTTGGTAGATCACCAAGGCCGAGTCTCCATATACTTTAAGGATCTTGATTTGGGTGTCAATCGCAGCTTCAATACCCAAGATACATGCTTCATACTCTGCAATGTTGTTGGTACATTCAAAACACAATCTTGCTGTGAAAGGAGTATACCCACCATTGGGATTCATCAACACGGCTCCCACACCATGCCCCATGCAATTGGAGGAACCATCAAATAGCATCTTCCAACAGGAACCTGGATTGGGACCTTCATCTGGGCTTGGAGTTTCACAATCTTTCACCAACATAATATCTTCATCTGGGAAATCAAACTTCAATGGCTCATAGTCTTCAACAGGATGATTAGCGAGGTAGTCAGATAAAACACTTCCTTTGATAGATTTCTAGGTTATGTATTGGATGTCGTATTCAGATAACAACATGTGCCAACGGGCAAGTCTTCCAGTCAAAGCAGGCTTCTCAAAGATATACTTTATTGGGTCCATTTTGGAGATCAACAAAGTAGTGTGACAAATCATATACTGCCTAAGACGTCTGGCACCCCATGCTAAAGCACAACAAGTTTTTTCTAAGAGTGAATATCTGCTTTCACAATCAGTAAACTTCTTGCTCAAGTAGTAAATGGCATGTTCTTTCTTTCCAGTTTTATCATGTTGACCTAGTACGCAACCCATGGATCCTTCGAGCACAGTCAAATACATGAAGAGAGGCTTCCCTGGAATGGGTGGAATCAAGATAGGAGGTTCTTGCAGATAACCTTTAATCTTCTCAAAAGCTTGCTGACAATCAGAATTCCATTCAATTGCTTGATCCTTTCGGATTTGAATATAGGCTCACATGTAGCAGTCATGTTGGAAATAAACCTGGAAATGTAGTTCAATCTTCCAAGAAAACTTCTAACTTGCTTTTCAGTTTATGGAGCCAGCATTTCTTGTATCGCTCTGACCTTATCTGGATCTACTTCAATTCCTCAATGACTAACAATGAAACCAAGTAACTTCCCCGATCGGACCCCAAATGTACACTTAGCTGGATTCAGACGCAATCTAAATTTTCTGAGGCGCTCAAATAGTTTCAACAAATGGTCCAAATGGTCCTCCTCACTCTGTGATTTGGAAATCATATCGTCCACATAGACCTCAATCTCCTTATGCATCATGTCATGAAAGAGGGTGACCATCACCCTTTGATAGGTTGCCCCTGCGTTCTTGAGACCAAAAGGCATAACCTTGTAGCAGTAAGTTCCCCATGGTGTGATGAAGGTGGTCTTTTCCATGTCATCGGGATCCATCTTGATTTGATTATAGCCTGAAAACCCATCCATGAAGGAGAAAACAGCAAACCTAGTAGTGTTATCAACCAAGGTGTCAATATGTGGGAGTGGGAAATCGTCCTTCAAACTAGCTTTATTCAAATCCCTATAGTCCACGCACATTCTGACCTTGCCATCCTTTTTAGGTATTGGCACAATGTTAGCTACCCATTTAGGGTACTTTGCAACTGCAAGGAAGCCATCATCAAACTGTCTTTTGACCTCTTCTCGAATCTTCAAAGCCATGTCTGGTCTTGTTCTTCAGAGTTTTTGTTTTACTGGTGGATAATCTGGTCGGAGTGGTAATTTGTGAACAACAATGTATGTGTCTAAACCAGGCATATCTTGATACGACCATGCAAACACATCCACATATTCTTGTAAAAGCTTGACCAATCTTTCTTTGATGTCTGCCCCAAGTGTTGTACCAATCTTGACCTCTTTCTTTGCTTCCTCGGTACCAAGGTTGATTGTCTCTACCTGCTCTTGATGTGGTTGGATATCTGTGTACTCATACTCAACCAATCTTGCCAGTTCGTCGGGAACATCACAATCTTCCTCACCCTCTTCTTCAGCTTGGTAGATTGGTGAATCAAAGTTAAGAGTGAAAGTAGAGTCATCGGATTCAACATGGTTTTCTTTTATTCTGCATGTTCAAATCATTTGTTTTTATTAAAAGTAAAAAAAACAAAGGAATGCAAGAGGAAAATGATTTTTATTTTAATGGTTTTGAAAGATTGCCATTTTTCTTTAAAAGTGAAAGAGAAAAAGAAGTAAATGAACAAACAAGAATTTAACAAAACGCCTTCATTGATATAATCTTGGAAATGCAAAGGTGGCCCTACAAAATAGTCCAATAGCTTTGGGCATAGCTATGGAAATTTGAAAACACCAAATAAAAACAACAAATTACTTTGACAAAGGAAACATCTCTGGGATTTCAATTTCCTTCCAATTGTTCAAAGCCACATCAGATTGGTACACTAGGTTGCTTAAATCTTCATCTTCAAGATATTCATCAATAGCATTGACTTGATATCCAGTGCTGACAAACACTTCTTGGATAGTCTTCATACATCCTTCGATGGAGGTTGATGCTTCCTTCTTGACATTGGTTGGTTTGTAACCCAACCCAAAACGGTCCGACTTTAGTTTGACATCAATAACATCTCCCCAACCTTCGGGACTTCCTTCCTCAATGGTTGATCTTGCTTTCTTCCATGACGCAAAAGATGGAATACCCTTACCCTTTGGTTCTTCGACTTCCATAAGGACAACGTTGGCTATTTCAAGAGCTTGGAAAGAAGTTTCCAAAGCATCCTCATCAGCCTAAATGTAACTGAACGAAGAGAGGTGGCTTACCATAAGATCTTCCTCACCTGACACAATCACCAACTTATCATCAATAACAAATTTCATTTTTTGGTGCAAGGTTGAAGTCACGGCCCCAGCGGCATAAATCCATGGCCTTCCAAGCAAACAACTATAATTTGGGTTGATGTCAATAACCTAAAAAGTAATTTCAAACACATGTGGACCAATTAATATTGGTAGCTCCACCTCCCCTATGACGGTCCTCCTCGATCCATCAAATGCCTTGACAATTAATGCGCTTGGCCTCATCTCAGTCCCTTGACATGCCAACTTAGCGAGCGTCCTCTTAGGTAAAACATTCAGATAGGAGCCAGTGTCCGCAAGGACTCTTGCTAGGGTATCTTCTTGTCATTTCACAGATATTTGCAAAGCACGGTTATGGTCTTGGCCATCCTTCGTCAAATCTTCTCTACTGAAGCTGAGATGGTTGCATGATGTAATGTTGGTAATGACCCCATCAAATTGATCAATAGGAATGTGTGAGTGACATGAGCCTGAGCTAACAATTTCTGCAAGGCACTCCTATGAGATGGAGAACTCATGAGAAGATACAAAATGGATATCTTTGAAGGAGTTTGATGTAGCTGATCAATAATCTTGTAATCACTCTTCTTGATAATCCTCAGAAATTCAGCGTCTTCATCATTTGTGATCACCTCTTTGCCTTTGTCGGTAACAGTAATGGTGGTTTCTTTCGGTGGAATTGGCGGAGCCAAGTTGAATTAAGGGGTATAAATGCGACCACTGCGGGTCATTCTACTTCCCACTGCTATATCAGTGCTTGCAATATTTAGACCTTCTTTCTGACCTACTTTCTCAGACCTTTGGTTAACCACAGCTGTATCATACTTCCAAGGAACTACTTTAGTATTCCCAAAAGGAAAAGAGCTAGGCCTTTGGACAACCACTGGATTAGGCATATTGAAGATTGGTTCAACTGATTCTGGAATGTTCAAAATTGGCTGAACAACAGTAGAATCTAAAATGTTGAATATTGGCTCTGGAATATTGAAGATTGGGGTTGTAGTACTTAACTCAGGTAGATTGAAGATGGGTTCAATCACTGCTACCTCATTCTTTTTCATACGACCGCTTACTTGCAACACACCTTGGTTAATCAATTCTTGAATATCCTTTCGGGCCATTTCACATCCTTTAGGACCAATAGGACATTCTTCACAATCTTATGGAAATTTTTTAATAAACCTACTTCTACTAACTTTGCATGAAAATCTCTGAGCGGAGTCTTGATTTTGGTTGCATCATGATCATACCTTCATCAGGGTCATCATCAATAGCATTGACAGACCCATGAGCGGGCAAAGGATTATTTTTGACATTCGGACTAGTATCCCCAAATGAAAGAATCTTCTTCTCAATCAATTCCCTCACAATATGTTTTAAGGCATAACAACCTTCCAAATTATGCCCTGGGGCACCTTCATGGAACAAACAATGTGCATTGGAATTGTAATATGGTGGGAGAGGATCTGGTGGAGGTCCCAAAGGTCTTGGAACAACTAACCCTTTCTTCAACAATGTCGGATATAATTCAGTGTAAGACATAAGAATCTGAAGAATCGGAGGTTTTCCACCTTGTCTTCTATTTTGAAATGGAGCTTTTTGGCACGGAGCTGGAGTCCTTTGTTGATAAGCTGGAGCGTTGGGCGCTTGTTGATAAGTTGGAACGTTGGGTGTTGTTTGAAAGATCGGAACTGCTTGGGTCGACTAATACACTGGGACTTGTTGATTGAAAGTTGGTGTAATAGCTGCTACATACGGCTGTTGAGCAAATTGTGGTTGTTGAACATAATGTTGTTGAGCAAAATATTATTGCTTTTTCCAAGGTTGATTCTTTCTTCTACTACCTATCACTGCATTTGTTTCTCCTTCCTTTTTCTTATGGAAATTGCTAGAGAATTTCTTGGTATTGTTGTTATTGTTGGAATTACTAGCTCCAATAATCATCTTGCCATTTTTAAGCCAAGTTCCACTTTGATACCCACAGCCACCAAGTCAGAAAAACTTGCAGTCACACTTCCCACCATCCTTTCAAAATATTCTGGTCGCACTGTGTCGAAGAACCAATCTGCCAATTCTTTTTCAGTTAATGGAGGTTCCACTTGGGATGCAGTCTCTCTCCACCTTTGTGCATATTCTTTAAAGGATTCAGAATCCTTTTGGGATATGCTCAATAATTGCCTTCTATCGGGAGCTAGATCCATGTTGTACTTGTATTGTTTGATAAAAGCATCAGACAAATCTTGGAAACAACAGATGCGAGTCTGATCAAGGGTCAAGTACCATTTGGAAGAGGCACCTTTCAAACTGTCTTAGAAACAGTGGATCATGAGTTTGTCATTGTCCACGTGAGCTGCCATCTTTCTATAATACATGATGAGATGACTTTTGGAACAAGTAGCTCCTTCATATTGATCAAGGTTGGGTGTCTTGAATTTTGTGGGGATCACCAATCCAGATACAAGGCACATTTCTCTTGCAGCAGCACCAAAGATCTGATCACCTTCCATTGCTCTCAGCATTTTCTCAATGGTTTCAACATTTTCTCTCAGCTTTTCATGTCTCTCATCACCTTCTTCAGACATATCAAGTATATCATACACTTGTTGATGATCATCAAAGTAAGGTTGAACTCGAGTTTGCATGGCAGTGGGTGCAAAAGTAGGAATCACTTGATTAACTTCAGTAGTTAATGGAACTGTGTGTTGAGTGGACTGTCCTTGAGGAGGAGGCACAAAACCATAAGGAAGACCAAAGGGAGGCCAAGTTGCTGGAGTAGTAACTGTTGGCTGAGAAGTAATCACCGGATTGACAATCTCAGAAACAAATATGGGTTGAGTATCCATCTTTTCACGTATTACTTGCAACATCTCCATGATTTGACCTTTATTCCCACGTAGATCTGTAAGCTCTTCATTGACTCTTTCCATCTCTTGCTCTTGCTCGGCCATTCTACGTCAGGCTTGAGCTCTAGTGTTGTACTGGTGTGAGGGTCTCAGTGTGGAAACTATTGGAGAAGAAATTATGGAAATGAATTTTTATTTTGATAAAAAATGCAAGTGTGATGACATGTGCATGAATGCAATGAAAATTCAAAATTTTAAAAGTTTCAAGGAACTTAAGAGATAATTGCAAACATCAAAAGGCAAATAACAATGACCAAAAGAAACTCATTTCATTAATCAAAGGGAGTTACAAAATTTGAGTACACTTTCAAAAGTTCTAAACAAAGCTAAATAAAAGCTAAGTAAAGTCCTAAGGAGATTGCCCTAGTAGCCTCAAGTTGAGCTTCTTAATTTGTTCTTCCATCTCAGCCTTCTCGAGCACAAGCTTGTCCACGATCAACTTCCAAGGAGTATTTGACTGAACGCCATAGGAAAATAAATCCTCTTGCACCTTCCTCTTCTTGTTAGAGAGCTCTTCTTCATTCTTCATCTTCAACTGCCTTTTAAGTTCTTCATACATGAATTGTTGATGATTTGATACTTGTTCTTCCAAGCGTCCCTTTCTCGCTGCGTTGCGGTCAAAGCAATCTTCAACTTCTCTGCATCAGTCATGAAGGTATAGGTAGGTTCTTTGTCAACTAAAGGCAAAAGCTCTTGGAGAGGATAAGGCATTTTCAAGCTGATGGCCCTATCTTGCACCCATTTAAGGTACGGTTCTAAAGAGACACAATTTGTCTTCCCTAAAACTTTCTTTTCTAGCTTATGAACATGGCGGCAAGCGTGTACAATCTTCTCTTTGAGCGCTTTGAAATCTTTACATTCCTTAAAGAACAAACCCTTCAAGTGAATATTCTTTGGCTTATCTCTCATTGGATAACCGAGTTAACGACGAGCTAGGATTGGGTTGTAACTGATGCCTCCTTTTGTACCAAGGAGAGGTACATTAGAAAATCCTCCACAACTATCAATGATACTAACTCCATCATAGTCACGACTGTACCAAACAATATCTGAATGTGTGAGCGATATAATCTTCTATGACCATAAAAGACCATCCTTAAGATCCCAAAAAGCATGAGACCTAGGCAAGTGAGAAATAAACCACTTATACAACATAGGCACACAACATGTAATCATTCCTCCGCTGTAAGAATTCCTCATATGAACAGAATGATAGGCATCAGCAAGCAAAGTAGGAACTGGATTTCCTATTAAGAAGATCTTGATGGAATCCATGGCAACGAAGTCATCAAAACTAGGAAAGAGGAACAATCCATAGATAAGTAGAGTAAAAACAACCTCAAACGCATCCACACTCCTCATTCTAGCAAAATACTGAGCTTTGTTCATTAGAAACTTAGTTGTCAAACCAAGCATTTTTCCTTTTGTGGTCATGTGATCCCTGATCTCTGACATTTTCAAATGAGGAGCCTTTGCAATGTCTTGATCTTTGGGATCTTCCTCCAAACCAGAAAATGGAGCTTGAATAGAAATAGGAACACCAATCAAATGAGAGTATTCTTTAAGTGTTGGCATAAGCTGATAGTCGGGGAAAGTGAAACAGTGATACACGGGAACATAAAACTGAATCAAAGTAGAAATAAGTCCATTTGCCGTGTTTATCTTCAAAAGAGATAGCAAATGTCCATATCTTTTGCTGAAAGCCTCTGTGTCAACAACCAAAGATCCCAATCTCCTTAGGTCTTCTAACTTAGGACTCTTGAAAGTCTACTTTTGAGTCTTTTTCCTTCCAAAATCCATGATAAACCTAATGTTTGCAACAAAAGTTCCTAAGTTCCTTGAAAACTTTGTTAAAAAAATGATGTTTATGATGCATGGATGCATGAATGCACAAACACACAAACAAGGGTCACACACAAATAGGGTTCAAAGGTTCAACGTTGTGAGCATGAGGCCATGGGTCTAACCATCCCAAATGTACTATGGGTTTATTTTGTACCTGTACAACGGGTTCTACAAAGGTTCCCAAAAACCATTGACCCATCTTTCGGATATTATCAACACGCCAATTACTCAGGAGTTAATAATATTCTCAAGAGAATCTAATTTGAGTGTAGTATCACGTATCAACTATTTCAGATTTACACCTTCATAGTCATCGCACTACATCCTAAAGGCTAAGTGGGGTAAAGGGGGTTACTAAGGTCCTCAGCTTCTCAGGTTACCCAAATCAATATAGTATGTGTTTTCACAATTGCTTGATCAACAATACTAATTGTAAAGGGAACCTCCACATGAGTGGTGGATTCTCAAGTTAGCTTGTTCGGGATTAAACTCCCTATAAGCCTTCTTGACTATACCACATCCTATCTTATTTATGTACACTCAAGTCCGGGTTAGGACTTACCTCACCATACAATGGATCACCCAAAACAAAGGTCCAAACAAACAAGGAAAATAACTAATAATAACAACACAAATATAATCAAAATAGGCTTAACCCTCTTTCAATGTGTCCCCAGTGAAGTCGCTATTTCTGTCGCAGTGAGAATCGGATATCAAGCTATTGTATTAACTTGAATCACAAAACGTTAAATGTTCACCACCGAACTTTAATTTATTCAAGGGAAGGGGAAAAGATCGAATAAAACCCTAATTGTGCAATGTAAAAACAATGAGAATAGATCTAAAATTCGTGGGTTGGTTATACTAAGGGAAGGTATTAGCATCCTCAGTATCTATAGTATCCTATAGGAACCTTTTGAAAGGATTTGTGTTATGTTATTATTTGGAAATGTTTTGTTGGAAAGGACCTAAAGGTTTTATTAAGTTTGCTCGCCAAAACTTCGCGGTCATGTGCCTACGTATCCTTATAAGGATGGAATCAGAGCAACCGTAGTTCACCTAACTAAGGGTGAAAGAACACTTTGTAGTGATCAAGGTTCCAAGGGAGGAAGTAATTTTTCATAACAAACATACTTACAAGATTTATAAACTCTTACTTAAATCTAAGTTGAAAGTGAGATTGACTATAACAAGGTCAAAGGGAAACTAGGGATTGCTAAACTACCTATGACATTAAGTCAATAAAGAGGTCTTTCCCTTGGATTTGAGAAAAAGATAAACAAAAGATAAGCAAAATGAAGGAGATGTTCAAGCATGACATAAACAAACATAAGAACATGATAAAGAAGATGTTCATGCATGACATCAACAAAGATAAAAAAATGGTAAAAAAGATGTTCAAGCATGACATCAACAAGAACAAACAAGGATGAAGAAGATGTTCAAACATGACATCCACAAATATAATCAAATGAAGAATATATTCATACATGACATCAACAAGAACAAACAAGGATGAAGAATATGTTCAAACATGACATCCACAAAGATAATCAAATGAAGAAGATGTTCATACATGACATCAACAAGAACAAATACAGGATAAAGAAGATGTTCAAGCATGACATCAACAAAGATATGAAAGCATGATCATAATAATATCAAGCATGGTATGTATACACATATGTACAACATGCGAACATGAACAAAGGTACAACAACATCAATCAAAGATGTATAAAGTTACATGAATATGAATGACATGGATATATCATCATGAAGAAACAAAGATGAATGACATAACAATTCATGAACATGTATATGGATGTCATAATAAGTATGAATGAACATGTGTATGCATGAAGTAAGATATGGTTTAGACATAACATCAACTTGATCATGAAAACAATTTAAGGTATTAAATACATGCATGTTAAGGTTCAATATGATCACAAATAAAGGTTTAACATCATACAAAAAGTTTGAACATGTAAGCATACAAGTCATACAAAGACATGTTACTACAAGTTTAAAGCATTTGTAAACACATAAAAAAACATAAACACAAGGGAACATGTGCACACAAAGGTCTAACAAGACATGAAATAATGACATGTGAATCGTGGATCAATGGGAAAATAAGCACATAAAATTTCATGGCATATTAACAAAAGTTCAAAGTACATAAACATGTAAACATACCTTAAAGTAAGTCAAAATTAGGTAAAAACCAAGAGGAAAATATTAACAACATCAAAAAAAGTTCATATATGATTTACAACATTCATACAAGACATGGTGATCAAGAAAAATTAAAGTATCAACCAAAGAAGGTCATTTGAAATCCTAAAACAATCCTAAAAAGGTACCAACTTTAGACAAGTATAACTATGTTAAAAATAAATCAATTCTGGAATTTCTTTTCACTATCATAAAATAGATAAAACTATGAACACATAGCAAAAAGAGTGGCTCAAAAATGCTTAGGGATCATCAAGTTATGAGTCTTTGAAGTTATGAAAAATAACAAAAATAAATAGGCAAAAAAAACAATGAAAAAAATGGGTTTGGGGCAAGCAAGATTCAAACCCCAAACCTCTTGCACGCTTAAAGCTTTAACACACACACTCTAACCGTTGGGGCGGTGATACATCCATTATCTTAGTTACAAACATTAATATATATAATAAAACGATTCCAGAAACTAGAAAATGACACCAATTCATCATCTTCTTCCTTGTGTTCTTGCATGTCTCTTTTTATTTTCTTTCAAAACTTCAAACAACCATAACTCTCTCAATTTTCAATGAAATTAAAAACCGTAAGAACCTAAATTGATCTATTTTTCGCAAGGAATCTAATGGTATTATTATCTCATCCTAAAACTCAATGTAAAAAGTGTGTCAAGGCAAAAACCAGAACTGCACTTTTAATTTCCAAACAATAAAATCTCAATGCATGAGTATGGTATAATGCATACAGTAGCAAACATACAACAAACACACTATGTACTACATTTTAACTTTAATAAATATTCAAGAATGATGCATGAACAAGAGTTTTAATTGTAAGTGCACTTACCTATTGGAGAAAGTCCAATGCTTCTACTTAGCTACTACAGAGATAAAAGAGAGATTCTACCACCCTTGTTGGTCCTTGAGTATAGTGTTTGAACAATGAGAATGGCCAGAAACAACTTGTATTATCTCGCACAAATGTTCTTGCAAAGTGAAGAAGTTAAACAGTGAATGATAAAATAGATGCTACAGAACTTGTTCAAGTGATTAAACAAGCTCTAAATGATGTCTAGAGATGATTTGTGGTGTTTGTTTGGAAGATACAGTGGAGAATGAGCTTGGTTAGAGAACTTGCAAAAATAGTGTGTTTTTTCAAATTCTAATGGAATGGGAGTTTGATGAAGTGTTGAGGGGTTATTGTCGTGTGTTTTGAGGCTTAAGAGATCCCTCTATTTATAGGAAAAGAGTGAGGATTGGAACTGATTAGAAACAAAAGTTGTGAAGTTATAGTTTTGGTTGAGAATGAATGAGAAGTTTGCATGAATAGTTGAGTTTCAAAGAGTTTGTCATATCTCCCTAGCCTCTACAAGATTGCTTCTAATCTCTTAAGATTGTTTGTGATCTTTAAGGACAAGTTTCAAGGGTGAAAGAGTGAGTTGTTGGTATAAAGCTTGCTTTATCAAAGTAGTAATGTGACCTTTTGCAAATTCACCCATAAATGGTATAATGCAATGGAGAAAACCTCAACTCTATGTGTAATGCACTTAGGATTCATATAAACATCTGATTATGGAGATATTTATACACAAGAGGACTTGCAATCAAGAGATTTTCACATTTGAAATGGTTTTCCTCCAAAAATTCATCATGAACATGACTTGAAATTCAAGTTTGGAACCCCAACTTCCCATTTTCGAAACTCACAGCTCATGCATGGGAAAAAAATTTACTTGTACTTTTTAAAAATCCCCAAACATGCTTTACAACTTTCATATTTTGAGTTTTTTCTGAATCAAAGTGGATCATGATGAAAATTGGCTGTAAAGTTTATCACTTTTTACGGATCAAAGTTATGTCCTCATAACTCAAAATCCTTGCACTTTTATGGAATTAACCCTCTAGGACAAAGTTAAAGTATGTAACAAGAGATTTAATTTGAGCTTTGTAGCAAAGAAAGTGGCTGCTCGGATTGGAATTTATGGCTTGAGAAAGTAGTGCACTTGAACTTGAAATTTGGATACTTAGTGAAATTTTCAATGTTTTCAAGATTGCCCTTTTTGCAAGTAACCTCATTTATCTTGATTTCTCTTGATAAAATTCATCAATTAAGCATATACTCATGAAATTTAACTTGAGAAGTTCATATTTGATCATAAATCTCAAAAGTCAAAGGTTTGACTTTATAGTGCAGTGGTTGTGTATCAGATGAATTTGAACTTCTTGATCTTTAATGAATTCAAACTCTTGAGCCAATTGAACATCATGGATGGGATCTAAGATGTATTTTAGTGTGTTAATCCATGTCTCAAGGCTTGATATCCTGTCTTGATAAAAATTCTCAGATGAAATTGAATGTTGCTGAGAAACCCTAATTAGTGAGCCAGATGAAAGTGAAGCTTGATGCACTTGTGATTAGGCCATAATACCTTTATTTATTGATGGAGAGAAATATCTTGAGTGTATGAGAACTTGATTTATTGATGACCAATCCAAAACTTTGAATGATCAATCCTTTGATCTCTTTGAGGGAAACCCTAATTCACATATGAAACAAACCAGGCATATCTTGATCTTGAGGTTAGCTATGCATGAATGATGTCTATGATGAAAATAATTATTAAATCTAGGGGTAAAATTTTGGGTGTGACATTGATGATAAACTAATGATCTTCGAAGGAGAGAAAGACATGTTCGTTAGTCACCTCTCATCGTTTAGATACATAGAAGCGGATGGGGAAATATTGGAAATACCTTTTTAGGCTTTTGAGATTGCAGCAGTCAATCGAAGAAGAGAAAAATCAATATGGGAGAAGATATCAAAATTGATAAAGGTTAGAGATACATGGGGTTGGGGAAAGCTGTTAGAGATACCTGAAAAGAAGGATCGGTTTAGGCTGGGTTACAAACCAACTAATGAAGGATTTCATAAGACTAGCTAGCAGAAGCTATGTACACTTCAAGAGACTTTCTATAGTGCGAGATATAGAGGTGAAGATCACGTGGTTGTGGTTGCAGGAGATGAAGGGGTACCCAACTTGGTGTGTCACTGCTCATCAAATACAACTCTCAACAATTAGAAGGTCGTCTAGATTCCGGAGATGATTTCTAGTTCAAAGTAATTTACTATTTTTTAATAATAATAAGTCATTTGCTCTACCCAAGGCAAATAGAGAAGCTTTGTAAGGCCCCCTATATTTCAATGACTTATTTATCAATAAATTGCATTTTTTTTCAATTAAGATCTCTTTCCTTTCATTTAAAGTTTTTCAAAAAAAATGGCAATATCTTTTCATACACTCTCATCCCTCTTAATACAAAAGATAATAATAAACAAAAATCTTCCTCATCCAGATTAATGAATGAACCTATTAAAAATGACACTACTATAATCCCTTACAACTTCCAATTCCCAATTAACCAAGCGACAGAAGGTGATGAGGACGATTTTGAACTACCTGAAGAATTAGCCAGACTGTTGAAGCAAGAGGACAAAGAAATTCAACCTCATCAGGAACCAGTGGATGTGATCAATCTGGGGACTGAAGAAAAAGGTTAAGTTTAGTGCTTCCTTAAAAGATGAAATCAAGAAAAGGTCGGTCGAGCTCCTACATGAATATGCAGATGTGTTTTCTTTGTCATACCAAGATATGCCAGGACTAGACACGAACATCATTGTACACAAGCTACCACTCAAACTAGAATGCCCACCAGTTAAGCAAAAACTGAGAAGAACTAGACCAGACATGTCTCTCAAGATCGGGGAAGAGGCCAGAAAGCAGCTCGATGCATGGTTCTTAGCCGTTGCAGAATATCCTGAATGGGTAGCTAACATTGTGCCCGTTCCGAAGAAAGATGGTAAGGTCAGAATGCGTATGGACTATCGGGATTTGAATAGTGCAAGTCCTAAAGATGACTTTCCACTTCCACACATTGATGTACTGGTAGATAACACCGCTCAGTTTCAGTCTTCTCATTCATGGATGATTCTCCGGTTATAACCAAATAAAGATGGATCCCGCAGGCATGGAGAAAATCATGTTTATCACTCCTTGGGGAACCTTGTGTTATAAGGTAATGTCTTTCGAATTGAAAAACGATGGGGCAACATACCAAAGGGAAATGATGACTTTATTCCATGATATGATCCATAAAGAAATAGAGGTCTACGTCAAGGATATGATTGTCAAATCACAAACTGAAGAGGATCACATAGTCAACCTACAAAAGATGTTTGATCGTCTGAGAAAGTTCAAGTTACGTCTAAATCCTGCAAAGTGCACTTTTGGAGTCTGATCTGGGAAATTATTTGGGTTCCTAGTCATCCAAAGAGGAATAAAATTTGATCCAGACAAAGTCAAACCCATCCAAGGCATGCCATCCTCGAGGACAGAAAAAGAAGTTTGAGGATTCCTAGGGAGATTGAACTACATTTCTATGTTCATCTTGCATCTTACAGCCACGTGTGAACCAATCTTCAAGTTACTCATAAAAAATCAAGACATCGAATAGAATGAAGGGTGTCAAAAGGCATTTGATAAAATCAAGGAATATTTGCAAGATCCACCTATCTTGGTGCCACCAGTTCCAGGAATACCACTTATAATGTACCTAACGATACTTGACAATTTGATGGGTTATGTACTGGGGAAATTCAATGGGTTGTGTACTTGACAATTTACAAAAGCCACCTATCTTGGTGCCACAAGTTCTAGGAAGAACACTTATAATGTATCCATGCAACTTACTACCTAAGTAAAAAATTCACTGACTTTAAATTTCGATACTCGTTCTAGGAAAAGACTTGTTGCGCTCTAGTTTGGGCCACTCGATGTCTGAGACAATACATGGTGTGTCATACTACCCTGTTGATATCCATAATGGATCCTATCAAATATATCTTCGAGAAGCCGACAGTAACTGGAAGAATATCCCGATGGAAAATACTCCTTATTGAGTACGACATCCAATATATCACACAAAAAGTTATAAAAGGGAGTGTGCAAGCAGACCATCTCGCTCATTAACCGATGGAAGATTATCAACCTATGCAGTTTGACTTCCCTGACGAAGATGTGATGGTTATCAGGGAATGTGAAATCCCATGTCCAGATGAAGGGCCCGAACCAGGATCACGATGGAAACTTGTGTTTGATGGTGCTTCAAACGCAATTGGGCATGTAATTGGAGTTGTCATAACTTCCCCAATAGGGCACCACGTTCCTTTCACAACTAGGTTATAATTTACTTGTACTAATAACATAGTGAAATATGAGGCATGTATCCTTGGAATTGACAAAGCTATTGACCTAAAAATCAAGATCCTAGAAGTATACGGAGACTCGACACTCATTATAAATCAAATCAAAGGAGAATGAGGGACCCATAATGCTAAGTTAATTTGGTACCGAGACCATGTTCGGAAGATGATCACCTACTTTGACAAGATTACTTTCCACTATATTCCTCGGGAGGAGAACCAACTAGAAGAAGCCTTGGCCACGTTGTCATCCATGTTCAAGGTCAAGTGGTACAACGAAGCACCAGCTATAAGAATTCACTATTTGGATGAGCCCGCCTATTACGTGGCCGTAGAGGTAGAAATTGATAGTAAACTGTGGTTTCACGACATTAAACAATTCCTTCAGAAGCAGGATTATCCAGTAAATGCCTCAGGTTGGGACAAGAAAATGCTTAGAAGAAATGCCTCCCAATTCTTCCTTAATGGGGATGTATTGTACAAAAGGAATCATGACATGGTCCTACTCAGATACCTAGATGGATGCGAAGCAGACATGCTTATCAAAGAAATTCATGAAGGATCCTTTCGCAGTCACGCCAATGGGCACTCGATGGCTAAGAAAATTATCAGAGCAGGGTACTACTGGTTCACTATGGAGATTGATTACTTCAAATACGTCAAGAAATGTCACAAGTGCCAGATATATGCAGATAAGGTACACATGCCACCTACTCCTTTGAATGTCCTGACTGCTCCATGGCCTTTCTCTATGTGCGATATAGATATAATCAGGATGATCGAGCCAAAAGATGTGAACTAACATCGTTTCATCTTAGTTGCTATCGATTACTTCACCAAGTGGGTAGAAGCAACTTCTTACACCAAAGTGATGAGGCAAGTAATCGCACGTTTCATAAAAAATCACATCATTTGTCATTATGGGGTTCCTAACAAAATTATCACGGATAATGGGTTAAATTTAAACTACAAAGTGATGGATGAGTTATGCGAGAGTTTCAAAATTGAACACCATAACTCGTCACCATATCGCCCAAAGATGAACGACACGGTAGAAGCGGCAAATAAGAACATTAAAAAGATCATCCATAAGATGGTGAAAACCTATAAAGACTGGTATGAGATGCTCCCTTTTGCGCTACATGGCTATAGAACTTTAGTTCACACTTCGACGGGAGCAACTTCTTTCTTTCTGGTATATGATACCGAAGTCATACTCCCTATCGAAGTCGAGATCCCCTCTTTAAGAGTCTTGATGGAGACTAACTTAGACAAGGAGGAATGGGTATAATCCAGGTTCGATCAATTAAACCTCAAAGAAGAGAAACACATGGTTGCAGTATGTCAAGGCTCAAGAAAGCGTTCGACAATAAAGTTTATCCTCGGCTATTCGAAGAAAGTGGCCTAGTGTTTAGAAAAATCTTACCCTAAAGGGAGACTTAGGAAAAAATTAGAGTGTCCCGTTGGATTGAAGATATGAAAGAGAATTTTAGGAAAAAATTAGGGACTTGTATAAAAAGTAAACCCGATAAGTCGAAAACCCAAGAGGGCGACTTAGGCAAAATAGGGTATATCATCCCGATGGACTAAGACTCAAAAAGAGCGGTCCAGGAAAAAATTAAGGATATCCAAAAGGCATATGACTGCAACACTTGGGTCATGCTACAATAGGAATTCAGATGGGAGCAATCAATCCAATCATCATCGTCAGAGGAAAAGTATTGTGACCTCGAAGACATAGGGATAATATCATGTGTTGGGTTCAATAGGGACATAAATAAATCAGTTTTCATTGACATTTTCATTGTTTTTCCTTTATCAGTTTCCAATAATATCCTCTTACATGAATTATTTCCTTATGTACTATCTCCCATTTACGGGACAATTTCAATAAATAAAGATTTTGTTTCTTCAAATCTAATTTCTATTAATTCTTCCTGCTTGATTACAAAATGTCAATTATTTTTGGATAATACATTGAAACATGGGTATAATAAAAATCTTTCAAAAACGTATTTTGCTTTGATATCGAAACATCAAAGGGACCGTAGTCTTCCAGTACTACATCCCGAGCAAGGCACAGGGTCCATAAATCAATAATCATAATTTAATCAACACATAAATATCTTCCCTTCAAATCATATGACATAGTCCCAGACAACAAGAATAGCATGGCCTGGTCCATGGACATATAAAAATCTCAAGGGGTTAGAGAGTCGAAACGTCAAGAAAACACTGGTTCCCACAAAGTCATATATTTCTTACACATATCAAAAAAGAGGTGTCAGCTCAAATAATGCATCATGCATAAAACATACATCAATTAAAAATATGCATACAAGTGAACATGCATACATAATACATGGAATAGGATTTGTAACCACTCTTAAAGGTTCAATCCCCAGCTATACCAATACATTTCCCCAAGCATGAACGCTTATTGGCCTTCCCCAGTAAGTAACACTCCTGTAAGCACTTTTTCAACAAAGGACTTCCCCATCAAGCTCGTTCAATGTGAGTATTCAAAGGAATTTATCCAGTAGTAGATCATCCTAAATGATCGTTATAAACTAGGGAGCATGTCTTCACCCATCACATCCCCAAATTATTAACCTATCCCACACACGGGATACAGTCCATCGAATACACCAGGGTTTTATCAGGGTATCATCATAAGTAAAAAGATATTTCATCAAGGGATTTCATCAATGGATTTTATCATGGGGTTCTATTAGGGTTTTATCAAGGGGTTCCATCAGGAGAGATTAAGGTATCACTAGACTCCTTCATGAGTTCCAAACCAAGGGAATCATATGCAAGTTTCACCCTGAGGGGTTGAAATTGTTCATTAGGGGTTTCATCAGGGGTTTCATCAGGAGTTTCATTAGGGGTTCCATCGAGAGTTTCGTTAAGAGATCTTATCAGAAGTATAACTTAGGGGTTTCATCAGGGTTTATCAGAGGGGTTTCATCAGGGTTCTATCCATGGTTTTATCAAAGGGGTTCCATCAGGGTCCTATCCAAGGTTTTATCAATGGGGTTCTACCAGGATTTTATTAAACAACGACCAGAGGATCGTCAGAGTCATGCCACATGTCGATAACATGATCAGATGATCATGGAGGTCGTATGCAAGTTTCATCCGAGTAGGATGAAACTGATCACCGGGGTTCTATCAGGGTTCCATTATGGGGCAGTATGGACATCAACCGAGCGTCAATGGTTGATCAATATGTGCTAATCCCAGAGTCTACTAACTTTGTGGTCAAAATTAGGGTCCCTCTCTATATTTAACCATCTCCACCTTGAGAGGATAAAGACTCGCCGTCATCATCATCTCAGTTTGAAGTTGATTAAAGAGGGGCAGCTGTTGTAACACCCCGATAAAAATATGATAATTATTTAATTTAAGTTAATAGTATATTTATTAATTTAATTAAATAATTGGATTATTATTGGAATTATTATTATTGGAATATAAAGTTGGAATATATATAAAGGGTTCCATTTGGTAAATAGGGTTTTTTCACGTGAAAAGGAAGAAGCGACTGAAAAGTGGAGAAAGGGAGAAAAGAGAAGAAACTGAGAAAGGGTTGAAGAAGGGAAAAGCTTGAAGCTAAAGGATTGCCGGATTAACTCAGGTAAGGGGGGTTTATCGTCGTTTAATGGGTATTATGGGTTAACATGTAATGGGTAGTAATAAGCCATTGAATTGACCCTAATTGGGATGATGAGTGCTGAAAAATTGTGATGAATAAGTTATGTTAAAGCTGTAATTGAATCTATATTTGGGTGAGTTGTGATTTTCCGAACGTGTAGCTTTTTACGGAATTGGAATCGGAGGTCCGGAAGTCCTCCAACGGCGGAAAATGCGGAGAATTCTGCATTCTGCTTCGTGTTAGCGCAGGAACAGCTTTCTGTCTTGCGTTAACCGGTTAACCCAGGGTGTTAACCGGTTAACACTGTTATGAACTGTGAAATATTGCTGTCTGTCTTGCGTTAACCGGTTAACCCAGGGTGTTAACCGGTTAACACTGTTAAAATGTGCCAGGAAGCGTGTTCTGTGTTGCGTTAACCGGTTAACCCAGGGCGTTAACCGATTAACACTGTTGGAAAAGTGGAAATTTGATATTTAAATATTGTGGACATATTTGATGATTGGCCTATATTGGTGTATGATATAGTAGGGATTATTTCCCGTTGTTTTGAGCAGTATAGGTATTAGTAGAGTGTGCTAATACTGTGATTTATTATTTGGCATGACATGATATGCTTCTGTGATAAATATGCTGATGATGTATGTTGGTATGCATAATACTGTGAATATATCTATTGTGTATGCAATTGTGGATGGACTGTTTATGGCTTAGAGTGTGAGCATATGTCCATTGTGGATTGTTGTTGATGTTGCATGCTAGGTGATTTAGCGTGCATAGTATGGCCTTTATGGTGGTAACTAATTCCCATGGTGAGGAATTAGTGATGAGTTATTGTGGATTGTTGTTGATGTTTGCATGCTAGGTGATTTAGCGTGCATAGCATAGCCCTTGGGGTGGTAGCTAATTCCCATGGTGAGGAATTAGTGATGTGAGTCACTAGGTCTCAAATGAGTGGGACTAGTGAGCTTGGTAGCCGTATCTGGATTTGATCGGTGAGGTTGAACTATATGTTCACGAATAGTCGGTACCGCATGCATGGAGTCTCATTGCATAATGTATGTATGACGTAGAATATGAATGGATGTATTCCAATATTATACGTGTGTTTTGTGTTGGGTTGTGTTGAGTATGAGTATGAGTTGATGTTGCCGTTGCTGAATGTGTGATATGATTAGGGTGATGAAATGTGTTAATTTACTTAGCATTACATGATATTTTATAATGCTTATTATATCGATTGAGGAACTCACCCTTACAACTATGTTTCAGGTAACGAGCAGTGATTGAGTAGAAGCTAGTGCTTGGAGTCTAGTGTAGTTCCTTAGTGGGTCATGCTCTGGTAGATGTAACATCGGGACGGGATGTTTTACTTTGTTTTCAATTGTGGTTGTTGAACAGTTTTACATGTGATGTGTTACATGTTTTGTTCATTGTTGGATTTTATTCCGCTGCGAATTGTGCAATGTTTTATTTTGATTAATAAATGAGCATGACAAATTATTATGGTGAATGGTGTGAAGTGTCAAGTGTGACACCCTTAAATTGCATATCTACTCTGATTTATATTTGTTGTTTTAATTAATTTTGGGGTATTTTAGAAGGGTGTTACAGCTGTCGTATCCCAAATTTTGACATCTTTTTCATTCTATTTTTTAGCTAACGCTAACATGACCAGAGCCTTTACAAGTCAACCCCAATGACCTAAAAAGTCAAAGGGGACCATTTTGACTTTTCTAAACCATGATCCCATTTTTGGATAACTAATAGGTTAATATTATCATTAGGGGTATTTCGTCTTTGTTTAGGATTAATTGGTTAGTTAATTTTTATTTAGGGTTAGTAATAGATTTAATTAAGTCTTGATTAGTATTAGTAAAATTATTGAATTTTATTGATAAAACATTGTGGTTATTAGGTGTAACACCTCACAATTTGCCCTCCTCTCTTGGGACTAGCTTAACATATTGCATTGCATTTTTAGGTCATTAGGCATTGCATAATTGCATATCATGTGGCTACATTGAGCAAGTCATCCTCCTAGGTCTTGGTCAGAAGATAAGAGGTTGAGATGCAAGCTAAGGTTTCATGGACTGATCATTAACCATCTGAGGATGTGTGGTTCAAATTAGGGTTCCTTGGTTCTCAAGGAGGATTGAGCTTCATCTTGGTTGCAATGGCACATCATCATCATCATGGTGTTGTCATCACCAAGAGATTGATCAGATACCTTGAGATTAGGGTTTTGACCACTGGTCAACCATAATCATCTGAATTGGGTCAATCAGGGCTTGTGAAGGAGATGAGGTTTTCAATGGATATGGGGATCATTTTATGATTATATTGAGCTTATGGAAGCTAGGGTTTCATCATTGAGCCATTTCATCAGGAGTTTGAGACTCAAGTTCATCAGTCAAGCTGAAATTCATCTATCAGTCAGAAAAGTCAACTATGGTCAACTGTGCCTGAATTGATGGATTTGGAGGTGGGAGAGGGTGAGATACACTTCATTCATGTCTAAACAAGTTTCATTTGACATTTCAAACATCAAGAATGAAGAAAATAAAGTCAGATGGAAACTTTCCAAAAATAGAAAGTGACTTGTAATTGAAAATTGCCAAAAATGGAAAGTTTTTCTCCTCAAAATTACGTGTCCAAAAATGCTTCAAATGAAATTTTGTTCAACATAAAAGTTGTATATCTTGCTCCCACCTTTCCAAAAAGTCCAAGAACATGAATTTCTCATGTGTGGTTGGCAAGTTATGGATTGATCATTGTCCAAAAAAGTGGAATTTCAAAGTGGCATAACTCTTGAACCATTTGGCCAAATTGAGTGAGGTTTCTTTGAGCAAACTCCATTTGACATGTAATATCATGATCCATCATTACATTTCATGAAAATTCATCACATAAAAAGTCCATTTTTCAAGTGGACTTAATTTGAAAAGTGGAGGGAAAAAGTGCATTTTGAGAAATATTCATTATTTTCACTCCATTCCTTTTGCACTAGCTCACATATGCTATTTGTAACTTGCTCAAACCAGAAAATTCCACTGTTATATTGGTTTTACATGAGTGAGGGTGAATGACCAAATTGCCATTTAGCATGAAAATGCATTTTTCACTAATCCACTTCATTAACACTAATCTTGATTACTAACATGATTAACATCACATATATATTGCTAATCATAACTGTTTTCACCATAATCATAACAGAATTTCAGATCTAGATCCAAAATTGCACAATTCTCTCAACTTTTCATCTTCACTTTTTTTTGCAATTTCTTCAAAAACCTTGCTTAGATCTTCATTGTTTCATCATCTACAATCATTATTGAAGCTAATTGGAGCAAGAACCGTTGGAATTCAAGCTGGATTTTGGACTGTTAAAGTGAGGTTCATCCATGGAAATTTGAGATTTCATCAAGTTCGTGTACAATCAACATCCAATCTTTGTTCCATTCACTTCTACAAGCATCATAGAAGTTCTGTTTTCACATTTCAAAGCCTAAAACACGCAATTCACAACTGTCTTCAAATTGAAGGTGATTTTTCGAATTCAATAATTCTTGAAATTGATTGATGATTTGGATAGGTCTTTCTTAGTAGAGAATTCTGCAATTCGTTTCACTAAATTTGGTTGAGAAATGAGAGAGTTATGTTGATTTGAACTTTCATGCATGATTATGTTTGGCTTCGATTCTCTTAATTTAGGAAGAATTAGGAAAAAATAATTTGAGATTCATGATGTGCTTGGAAAGACAGTTCCATTGATATATGGTTTGTCTAATTTGGTGGAGATTTGTTCTTGAGCATATGAATGTATGAACACATGAAGAACTTGTGAAAATTTTCCAGAAACTTGATTTAGATCCAAATTTCGTGCTACTGTTCATGGCCAGGATGTTTTGCGCGCTACTGTTTTGAATAAGGACAGGCTTCGATTCCGTGCCAAGCCAAATCTCACTTTTGCCTTTTGTATTTATTTTCACCATGTACACATGATTCCACATGCTTGTTCATCATTTTTTTATTTTTTCATGACATTCAAAAATTCATATCTCACAAACTAATGATCCAAATTGAATGAAATTTTTTTCACCATGATCCTTGTAGTCTCTACTATTTTTTGGTGATTTTTGTGGAAATTGTGCACGTGTAATTTTTGGAATGGCCTAGGATTTGTATGAACATGTGTTTGTTTGCACCTTGCTTGGTATTTTACTCATGAAATGATTATGCTTAATTAGAAATTCTTGAAATTTTTCATGCTTATTCTAGAGACCTCAATGGACATTTTGGTATATGGTTTGTGATTTTTGAGTTCCTGGATTGAGAGATATGACCTGATCATTAGAGGTGTGACAATTTGTGTCACACCATTTCTTGTCTGACTTCATGAATTTTGTTACCATGCCATATGAACTTGAAATGAGCTGAAAGTTTGCATGTTGAATCTTCTGGATGGTAAGTTTTAATGTGAATTTTTATGGAATTTTTGGATGTGTTTCCAAGTTTATTGAGAATTTCCTTTCTGTTTGACCAAATGTGGAGCTTTTGTGAGTCATGTTTTTAAATGTTTTGTGAAATTCTGGATATGTATTGGATGGACCTGAATTTTGTGGGGTGATTATAGACACATTGAAGTGTATCATGGTTTTGGTTTGGTGCATTTATCATGTCCCTACACTGTTTTATGCTTGCTTGAAGTTGATACATGATATTGTGCCTTGTTTGGACTTGTATGAGCATGCTTTAACTTGATGAATTTAATTGACTTGCTTCCCATTTTCCAATTTGCTTGAAATTTGGTGTTATTGATATGTAATGAATGCTATTTAGCTGTGAATTTTTTGGGGATTTATGGAATTGTTTTGGATTGAGTTTGGATTGGATCTTTCTGTTTGGTCCAATGAGGTTCTAAATTGCATGCTTTGTACTATTTGCTTCATGAAATAATCTTGGTTGATGATATGAACATGAGACCAATTGGACATGTTTCTAAATTGATTGAACCTTATTTTTGATAATTTTCATGTTCTGTTTTGGGTTTTTGATCCCTATTGGACCCTAGGCTTTGTCCTAGGGTTTTGCTTCTCATGGTTGGATTGTGTTTCAAGACAAAAGGCAAATGGAATGGAGGAATTAATGCACTTGGTTTGAGTTGCTCATTTGAATGATGTTGATTAACATTAATTTTGTTTTGTAGGTGGTTTCTAATTCATTTGTGTTGAGCATTGGCTTATGCTTTGCTTGATGCATTGCTTGTGTACAGTTAACTGTGTGACTTTTAACTTGTCTGTTTAACTGTTTGAGCTGAGTACTGACTATATTAGATTGATTTCAGGTACCTTAGTTGCTATAGTTCTTTGTGAACTCGCTTTGTGCTGCTGCTTGGTTGTGTAAACCAATTGAGGTAGAATCACTAACTCCATGTAGTCTGGAAGACCTGGCCTGTTACTTGGCCAGGCACCTGTCTGAAGTCCTCCTTAAGAGGCGATGTTTGTGCTTGTTTATTTTTGTCCCCAAGCAGGAAAAGACCTTTGTTAAGGCAATTGGCAGACACAAGAGGTGTGTAATCCACCTCCTGCTAATCTGTTGAGTCGTCCCTTGGCTCACATTACATGTTGATGCCTTGTGGATCCTAACCCAAGATCCATGTACAGTTGTACAGTTGAGTCAGTGTCATAAGTGTAGAAGGGTTCCCACTTTCTGGACCCACACTTCTTTGTCTGAAGCTCTCCCTGGCCAGGGATAAGAGCTGTGAAGTCTTATCTTCACTCCCATTTCATCTGGCTTCACCCTGACTCTCAATGTCAGGGTTAAGAGCTAACATCACCTGATACAGTTGACTTGCTTTGGCAGTCTAACCCTTGTTTGAGCCACCTCTGTCTGTATATAGTGTGTGCTATTTGTGATTGTTTGCTTTGATTGCTTTGCCTGTTTAGGATTAGCTTGCTGCCTGTGCAAGTTAGGATAGAAACCATAACATAGGGCAATGATGCATGATAACATCTAGGCTCGAGTCCAACTCCCTAGTAGTGTGTCTCCCTTTGTATCTGGTTAGAATTTCTTTCCCGTTCAGGGGAACTACGTCGCCCTGATCCTCATACCAGATGAGGTACGTAGGCAGGAGACCGTGCGAGGTCTCTCCGGGCACCCATTTTTCTTTTTGTGTGTGTTTGCTTGACAGTTGCTAGGCTCGAGTTCCCGACTCCTTAGTAACTTGTTGTTTGTTTCTTCTTGTGTGTGTAGGAGATGGATGTAAGCCCAGCGATTGGCATTCCGTATCCTTTTGTTGTGTGCTTGGAGTCCGGTATAAGTCCATCAAGTGGCATCTGGTTTCCAGTGTGGGTATGTTTGGTTCGGAAGCCGATGTAAGTCCAGCGATTGGCGTTCGGGTTCCATGTTTGCCTTTTTGTGTTTTGTTTTGTTTCGGCGTGCGTGAGCCGAACTACGGCAGCTCTGATTCTCGTTCCAGACGAGATACGTAGGCATAGGATGCGATGTCCTAGCGAGCCCTCTCCCATTTTCTCCCACCTGTGTTGTCTTCAGTGTGTGTGTGTGATGTTTGTTTTAGCAACCTTAACCTATCTTTTGAGCGTGGATCCCGTCGAGTACGACGGATGCGTAGGGGTGCTAACACCTTCCCTTCGCATAACCGACTCCCGATCCCATCTCTTTGGTCGCGAGACCATGCTTTTCCCAGGTTTACTTCGAGCGTTTCCTTTCCCTCTTTTGGGATAAATAACGCACGGTGGCGGCTCTGTGTTGTTTTTGTTTTAGCCCGCCGGTTGTTTTTTCGCGGATGCGACAGCTGGCGACTCTGCTGGGGAAAACAAGAAGTTGACCTATTGCTGGTCCATCTTCCCTAAGCGAGTCTCTCCTAGCGTTCTAGGATAGTTTAGGTTGCTTGTGCCGCTTTATTTATTGCATTTATTATTCTGATTGTGTATATATTTGCATAAATATTTGCATGCATCATACTATCATGTTGGCGTCCTCTGTGCAGGTGGTTCCTCTGTTTTGGGGTGGGTGTTCTGAGTGGGGCTAAAACTCAGGCCCGAGTATACACCTAGGATTAGTGTGGTCTCACGTTCCTCACATGCTGGTTGGGCATGTTGTTGCGACGTGACATACCACAAGCCGGACGAGGTTCATCTGAGAGAGCTCTTCCTTCGTGGGGTTTTCCACTTTGCTTGAGTTACCTCTTTTGGACTATTGACTTCGGTGACCGATCTTTCCCGGATCTTTGGTTTAGACGATCTTAAGGGAGCTACAATGGCACACCCGAAAGGGCAAACCCATTGAGTATCTTTGCCCGATTGTCGAGACTATTATCCGCCTTAGGATGACCTGATTAGAATTTACCTGTGAGGGGAGGGTTGATTCTTACAGATGCATGTTCAGATGGTGACTTTGATGGTGACTATTGGTTCCGTTGATCAGAGTCATATTTATAAGTCGGATTTATGGACATTTATTGCCGAGACGCCGAAGTGCTGTCCGTGTTATTTATCAGTGGGGATCCGTTTATTTCAGGATTCCCCGGGCCGATTCAGAGATTGTGTGATGATGATGGTGATGTACCTTTCAGTTCCGTTTATTTCGGAACCCTGAGTCGGATTTGTGGTTGCATGTACCTCAGATGGTTGGGATCAGTTCAGAGATCCGGCTTCAGTGCAACAGATGTTCAGATGACTTGGAGGATGGCACAGTGCATTGCATTCACGCATCAGCATCATCCACATTTTGCATTCATCGGCATCTAACTCATGTCTATCCATACTCAGGGTACATTCTCGATTAAGATTCTGGTTGAGAGACATCCTGATGTCAGAATGTTATTGTCGAAATATTAACTGTCTCGATGAAACCCGGATCGAAAGACAGAAGTTTCCTCGTATGGATAGACGTTGCATTCATGCATATTAACCTGTTTGCTGTTTTGCAGGTGTCGGGTTTTAACGTGCTTGATTGTTTCAGGAATCATTGCTCGTGCTCGAAGAGTTGTACCTTTGCACTCAACACGTCCACACAGATACTTCACCCGACGCAATATTCCAAGACTAATGGATCTCCCTAATTCAGATATTCTCGAGCTGAAGGACAAGATGAGCGAACTGATCAACATCATGCAAGGGTTTGCAGTTGGTCAGAAAGCGCTGGCTGACAAAGTTGAGAAGCTCGAGCGGGCTTCAACTGCTAATAGTGGTGTAAACCTGGATGGTGTCTCCAACCAGGGGCTAGTTGGTTCTCGAGATGGTGGCAAGAGAACAACCGTGGGTATAGTGAATAATGCTGCTGGTTTTGGTGCTGCTGGTGGTCAACCTGGTCAGAATCTGAAGGACAGTCTATTCCCGCCATTCTTCAGGGCTGATGATGACAGAGAGGAGGACCGAGAAGCTGATCAGTTTTCCATGCACAACGAACCGTTCGGTCAATACGGTGCCCAACCACAGAACAAGGAGATCCAACTGCTGGCAGAAAAGATCAGGGCTCTGGAAAGTCATGCCACTCCCGGGGTCGTAAACATGTCAAGCATGGGGCTGGTTGGGGGGATTGTGATCCCACAGAAGTTCAAGGCGCCCGCTTTTGATAAATACAATGGGAGTTCCTGCCCCGAAACTCATCTTCAGGCCTTCGTCCGTAAGATCTCTGCATACACGATGGACCAAAAGTTGTGGATGTACTTCTTCCAAGACAGTCTGTCTGGAGGATCCTTGGAATGGTACACCAAGCTGAAATCTTCTGATGTTAAAAGTTGGCAGGATCTTGGGGATGCCTTCTTTAAACAGTATCAGTTCAACGCTGATATGGCTCCGAGTCGTACCCAGCTGCAAGGTATGTCTCAGAAGAATAATGAGGGGTTTAAAGAATATGCTCAGAGGTGGAGGGAGTTGGCTGCCAGAGTGCAACCTCCACTGGTGGACAGAGAGATGTCTGATCTCTTCATGGGTACCCTGCAGGGGGCATTTGCAAAAAGAATGGTGGGTTGTCCCGTCACTAACTTTGCTGACATTGTGGTGGCTGGGGAGAGAATTGAAAGTTGGCTGAGAATGGGGAAGATCCAGGGTGGTAATGCTTCGTCATCAGGATCGAAGAAGCCCTTCGGAAATGGCCAAAGGAAGAATGAGGGAGAATCGAGTGTTGTGTATGCCCAGAGAGGACACGGTAGGGATCGTTACTACCAGCACACTGCTGCAGTAACTACCCCTGTTGGTAATCAGTCATTACGACAACAACATCAGTCACCTCAACAGAGAGTACAGAGAGCCGGGTATCAAGTGAGGGGAAAAGGGATTGATCGTCAGTTCGATAAGCCGCCTGTGACATATGTTGTGTTGTTTAAGAAGTTGATGGATCTCGGGTTGGTTCAGCCAAGGACGATGGTTCCGTTAAGATCAGATCAGAGGCCTCCTAATTATGATGAGAACGCCCAGTGTGAATTCCATTCTGGTACACCAGGGCATAACATTGAGGGTTGTAGGGCTTTTAAGCATGTTGTCCAGGATCTGGTAGACTCCAAGGCCATCAATTTTGCACCATCTCCGAATGTTAATGCCAATCCCATGCCCGCACATGGTCAGGCGTTGGTGGGTGCAATTGTTGAAGATTCAGATCACGCCTATACAGTGGGTGGAGAGATTGACAGTGACCGCGAGCTGGAGTCGTGGATAAAATCGTGCGTACCAGGAAGCTGGAAGGCCTAAAAAGATCATCACTGTCACTCTACCTGAAGAGTAATATTTATGTTTTCAATTTTATCTGCATGAAAGCCTTACGTTTTGCCCGAAACGTAATGGTTCATTGTAAGGGCCATCTCATGTTTCATTTTGCAACATTTTGCATCATAAATAAACTGATGTTTTTCAAATTAAAAGCGGTGTTCCCTGTTTTTCATTTATTTTTGCAGTTTAAAAACAAATAAAAATGGCAATGTTTGTTTTCATTTTCTTTCCTTTTGATTTGTCTCGTGCTGACATCGAAAAGTAATTCTCCGGATCTCGTTGATAACAAATCGGTTACACCTCTGTATGACCTCGACAATCCGATCTATCATGCCGAAGAAGAAGGCGAAGAAGATTGTGATCTGCTGGAATTAGCCAGGTTGTTGAAATAAGAGGAGAAGGTGATTCAGCTGCACGAAGAGCTAGTTGAACTTGTTAACTGGTATGCTGCCGAGGTCAGAAAGGAAATGAAAATTGGGGCCGCTTCAGAGACAAGTCGAGAGCAGAATGGTAGCCTTGTTGAAAGAGCATATGGATACCTTCGCCTGGTCATGACAGGATATGCCAGGGTCAGATACCAATGTCGTTGTGCACAAGCTACCATGGAGAGGAGACTGTCCTCTAGAGAAGCAGAACGCCGATGCCATGTATCAGAGAGTCATGGTGACTTTGTTTCATGATATGATTCATCATGGAATCAAATGCTATGTTGATGACATGATAGCGAAGTCCCCAAACAGAAGAGGGGCATCTGGTAGATCTGGCCAAGCTGAGTCGATCGGTTAAGACAATTCAAACTGAGGTTGAATTCAGATAAGTGCACTATCAGAGTGCGGTCCGGTAAGATGTTGGGGTTCATTGTAAGAGAGGAATCGAGGTTGATCCTGTTAAAAAAAAAACAAGAAGTGCCTGAACCGAGAACAAAAAAGAGGTTCGTAGTCTATTAAGTAGATTGAACTACATGTCATGGTTCACATCTCACCTAACAGCCATGTGTGAACCCATTCAAGCTGTGAAAAAAAATCAAACGGTCAGGTGGAATAATGATTGCCAAGGGGCATTGAAAAAATAAAAGAATAAGTTGCAGGAACCTCTGATTCTGATGCCTCCCTATGGAAAGAGACTGTTAATCTGTACTTGACAGCCCTCGAGGGGTCTACGAGGTGTATTGGGTCAGCATGACGAGTCTTGTCGAGAAGAGCATGCAATTTACCTTAGAAAAAAGTTTATCGACTGTGAAACAGTACATTCACTGCTCGAAAAAACTTGTTGTACTTTGGCATAGGCTGCTCGCCGACTGAGACAGTGTATGCTGGTTCATACCACTTTGTGGATTTCAAGATGGATCTGATCAAGTACATATCTGAGAAGCCAACAGTGACCAGACGGGTTGCAAGAGGGCAAATGATTTTGATTAAATGCGATATTCAGTACGCCGCTCAGAAAGCAATCAAGGGGAGTGTATTGCCTGATTACCTTGCCCAGCAACCCATTGAGGATTATCAACCCAGGAAGTTTGAGTTCCCTGATGAGGACATCTCGAGGTGCTCAAATCGAAAGATTGAGAGTAACCGATCCCGGAGGAGGGGCCTGACCCCGAATCCGAACGGATTCTGATGTCTGATGGGGTTAATATGGATGAGTCAATGCCGTGTTGGTTACGCAAAAAAAGGGATCCCATGTTCCCGTCGTTTCCCGGATAATATTTGAATGCACCAGCAAGGGTGGCTGAATACGAAGCTTGCATTGCCTGGGTATCGAACCTCGGTGCGCCTACTGGGGCAACACCTTTCTCGTTGGTATATGGAATGGAAGTCGTGTTGCTGGTTGAGGTTCAAATTCCCTCTTTGAGAGTCTTGATGGACGTGAAATTGCAGAAGGCGGAATGGGTAAGGACCCGGTACGAAGAGTTGAGCCTGATTGAGGAAAAGAGGTTGGCGACCATCTGTCATGGGCAATTGTACCAGCAGCGGATGAAGCATGCTTTTGACCGAAAGGTGCGACCTCGGGTATATCACGTGGGTGATATGGTGCTGAAAAGGATCCTTCCTCCTCAAAATGATCGTAGGGGCAAGTGGACACCCAATCATGAATCCCCAGCATGGTCAAGAAGGTTTTCTCCGACAGAGCCTTGTTGCTGATGACCATGGATGGCGAGGATTTTCCATCCCCTGTGAATGCGGACGCAGTTAAAAAATACTTCGTAAAAAATTGACCCGCTGGACGAAAAGAATAAAATAGTCCAGGCAAAAAAGGGCATCCCGGCGAACCGAAAAAAAATGAATGATGAAAAAGGTTCGGGCAAAAATTAGGGATAAAAAGAAAAATTGTACACCCGGCAAGTCGAAAACCTGGAAAGGCGACTTGGGCAAAAAAGGGTATCCCGGTGGACTGAAAACCCGAAAGGGCGGTCCAGGCAAAAGAGGGATTGAAACGAACAACTGCGTCTGGCAGGATCGTTTTTGCTTTGGTTAAGGCATCATGGATAATACCCGGTAGGGATCAGTTGGAATCGTCTTGTTCAGAAGGCAGAAAGCACGGAGAGTCTGAGGACATATGGGGTGTAGTCGAGTTGGAACTCGATGAGATCATGGGTTTCACATTGCCATTAGGATAGATTTCTCCTTTTGTGCGCAATTACCTCTTTTCAGGAATTGCTTCCTTTGTATTGCTCGGTTTTGAGCCACACTTTTTTCAATCAATAAAATGCATATTCAGTCAAATAGTTTTGTTTTTGTTTTTCATTACCGCTTTGATTGCAAACACATCCAATTATTTTGATAAAGAATCTTGCATTTTAAGACATACAGGTCCCTTCCAATGCATGTTTATAAGATTGAAAGCTTGAAATCTTATTTGGAAGGTTGAGTGACCCAAGTGTTGAAATCTGGACACGCCTGGGGCACGGTTTTATCTAACGATCTCTTTTGCAGGTACTGTTAGGTATTTTCACTCACTTGCAGGTTGTGATGTGGAAGTTTTTGACAAAATAATCCCCACGGAGTCCAGTCAGGGACGAATGGATGGAAATGGTGAAAAGGGACGGCGAAGGACGTACGACGATCCTTGAGAATTAACCAAGAAGAATCTTCAAAGTCTGAAAATTGAAAAGTCTGTATAGATCCCAGGAGTTCGCTCTCCGCCGAGTACGGAGCGATCGGGAATACAAGGTGATGAATCAGAAAAGTCCAGACGAGTCTGGGAGTTCTCAAAATTGGAAAGCTGACATGGGAGTTGGATATGAATACCATGGTTCGACGAGTCGACGGGTGTTCAGTACCAGACTGTCCGCCTCCCCAAGCAGAGTCGGAATGGCTAACTCCCCAACAGATTCAAGGTCTATGGATTCCCTAGCAGGGTCAGGATGGTTATCCCCAGCAGGTTTCAGATCGATGCTTCCTCAGTCGCCAAGGCCTGAAGGTTGTTGTTTCCCAGCGGAGGTATCTGTGAGGGTTTTCCAAAACAGAGTCTGGAGTGTTGCATCCCCAGCAAGTCAAAGACCGTTGTTTCCCCACAGAGTGCGTTGGTGATTTCTTCCCCAGCGATGCCCCGAGCAGATCGAGTGCAAAGGAGGCTATTCCCCAGCAAGGGTTGCCTTTTCCCAGCAGCAGTGCTATTCCCCAGCAGGGTGGAGATCGGAGTGTTGGCAAGTTCCTCAGCGGAGTGCCTCGAGCTCCCCAGAAGAGTCCCTTGAGGGGGATACTTTTTATGCATTCATCATAAGCATAGCATATTGCATAATAAATCGCGTAGCATTTCCATAATTATGGAGCATTGCGCTAAAAATCATCATGCATTATCATTGCAAGCATAAGCTAGTCTCAAGCTGTGAATATCGTTTGAGAGGTGGTTTTGTCCAAACGTGAAGATGTTACTCTGAGGAGTTTAGCATCATGACGTCAGGCCAGCAAAGTTCTCCGGTAGTGCGATACTGGAGGAAACTTTTCTGTCGGACAGAGATGGGAAGGAAGATCGCGATCAGCGCAACTCGAGCCGTGGTTACCGCTTGAGATTCGGTTTCGCCAGATGATGAATATGTCACTCTGCGGAGTTCAGTATTGTGACATTGGGTCAATGGTATCCCCCAGTAGCGCGATACTGGAGGAAGATTTCTGTCGTGCGAGATGGAAGTTGGAATGTGTTACTCTGAGGAGTTCGGCATCGTGATTTTGGGGCAGCAGTATTTCCCAGTTATTCCCCGACAAGCTCTACCTGGTTTTGACATGTGGATGTCATCCTTGTAGTCATCAGTTAATGTCTGGTCGAGTTTTCTTTGGTGTCAAGTAAACATCATTGTTCGATGTCCAATAAACGTCGAGTTTCCTCCCAGTCATCAGTTAATGTCTGGTCGAGCTTTCTTTGGTGTCAAGTAAACATCATTGTTCGATGTCCAGTAAACGTCGAGTTTCCTCCTAGTCATCAGTTAATGTCTGGTCGAGCTTTCTTTGGTGTCAAGTAAACATCATTGTTCGATGTCCAGTAAACGTCGAGTTTCTTCCCAGTCATCAGTAAGTGTCTGGTCGAGTTTTTCTTTGGTGTCAAGTAAACATCATTGTTCGATGTCCAGTAAACGTCGAGTTCCCTCCCGGTCATTGGTTAATGTCTGGTCGAGTTTTCTTTGGTGTCAAGTAAACATCATCGTTCGATCCCCGTAAGGTCGAGTTTTCTTTGGTGTCCAGTAAACATCATTGTTCGATGTCCAGTAAACGTCAAGTTCCCTCCCAGTCATCAGTAAGTGTCTGGTCGAGTTTTCTTTGGTGTCAAGTAAACATCATTGTTCGATGTCCAGTAAACGTCGAGTTTCGTCCCAATCATTAGTCAGTGTCTGGTTGAAAGTGTTACTCTGAGGAGTTTAGCATCATGACGTCAGATCAACAATGTTCCCCAGTAGTGCGATACTGGAGGAAACTTTTTCGTCGGGCGGAGATGGAAATAAAATCAGAGGATGTTACGCGATCAGCGCGACAAGCGGGGTTCAAACGGAGAAAGGGAAATGTTGAGACATTTTCTGGAGATCGGGGTCCAAATGGAGATTGGAGTTGAAGATTAAATCCGGGATGAGGTCCTCAGGATTATCTTTTGTTCATGTGTCACCTTAGACTTTGGCTGAGGCCAATGGAGGTCGTTATGGGTGTCTTATGAGGAAGAGATGCACATGTTACCTTCCTTTTGTGAAGGTGTACCCTCTGATATGTCGCCCTCAGAGTGGTGTTTGGTGTTATTTCCGACGTTGCCAGCGGAATTATCACAAGAAATTGGAGAACGGGGTTCAAACGGAGAAAAGGAAATGTTGAGGCATTTTCTGGAGAGCGGGGTTCAGATGGAGATAAGGAAATGTTAAGGCATTTTCTGGAGAACGGGGTTCAGATGGAGAAAGGGAAATGTTGCGGCATTTTCTAGAGAACGGGGTTCACAATGGCGATCACAAGTTATCGTCAGGCGGCTGGGGTTCAAATGGAGAATGGGGTTCATTATTTTGGCAAACGAGATGTCGGGGTTCAAATGCAGTGATCCGGGATCATTTGCGCGAAAGAAAATTTCGGGGTTCAAGAAAACGAAAAAAGAAGGAAAATTTTGGGGTTCAAGAAAAGCAATAGAAAGAGATGATAATCCCCAGCAGATGTGGTGTTCAGGCCATGGTTATCCCTGTGTTACCATTTATTTTGGTATCCAGGTCGACGTTTCGGTTTCGGTGATCAGGCCGACTTTTTCCGTACCAGACGGGTGTTTCTTTCAAGATTGTTTCTTTGCCGATTCTGACAGGCATTGTTAATTATTTCCCATCAGAGTGCAAATTGTTCGTCTGTTCTTGGTATTCAATCACTCTTCACCCTGATCATCTGAAAGCCGAGGCTATTCATATCGACAGGTTCACAGTGGATTGAATAGGGGCAGCTGTAACACCTCAAAATTTGCCCTCCTCTCTTGGGACTAGCTTAACATATTGCATTGCATTTTTAGGTCATTAGGCATTGCATAATTGCATATCATGTGGCTACATTGAGCAAGTCATCCTCCTAGGTCTTGGTCAGAAGATAAGAGGTTGAGATGCAAGCTAAGGTTTCATGGACTGATCATTAACCATCTGAGGATGTGTGGTTCAAATTAGGGTTCCTTGGTTCTCAAGGAGGATTGAGCTTCATCTTGGTTGCAATGGCACATCATCATCATCATGGTGTTGTCATCACCAAGAGATTGATCAGATACCTTGAGATTAGGGTTTTGACCACTGGTCAACCCTAATCATCTGAATTGGGTCAATCAGGGCTTGTGAAGGAGATGAGGTTTTCAATGGATATGGGGATCATTTTATGATTATATTGAGCTTATGGAAGCTAGGGTTTCATCATTGAGCCATTTCATCAGGAGTTTGAGGCTCAAGTTCATCAGTCAAGCTGAAATTCATCTATCAGTCAGAAAAGTCAATTATGGTCAACTGTGCCTGAATTGATGGATTTGGAGGTGGGAGAGGGTGAGATACACTTCATTCATGTCTAAACAAGTTTCATTTGACATTTCAAACATCAAGAATGAAGAAAATAAAGTCAGATGGAAACTTTCCAAAAATAGAAAGTGACTTGTAATTGAAAATTGCCAAAAATGGAAAGTTTTTCTCCTCAAAATTACGTGTCCAAAAATGCTTCAAATGAAATTTTGTTCAACATGAAAGTTGTAGATCTTGCTCTCACCTTTCCAAAAAGTCCAAGAACATGAATTTCTCATGTGTGGTTGGCAAGTTATGGATTGATCATTGTCCAAAAAAGTGGAATTTCAAAGTGGCATAACTCTTGAACCATTTGGCCAAATTGAGTGAGGTTTCTTTGAGCAAACTCCATTTGACATGTAATATCATGATCCATCATTACATTTCATGAAAATTCATCACATAAAAAGTCCATTTTTCAAGTGGAGTTAATTTGAAAAGTGGAGGGGAAAAGTGCATTTTGAGAAATATTCATTATTTTCACTCCATTCCTTTTGCACTAGCTCACATATGCTATTTGTAACTTGCTCAAACCAGAAAATTCCACTATTACATTGGTTTTACATGAGTGAGGGTGAATGACCAAATTGCCATTTAGCATGAAAATGCATTTTTCACTAATCCACTTCATTAACACTAATCTTGATTACTAACATGATTAACATCACATATATATTGCTAATCATAACTGTTTTCACCATAATCATAACAGAATTTCAGATCTAGATCCAAAATTGCACAATTCTCTCAACTTTTCATCTTCACTTTTTTTTGCAATTTCTTCAAAAACCTTGCTTATATCTTCATTGTTTCATCATCTACAATCATTATTGAAGCTAATTGGAGCAAGAACCATTGGAATTCAAGCTGGATTTTGGACTGTTAAAGTGAGGTTCATCCATGGAAATTTGAGATTTCATCAAGTTCGTGTACAATCAACATCCAATCTTTGTTCCATTCACTTCTACAAGCATCATAGAAGTTCTGTTTTCACATTTCAAAGCCTAAAACACGCAATTCACAACTGTCTTCAAATTGAAGGTGATTTTTCGAATTCAATAATTCTTGAAATTGATTGATGATTTGGATAGGTCTTTCTTAGTAGAGAATTCTGCAATTCGTTTCACTGAATTTGGTTGAGAAATGAGAGAGTTATGTTGATTTGAACTTTCATGCATGATTATGTTTGGCTTCGATTCTCTTAATTTAGGAAGAATTAGGAAAAAATAATTTGAGATTCATGATGTGCTTGGAAAGACCTTTCCATTGATATATGGTTTGTCTAATTTGGTGGAGATTTGTTCTTGAGCATATGAATGTATGAACACATGAAGAACTTGTGAAAATTTTCCAGAAACTTGATTTAGATCCAAATTTCGTGCTACTGTTCATGGCCAGGATGTTTTGCGCGCTACTGTTTTGAATAAGGACAGGCTTCGATTCCGTGCCAAGCCAAATCTCACTTTTGCCTTTTGTATTTATTTTCACCATGTACACATGATTCCACATGCTTGTTCATCATTTTTTTATTTTTTCATGACATTCAAAAATTCATATCTCACAAACTAATGATCCAAATTGAATGAAATTTTTTTCACCATGATCCATGTAGTCTCTACTATTTTTTGGTGATTTTTGTGGAAATTGTGCACGTGTAATTTTTGGAATGGCCTAGGGTTTGTATGAACATGTGTTTGTTTGCACCTTGCTTGGTATTTTGCTCATGAAATGATGATGCTTAATTAGAAATTCTTGAAATTTTGCATTCTTATTCTAGAGACCTCAATGGACATTTTGGTATATGGTTTGTGATTTTTGAGTGTCTGGATTGAGAGATATGACCTGATCATTAGAGGTGTGACAATTTGTGTTACACCATTTCTTGTCTGACTTCATGAATTTTGTTACCATGCCATATGAACTTGAAATGAGCTGAAATTTTTCATGTTGAATATTCTGGATGTTAAGTTTTAATGTGAAATTTTCTGGAATTTTTGGATGTGTTTCCAATTTTATTGAGAATTTCCTTTCTGTTTGACCAAATGTGGAGCTTTTGTGAGTCATGTTTTTAAATGTTTTGTGAAATTTTGGATATGTATTGGATGGACCTGAAATTTTGTGGGGTGATTATAGACACATTGAAGTGTATCATGGTTTTGGTTTGGTGCATTTATCATGTCCCTACACTGTTTTATGCTTGCTTGAAGTTGATACATGATATTGTGCCTTGTTTGGACTTGTATGAGCATGCTTTAACTTGATGAATTTAATTGACTTGCTTCCCATTGTCCAATTTGCTTGAAAGTTGGTGAGATTGACATGTAATGAATGCTGTTTAGCTGTGAATGTTTTGGGGATTTATTGAATTGTTTTGGATTGAGTTTGGATTGGATCTTTCTGTTTGGTCCAATGAGGTTCTAAATTGCATGCTTTGTACTATTTGCTTCATGAAATAATCTTGGTTGATGATATGAACATGAGACCAATTGGACATGTTTCTAAATTGATTGAACCTTATTTTTGATAATTTTCATGTTCTGTTTTGGGTTTTTGATCCCTATTGGACCCTAGGCTTTGTCCTAGGGTTTTGCTTCTCATGGTTGGATTGTGTTTCAGGACAAAAGGCAAATGGAATGGAAGAATTAATGCACTTGGTTTGAGTTGCTCATTTGAATGATGTTGATTAACATTAATTTTGTTTTGTAGGTGGTTTCTAATTCATTTGTGTTGAGCATTGGCTTATGCTTTGCTTGATGCATTGCTTGTGTACAGTTAATTGTGTGACTTTTAACTTGTCTGTTTAACTGTTTGAGCTGAGTACTGACTATATTAGATTGATTTCAGGTACCTTAGTTGCTATAGTTCTTTGTGAACTCGCTTTGTGCTGCTGCTTGGTTGTGTAAACCAATTGAGGTAGAATCACTAACTCCATGTAGTCTGGAAGACCTGGCCTGTTACTTGGCCAGGCACCTGTTTGAAGTCCTCCTTAAGAGGCGATGTTTGTGCTTGTTTATTTTTGTCCCCAAGCAGGAAAAGACCTTTGTTAAGGCAATTGGCAGACACAAGAGGTGTGTAATCCACCTCCTGCTAATCTGTTGAGTCGTCCCTTGGCTCACATTACATGTTGATGCCTTGTGGATCCTAACCCAAGATCCATGTACAGTTGTACAGTTGAGTCAGTGTCATAAGTATAGAAGGGTTCCCACTTTTTGGACCCACACTTCTTTGTCTGAAGCTCTCCCTGGACAGGGATAAGAGCTGTGAAGTCTTATCTTTACTCCCATTTCATCTGGCTTCACCCTGACTCTCAACGTCAGGGTTAAGAGCTAACATCACCTGATACAGTTGACTTGCTTTGGCAGTCTAACCCTTGTTTGAGCCACCTCTGTCTGTATATAGTGTGTGCTATTTGTGATTGTTTGCTTTGATTGCTTTGCCTGTTTAGGATTAGCTTGCTGCCTGTGCAAGTTAGGATAGAAACCATAACATAGGGCAATGATGCATGATAACATCTAGGCTCGAGTCCAACTCCCTAGTAGTGTGTCTCCCTTTGTATCTGGTTAGAATTTCTTTCCCGTTCAGGGGAACTACGTCGCCCTGATCCTCATACCAGATGAGGTACGTAGGCAGGAGACCGTGCGAGGTCTCTCCGGGCACCCTTTTTTCTTTTTGTGTGTGTTTGCTTGACAGTTGCTAGGCTCGAGTTCCCGACTCCTTAGTAACTTGTTGTTTGTTTCTTCTTGTGTGTGTAGGAGATGGATGTAAGCCCAGCGATTGGCATTCCGTATCCTTTTGTTGTGTGCTTGGAGTCCGGTATAAGTCCATCAAGTGGCATCTGGTTTCCAGTGTGGGTATGTTTGGTTCGGAAGCCGATGTAAGTCCAGCGATTGGCGTTCGGGTTCCATGTTTGCCTTTTTGTGTTTTGTTTTGTTTCGGCGTGCGTGAGCCGAACTACGGCAGCTCTGATTCTCGTTCCAGACGAGATACGTAGGCATAGGATGCGATGTCCTAGCGAGCCCTCTCCCATTTTCTCCCAAATGTGTTGTCTTCAGTGTGTGTGTGTGTGTGATATTTGTTTTAGCAACCTTAACCTATCTTTTGAGCGTGGATCCCGTCGAGTACGACGGATGCGTAGGGGTGCTAATACCTTCCCTTCGCATAACCGACTCCCGATCCCATCTCTTTGGTCGCGAGACCATGCTTTTCCCAGGTTTACTTCGAGCGTTTCCTTTCCCTCTTTTGGGATAAATAACGCACGGTGGCGGCTCTGTGTTGTTTTTGTTTTAGCCCGCCGGTTGTTTTTCGCGGATGCGACATTAGGTTCCTTATTTTTTATTTAAATTGTTAGATAAATATTGGTGTTGAAACTAATTGGTTCTTTTAATTAGTTTATAATTAGTAAAATATGGATTAGTTAAAGTTAATTAAGTTTAGGATTTGGTTTCTATTGAAGTGGTTTAGTTTAATAGTTTAATTAGACTATTTTGATTGAGCTAACTGGGTATGAGTAATTAGCTTGTTATTCATTTAGTTTTTTTTTCTCAATATTGTGTGTTTAGGCTTTTATCTGAAGTTCATTTGAAACTGGCCCAATCAGGGCCTTAACACAAGTGGGTCAAGTGGATGACCCAAGTCCCAACTGGGTCAGGAGACCTGTCTTCCTCATCTGAATCGGGTCAAATATTAGTCGTGTTCATCCCTAGCATCCCCAAATGCAAAAACCCTAAATCTCGCAATGGGAAGTCATAAACAGATCAAATGCATTGAATCAAAACTTTATATTTACAAAAGCATTCAAACAATTGAATTTACATTAAAATCAATCTCAATACATCAAATCTCCAAACCTAATTCTAATTCTGAATCAAATCTCAAAACAATCAGAATTACAAATCAAATCAAATTAAAAATTCTCTAAAACAATAGCAATCAAAATCGTAAGTCTCTAATTATAAATAAATCAAATTAAAACTTAAAACCTAATATTAACCTATAAATATATGATGAATTGAGATGAACAGGGACGAAAAAGAACCCTAAAAAGTTTTAACTGATGTTGCAATCCTAATCCCTCACCAGAGCTTGAATCACTTTGAGATTAGGGTTTCACATTGAAACCCTAATTCTTCTAAGCTTTGCCTCCTTCACAGGTCCAAGCACCTCGCATCCACAAAGATAAATAAAGAAGAATCAGAAGAAGATAGAGAAAACGATCCTGAAAAGAGTAGAATTAGAAGAGCAAAAAGGAGCAAACTTTACCTTGACTGGAGAACTCTTCCTCTCTGAAGGTTAAATTTCCGTTCTCTGTGATTTTTGATGCGCTTTGATTGTTTGTTTGTTCGCTTGTATGATTTGAATGGGTTAGGGGTATAACTGAGGGATTTCAGGGTTTTGTTTAGGTTTTAGATATGTGGTTTAATTCTATATTTTGAATGTTTGATTATTTCTAGGAAAGTTAAGATCTATAGATTGTTACTATTTGTGTTGTGTTTATGTTTGGTTTGAAGGGTTTTTGGAAAAATAACTAGGGTTATGGTTCATGTGACAAACCCTAGGGTTCATCTGGGGAGGGTTAGAGTTCTTATGTTTCTGGGCTTTGTATGAATAACAAGGTTATGGTTCTTCTAGGATTGAGGTTAGGGTTCTTGCAGAAGGGTAGGGTTCTTGGTGATTAGGTTAGGGTTCTTAGGGTTAGGGTTATTAGGTTAAGGGGTTTTCTAGGTAGGTGTTCATCATCCTGATGAACACCGGTTGAAGATCCCAGTTGAACTTCAACTAGATATCTGGGTAGTGTGGTGGTTTCAGGAAGGAGGTGAAGGGTGGTCAGAGAGGGATGGGTTTAGAGCAGAGAAGAGAGAATTGAAAGCAAGAGAGAGGGAGAGTGTAAGAGAGAGAAAGAAGGATGGGAAATGAGAGGGATATGAGAAAGACCAAGTTCAAATACTCCCTCTGTAACTCCTCGGATACACGCCATGTGGGCTTCCCCTGTGCCTCCATATCAGTTGATGATCCCAGTCAACTGATATTTCCCTGCGTGTGATTGTACTGTATACCTTATGTTGACCCTACATCACAATCGACCCTTATGCATACTCTGACTAGTAATATTAATCACTGGTTGAGATCTTACGATGCATGATCCATTGGATTAGGATCAGACGATCCAGAGAGTCAATCATTGACTCTCTCTCTCTCTCTATGGACCCCTTCTTCCAGCGTGGGCAGAGAGATACTGACGGGCTTAACCTATTGCTATCCACACCCCAACCTTAGCCCAATTACGTAGTTAGTTGAAAATACACCCCCTGCCTAGTTTTTTTATTATATATTTCGATTAATTAGTAATTAGGTTTTATAATTTGTTTCATTATTTAAATTAATATAATTAAGGTAATTAAGGTTTTAATTAGTATGATTATTATTTACTTTGATATTTTAGTATTCATTCTTTTTTTATTTAATAAATAATAAGGGATAATATAGTTGATTAAGGTATAATAATTAGGAAATTAGGGTTTAATTAAATGGGATATTGGGGATAATTTTGGGATAACTTTAGGATTAATTCATGGTCATTTTTATGGTTGACTAACTTAATCAGGGATAATAATCAGGATAATTGATAACTTGTGTTTTATTTTTGAATTAAAATAAATATATTTATATTATTGGTAATTAATTTTCGTAAATCAAATTAAACATTGTGTTTTTTTGCAAATAATCAAGGGATAAAATCAATTTAACACACCTCAAATCATAAGTCCTTTGCCCGCGTGCACTGAGGCGGTTTTCAAAATCAAACACTTATCCGCCCCTGATGCGTGAGACATTTTTAAGGGATAAAAACAAAAAACGAACCAACATTTTTTACAAGAACTACGGTGCTCTGATCCTTCATCTGACATGAGGATACGTAGGCACTGAATCGTAGCACTCTAGCGAGTACAATAATCAAAAACATTTTTAGGTATTCTCCTCTTAATAAATTTTCCTTTTTTAATAATAAAACATTTTTCTAAATAAATAAATAATTATAAAATTAATAGATGTTAAAGAAAACATCTTTAGACACACTAACCCTAGAATTGGAGGAGGATCTCATTAAGTACAATGGAGGTGAAAGGTGCCTAGTACCTTCCTCTCACTTAATCGGCTCCCGAACCTAGTCTATCACCCTTAATTATTAAGTTTTATCATTATTTCCTTGTACCTCAGGAACGAATAAAGGATGATGGCGACTCTGTAAACTTTCTAGTCGCGACACCTTTAACCATAACCTTCTAAGTTTTGTTTTTAATGGATTCGAGAAAAGAAAAAATATTTGCTTTCCAATATTCATAATTTGTGCCATCAAAAAAGGTGGCATGTTGATTGATCCTCCATCCTTAGTGTTGTCCATTTGAACAAAAAATATCTTCCTTGGAGCTCACCCAAATAGAATAGGGTTCCCACTCTAATGCCAATTAAAATATTGTTCCTGAGGGGACATATGTCGGGACAACTGATCTAACTTCTTAAACTAGTAAAACAATAATATAACAACACCAATAACACAATACAAAAAAAAAATAACACAAGAGATTGGCAACCCAGCTCGGTGAAACCATATATACGTCTAGGTGAACTCTATCCAATAAAGGAAATTCACTATTCGAATTAGTACAATTAGTCCTTTATAAAAAACAACCCCATGTTGTTCAATTCCTCTTCCTAAACCTAGTGAATTTCTATTTAGGTATCCCCCTAAATACGAGAACTCCTCTCACTTTCTCTCAATCACTAACCCATAGTGATCAACTTCAATAACAACTCTATTGATTGTTGAATTTACAACTCAACTTAGACAAACCAACAATTATGATAAGTTACTGAAACATAGAGTAATATACACAAATAGATTCAACACTAATACAATATTAGTGTGGAATACAAGAAATAAAGGACTCACAAACCCTAGGCACAAAGAACTTAATCATGTGCACAAAAATCCTAAGTAAAACATGAGAATTAAGTCTCCTTATATAGCAATGTCTTATGGCCTTTTTCTTCTTAGATATGTGAATTAAATTCATCCAGAATAATAGCTGAAATAGTTTGATTTGATTTGCTCCATAAACCTCTCAAACAAAAGATATGATTTGTTATATTTCAAATTCAAATGTAAATCTCCATTTATATCTGATTAGATCTTTAACAACAAACATTGCTAACTAATCTGCAACAAATCTGATTGAATCTCAATCAGAAACTTTGCACCTAACAACATCCATCATGGTCTGCTGACCAAGGTCATATGTTACACGACGCACATGTTGGAACATCGTGTTCCACATGTAGCACTAGAACATCCATATTAAATCTTCTCCGTGAATTTTAGATCTTATTATAGAGTGAATCTTGGATAGAATAAATTTGAACCAAAATTGCAATACCGTATGTTTATTGGCAGAGACCAGATGTTCCAACACACATGTCGGAACATCGTATTCCACGTGTGTCCCTTCTGTACCAGGAATATCTTGAACAAACTCCCCATTATTTTGCATAATGCAGTCAATCTCAAAAGGACCAACTGGAAATATTATAACCATAATAATTTTGAATATTATTAGTTTTTAAGATTCCTAAAGCTCCACTAGAAGAAAAATACTTTAACCTAGAAGCAAATACATGTCCTAAATAGGAATGCCACAAATAAAAACTGAAAGATAAAAGAATTCAAACAAAAAGAAGATAATAAATTAGTAATTGAACTAGAAGTTGAGGTTGTAATATCTAATACTTTCAACACATATAAAACATGAATCCCCCTTCCATTATCTATAACATGTCCTAATCAGCCCCTTGGAATACGAATCTTGCACATAACAAAAAGTGGAAGAAAATGTAATGGAACAATCAAAATCACATGATTGAGTAACTGAAGCAAGATTCAAAGTAAGGTTAGAAATATAATAAACATCAGAAAATGAAAATAGTTATGAAGACATAACCAATGATTCCTAATGGTATATGAGTGCCATCAGCAGTCATAAGCGACATAGATGAGGCAAGATTTAAAAACATAAATGATTTATCATATGACATATGGTGTAATACTCTAGATTCAAAGATACATATGGAAGTAGACATACTTAACATGCTAGAAAAGGTTAAAACCTTTAACAAAGGAAGCATGCATGACATTTGGCTAAGTGGTTTGAATCTTTTGGAGTTTTCTGCAATAGTAGGTGAGTGTTGGGATTTCTTTTATTTGAAATAAAATTAGAGTAATACTTGAGTCTTCTTCTTCCAACAACTTTATAAAAATTGGGAAGATCAATATTTGAAAGAGATGCTTCTTCTTTATTTGGTCGATGTGTGCTTTGATAATGTTAGTTAACCTAATACCATAATAGCCAATTGATCTCATAAAATAGTCACAGTCAAATAAAATTCTTGAATGATCGTACTATTTTGTTTAAGTGCCCTGATATCACACTCCACCAGGTATCATTTTGAAAAATTGGTCTGGTGATACAAATGTTTTAAGTAATCCCAAACATCTTTAGCAGTATCATATATTTCTAGTTTCACATCTATTGGCTAAGAAACAGGATTGTTGATCCAAGTAAGGATCTTTGAATTACTAACATCCTATGTTTCCAACTCTTTTTCATATTGTTGGACGAAAAGATAGTGTCTTAATAATTGTGCCATCAAAAACCCGTAATGTAGTGAGTGTAGTTATTGTATCCATAATGATTTTGTGTATTCTTGCACAATAAAAAAGTAATTGCACTTATGATGGTACCACATGTGTGAGTAACATAACCAGGGGTGTAGAGCGTGATTGATTTTATTTCTAATTATAAACTAGCGAGATATTCTAGGGATTTAAATGAACGAATAAAAACTATTAAGTTCCCCCTTTTGAATCATTTACCCTTAGATGTGAGAGTTCATATGAATACTCCTATAACTACTCCAATTTATTATGACTTTTAATCTTTACAGTCTCCAAGGTACTAAGAGGTAGATCACCATTTAACCACAAAATATTCATTGTTTAGTAGTGACCTCCCAGGTACTGAGACGAAGGTATCCCCTAACCACTACTAACAAGAGTATTATAGGAAAAACACATGTAAATAAGAAGCTAGCTTTACATAACAACAATTGTGACCTCCTATGAACTGAGGGTAATGTAACCTCGTCCTATAATATCATTTATTTGTTAAAAGTGACCTCCCAAGTACCGAGAAGAATTTATCCCCATACCACCACTAAGAAAAAACATTCTAGTAATGGCCTCCATAATTTCTATACATGTTTTTCTATTTATAATTAGTTTTCAAAACATGTGAAATTGTGTTGCGTTATGTCCTAGCCGCATCGCGATTCACAACTTAAAGTTCACTTTTGTCTTGGCAAAATAATGAGATTATTTCATTTTGCCCTTGGTGCCCTGCTTTGGCCTTTGAATGGTGAATTGTGCCACTATCAACTATGGGTATGCCAGAATTTTCCTTATTTTTATGGTCTTTTCTGATATTCCTACATTCTTTGTGTTCCATTCCTGTCTTTCCTTCTTCCTCGTAACTTTCATTGTAAAATACTATGAAATTTTTCATGATAGGATGATTTCTGTATCGAGTGATCTTTTCCACGATTCTCTGGATTCTTTATTTTAAAAAATGCATTATTAGTAAAAACACTAAAAAAAGAAAATCAATGTATTAAAAATATAGTATGATAGACTGCCATCACAACCTTAAACTTGAAGCTTTCCTTGTCCTCAAGGAAAGTGCTTGAAAAATAAGATTTTCAAGAAACACTTTAAGGATATGCTACTTAAAGAAAGTTTCTAAGTTGACCTTCTCTCAATATTTACTTTCATTCTCATACTTCAGGATGGATAACTCAAAATACTTCATTCATGCATTTATTTTTCAACTTTTTGTTTTTCTCGCCAATTCACTTAAAGGATATATGTGTTCACTCAATCAACATGTATAAATCATTTTAACCTTAGGCTTGAAATAAATCAAAACAGTCTATCAAATCATTATTATACACACATTTTTTTAGATTTTTAGGGTTACAAAATGGCTTGGGTTAAAGTATGATAAATTTAGGCTAAGCGGACAAAATCATTAGAGTTAGGCATTATCTTCATTCATGCATCTGGTTTCAATCATTTCCACTTTCCATTTTTTTTCTATTTTCTTGACCATTTTGAGACTTTTCATTTGGTATATACCCATATATTTTTTTATTTTTTTATTTTCATTAATTTTTTTCTTTGTGTACCTATTTTCATTCTATTTTTCTAGTCTCATCTTATGAAATATGCTTTTAGAACTATGTGAAGGAGAAGGGCGATCCAAAACGCAGCGGAATTTAAAATTTCTCCTTTCGTGATCCTTACGAATGGTCATGATCAGTGATAGAATTGTTACCTCTTATGGCGATTGTAACCTTTGATGCAGATCTACAGAGCGATCACGAACATTGAACGATGACAACGCCTCTACTCAGTCCACACGAACGGATTCCTTCAATCTCAGTGCTAGCTGCTACGAATGAAGGCTTTAAGTGAGAGAGAGAGAGAGAGAGAGAGAGAGAAACGAAATTGCAACTGCACAAATGCTTCTACACAAGGGTTCTATTTATAGAACCACTTGTGTGGGCTGCAAGCTAAAAAGCCCACTCAAGTGTATGTGGCCCATATCTTATAATATGCCAAAATCACTTAAGCGCGTGGTACCTTACCATATTTCGTATTCTACTTAAGTACACCGTACCTTACGATGTTCTACAATTCACTTAAGGGCACCGTACATTACGGTATTCCTTAGTTACTTTATCTCTCATCAATCCGTCCTTTGGTGTGTGACCCTATAGGTTTTCGCGGCATTGGCAATTATATTAAATCACGTATTTAACATAATAAACAGTAAGCGGTATCTAGCAACACATCACTGCTACCCAAGACACAAAAATGTCATGTGATCTGACAAATCCTTTTATGATAATACTTATATGTACAATTACTCTTTTGCCCTTATGTCTATATTGAACACAAGGCATAGACCGTGTCATCCTTGTCCAGTTCAATATTGGGCCCATAGACATTTATCCTGTTACGCAGGATGGGAAAATTCCATCTAGGTCACTCATGTCCCTTAGCACGCTTCGTGGAGTACCCATCAATTGTCTTTATGGTCATCCAGTTACGGACAATGTTTGATCAGCAATAAGGCACTCGACTCTATATCTAGGGTCCATAGTGGTTTCAGGTTGAAGGGTGGTATACACCATTATCACCATGAGAATAACTTATGACACTTTGCATAACATTCTATATAGTATTCTCATAGCGGGTCAATCCAGTATAAATATTACTCTTAATATTCATACCTATGTTTAAGACTTGATAACTCCTTATCCATGATCCATGAGATATGATCATCAGTCTATATACATAATAGTCTTAATGCTTTAATGTTATCCCACTTCACAATAAAGCTCGACTATGGATACTTGAAGAATGTTGTGCTTATGTTTAATGTGATCTCATGATTAAGTCACACTTGATACATTAAACGGACTATCTATTCTAGGGACTTTATTAGACAAACATAATAAAGAAAAAGCTTTTTTATTATTAATAAATAATTCGATACAAGTACCAAAAGTATTGGCCTATAGGGCTTATACCAACACTATGACCCTAAACTTAGAAGGTTGATATTTAAAAGCAACCTCAAATTTAAAACCATAATACTGAAACAATTTATTTTGATCTTATAATTATCTAACACTAATGGAGTTTAATGATTATAACACACAATCATGCTGATCATCGGCCATTTTCAACATAGTGTTTGCCTACATAAATATACATGTAGTGAAAAAATTTATCTATCAATGTAGGTAAAATTTTCTTGAAGTGAAATAGCTACTGAAATAAATATATAAAATCTACACAAGAATAGATTGAATAAACCTGCCAAAGGCAACTTATGCACATAATGCCATGAATGCAAACATCAGAAAAATACAATAACTAGGACAAATAAAATGGAAGAATGAACATAAATAATACATGATGACAGAATAATATAGCAGTGTACTTATATATAAAATGCACTTAAATGTTTTTAAAATGCAATAGAACTAGACATATAGCTACTCCAAAAGAAGAAGGTAAGAAACAAATTAGATGAATTCACATAGATTTAGATAGCTCAGAAAAAAATTAAAACAAGTAAAAGATAAATATTTGTCATACCAATAGGATTGATATACTATGTAACGTGCTACATAAGAAAATGCAAATGTACAATAAATGTAATATATAACAAAAGAAATAATAATATAATAAATTTTTATTGAAAGCAATATGAATCAAGGATCCCTAATTCCTTATGGATCTTATGAAAAATTATAAAGTCAATGGATTTGTAAATATATCAACAATCTGATATTTGGTGTCCATATATTCAAAAACTGCATCACCTTTTACAACATGTTTAGTGCGTGAATGTAAAACTAGATTCTTGGTGGCACTAATAGCAGTGGTGTTATCGCACTTAATTGGAACCCATCCAAATTTTAAATATATTATAAAAGTTTTTGCTTTGGAAAAAGGATTCTTAACAACAATAGCCAACAACTACATACATGGCCTCATTTGTAGAAAGAGCAACATTGTGTTACTTTTTGTTGCACCAAGAAACTAACCAGTATCCAAAAATGTGACAAGTACCACTAGTACTTTTCATATATGATTTACACCCGGCGAAATCAGAGTTAGAAAATCCTACCTAGCTACACTCACTACTCTTAGGAAACTAAAGACCATAGTTTGAGGTTTCGCTAATATACCTTAAAATACATTTAACATTCTTAAAATGGGATTCCATGTGAGAAACTTGAAATCAAGTCCACATACATACACTAAACATTATATCAAGATGACTTGCCGTAAAATAACGCAAAGATCCTATGACATCTCTATATTTAGTGATCTCGATCTCCATTTCTTGTTCATCCTTATTAATCAGAAGGTTTGAAGTCATTGGGGTAGAGATAGATTTTGATCTTGGATATGTTTCTTTTTTAGCAGCTCTAGGAAATATTTTTTTGGCTAATGAAAGTGCCTTTATCAGTTTGGTTGATTCGTAAGCTCAAGAAATAATTGACTTCTCACATTAGGGACATCTTAAATTCACTCTGCATGGTGTTAGAAAATTCTCAACACAAAGAATCATAAGAAGAACTGGAAATAATATCGTCTACATAAATTTGAACTATAAGAATATGATTTCCATTATGTTTTATAAAAAATGTAATGTCTACGACTCCACAATTAAATCTTTGTCCTTAGTAAGAAGCCACTAAAGTGCTTATACCAAGCTCTAATAGCTTCTTTTGAGCCAGAAAAAGCTATGTTTAGTTTAAAACATGGTCAATATTTTCATGGTCCTCAAAGCTGGGAGATTGAGAAACATATACCTCTTCATTTATAAAACTGCTAAGGAAGGCAAACTTATGGTCAATCTAATACAATTTAAAATCTAGGTAGAATATGAATGCCAAAAGGAGTCAGATCGCTTTAAAATGAGCTATAAGAGGATACATTTCCCTATAGTCAAACCCTTCAACTTGATTGAATACTTTTTCATCAACCTTGTTTTATTTCTTATAACTATATCATGCTCATCAAGTTTGTTATGAAAAATCTATTTGGTGTCAATAACTGTTTTATTTTGAAGATGTAAGAAAATATCCCATACGTGTTTCTTTTAAATTAGTTGAGCTCTTCTTTCATAGCAAGTAGCCATCACTCATTAGTCAAGGCATCTGTAAAGTTTTTTTTGTTCAATCTATGAAATGATTACAAAAATTACTCCCTTCATCCTACAATAAGTGACCCATTTGACCATTTCATATATATATATATATATATATATATATATATATATATATATATATATATATATATATATATATATATAAAGAAAAGTTTATAAATGTAAGAGAGAGGATGATGTCTTTTCCAAAGTACCCACTATCAAATATTGAAAGTGATGAAAATAGTAATAATTAAAGGATATAATTGGAAGAAAAAAAATTTGCATTGTAAATTGAAAGAGGGAGTATAAAATAGGGAACGTGTGATTACACCACTTTTGATGTCTCCCAAAATATTGTCCAACAAAAAGTCTTTTAAAACCATCCAGTTTGAAGGAGGCTTGGTTGGGATATATTTTTTGTCATCATGTTGTTTACTTTCCTCTTTATATACTTTAATGACCTCAAATTTATGAGGATCCACTTTATACGTAAAACATAAAAACTTGAAGAACAACATTTCCCTGCCTTTTAGGGTTTGGATTCATCAAATGCTACATGAACTGATTATTCAACGATAGAGGTTCTATTATTGAAAACTCCATCAGATTTGTTAGTCAAATAATACCCAAGAAAGACAGATTCATAGGGTTTGGCATCAAACTTACCTAACTTGTCCTTACCATTATTAAAAATAAAACATTTGCAGTCGAAAATGCATAATTTAGAAATATTTGACTTTATACCTTTAGATAAATCATATGGGATATTCTCTAGGATATGTTTAATCACCGTCTTATTTAAGATGTAACATACAATGTTAAGCGCATCCTCCAAAAAGTATTTAGGCAGGCCAATCTCACTTAACATAGTTAGTGCTAGTTCTTCTAAAACATGATATTTACACTAACAACACAATTTTATTGTGGAGTGCACAAACATGAAAAATTATGGTTTATACCATTTTCTTGCAAAATTCTTCAAAGTGATTATTAAAAAATTCACTACTATGATCACTTCTTATAGAGGGGATGAATAGACTTTTCCCTTATTAAAAATATTTTTTTAGCTTTGGGCTTCACATTTGTTTTTGGACCCTCCTCCTTTTAGACATTGTACCCCGTTTTGTTAAAATTTTATTTCTCATTCAAAAGGTTAGTAAAAAAATAAATATAATGACTATTCCATAATTTAGCACTTGTTAGAAGAATAACCTGAGTTTTTCGAGTTTATTCTCTATCAAAATTGAGAGGAGATCTTCTCCTTTGACAAATTGGAACAAAATTTAATTTTTAATTCTTCTTTGGTGAAGTTCCTTCCAAAAAAAACTTTATCCAAAAATTCCCTTCTTATTTGAGCATTATATCACCTTTCTTTCAGAAGGCTTTGGTTATATTCTTTGTAAAACTTCTTTTGATATGACAATGATTTATTGATGTTGCAAAGCGTTCATGCAAAAACAAAATAGTTTTTTTGCTTTAGGTGTCCAAATTTGTTCGGGTCTTTAGCGCTAGTGGTTTTAAGATGTCTTGGATCTATTGAGATGTATCCCTTTGAGCATATTAAATCATACAATTTTCCAAAACAATAATACTCCAAATGACCATCCTTATCACAATAGTTACATTTACAAAATAGTTTTTTTGCCTTAGGTGTCCAAATTTGTTCAGGTCTTTAGCGCTAGTGGTTTTAAGATGTCTTGGATCTATTGAGATGTATCCCTTTGACCATATTAAATCATACAATTTTCCAAAACAATAATACTCCAAATGACCATCCTTATCACAATAGTTACATTTATAAACGAGGGGATTTATTTTTTTCTTAGCATGACATATACTTATTAGCGACTTAGCATTATTATTAGGTTGATAACCTAAGTCGGCTTTGTTATATTTTTGACGATCTTCTTCTTACTTGATCTATCCTGAAAATCAGCATCCATTTTTCTATATTTTTCAAGAGTTTTAATATTTGAGAAAAATCCTTGAATATTATATATATATATATATATAATATATATATATATATATATATATATATATATATATATATATATATATATATATATATATATATATTCATTTTTCACTTGGTATTTACATTTATTGGACAAGTTTGTTCATCCTTTCCTTTTCCATCTCAGTTGGAACATCATAGATTTTTTTAAGTGTGTCTCACACTTCTTTAGCAGTCCTACAGAAAAAACATAATAGTTCTCTCTAATGCATAATACACGTGTCATTAGTTATTTAGCTTGAATGTTCTTATGCTTTTCTCTTTTCTTTTGTGATCCATATATAGCTTGGCTTGTTCACTAAATTATTATTAACAAAATGAGTAAGAACAAAAATGGCCTTTTAAGACAAAATTCAACAATTCAAAATCTACATAATCAAAAAACATTTTTATACTCTCTTTCCATATATTAAAACTTTCACCATTAAACGATGGATATGTGTTCATGAAATTTCTATTGTTAAAATAAGAAGTATTTGAAGTCGTCTTAATACCTCCTGAGACGGTTAATCTTATAACAAGAGTTAGACTCTAATTTCTCTTGTTGACCAAGTGACTCAAAACACAAAAGGGACACTACTACAAATATTACATTTTATGATAAATTTTTCACCTCACCAAACAAAAAAACAAGGACGAAATCCATGACGCGCTATGTTTTTCTCCAAGAAATTAGCATCTACTCCATTGGTTTAAGAATAAAACTAAGGGGTAAATTATTCTCATCAACTGCAACTTTTATTTTTTCTTTAAAAGTGGCGTATTTCTTATTATTTAAAATTTTATTTTATTATTAATTATTTTATTCCCTCGGTTTCTCAAATAACCGAGGGATGTGGTACCCAGATTATACTATAGAAGGATTCATTCACTAAGTTTTACCCCAAACCTAACTCACGAGTTCATCCACTCCATACTCTTAAACATCATTATGTCGGATGAATTGCAAGACAAAAAAATATTGGTTTTGTATTGTTGTTCTTCTTATACCAATCTTTAACAAATCATCTTTCTGTTCTTGCAATCCATCTCACATAATGGTGTTGTTGTTGTTCACGTCAATGTTTAATGGAATAACTTTCCAATTTTGTTAATCAAAGAAAACTCTCTCTCTCTCTCTCTCTCTCTCTCTCTCTCTCTCTCTCTCTCTCTCTCTCTCTCTCTCTCTCTCTCTCTCTCTCTCTCTCTCTCTCTCTCTCTCTCTCTCTCTCTCTCTCTCTCTCTCTCTCTCTCTCTGGTTAACAATATTGAGAAATTTATTCTTAATCATATTGCAACACACAAAGAAATTGGTGAATGGTAAAAAATTGAAAAAGGAAAAAATACATGTTACTTCACAGTTCTTAAACAAATCTTTGTCGTCAATTTAGTGAGTATCAATACTCAAGACACTACCATTAGTGATATGTGTGAAATCTCAAAGACATTAATTCAAAAGGCTCATGTCACATTATAAAAGCATTTTGAATATCAAAAATTGATCAGGAAAGCATTTATCATGAAAAAATTGAAACTTATTTGTTTTACATCAGAAACATTGAAACATTGTTCTTTATGATGGATTGCAAGAGGAGAAAAATATTTGGGTTTAAGGGTTGTGTTCTTAAATAATCATATAATTGAATGCTTATTTTATTTATCTAATTTTTTTTTATTTTATATCAGAAACAAATGCATGAAACATCCAATATTTGATCTTCCCCGAGATTCAATGAAATGGGGATCTATGATTTGTTCTTCACCAATAATCATCATTTGATCTTCACTTACAGTGATGACGATGGATTAGATTTAAACTTTGTTATATATTTTTAATTTAATATTTTGTGTAAACAATATAATTTGTAAACAATTTAATTTAATATTCAGTGTAAATAATGTAATTTATATTTTTTTTTAAAACATTTCCCCTCAGTTTTGGTCATAAACCGAGAGGAATATGGCGTTAGTTTTGAAAATATAAAAAAAATTGTTGTTGGAAATCGAATTCATGACCATTTTAACCATCCTCTCGGTTATTTAGAAACAAAGGGGTAAAATAATAAATTTTCATTATGCTCTTCACTACATCGCATGTATCACCGAGGTAAAATTTTCTTCGTGTCCGAGGTAACATGTGTTTTTTGTAGTAGTGGGAGTGAATTGTGATATACAAAAAAAACGAGATTAATTTATAAAATATTTAATTTTTAAAAATATTTATATTAGAATATAAAAATAAGTAGACAGATAAAAGTGGAAAGTTAGAAAGAATATGAATAAGAAGAGAGATACGCAACGGAATAAAATAAACAACAAAAAATAAGGAGTTAAGGGTTAGAGATATTGTACATGAGATTTATATAAGTTCGACTTAACCACTTGGCTTACTTTTGTCTCTAAGAGCTTCCTCGTGAGAATTTCACTAAAATAGAGTTTTTACATCTTGAGTTTTTATACATGATTAGCCCACAAACAATCAACAAAAAATAGAGCTTCTACACATACTTAGCCCAAGAACCAACAAACTGAGCATTTACACAGGCTTAACTCCAGAACATTCAAACAAATCTTTTACACGGAATTACCTCAAGAACATTCACTAAATATTTTTTAGTATAGCTTGCAACCTTCAAATTCTTTGACAAAAGATATTATACAAGAAAATAACACTTTTGAATAAAATAGATTAAGCATGCCACCAATTACAAAACAACTCTCATAATGTATTTTTAGCCTTTCAACATTGCGGCATATTTAATGAAAAATAATTTGACAAAAAAGGAGACTATAAAAATAAAACAAAGGGTTTTATTCAAAAATTTGGTGTAAAATGAAATGAAGAGGAGTCTCCTTTATATTGAAAAATTTAGCTTTAAAAAAGGAAACAATTTGTGGGTCAAATAAACGTGTTAATCGATTAACACATATTTTAATCGATTAAAACACCTAATAACAACAATTCTAATCCAAAAAAGGAAATCCTACAATGGATAAATACATTAATCGATTAATAGATTTTTTAATTGATTAGAATGCATTTCTCATTACTTTAATCGATTGGACCAAGTCCTTAATCAATTAGAAAGTGGATTAGCTTTTCTAATTGATGAGAAACACTTCTTAATCGATTTCATACATGCATGGATTTATTTTTAATAAGTTTAATAAAATCATAGAAGGCTTTTAAAATATTTTTGTCTCGGTGCAATCACCTTAGTACCTTAAAACTTAATCTTGTCCTTTTACAATTGAAACCAATCAAACTTAAATGCTAAGCATGAGACTAGGCAAACTATCACACTTTCTCACTTTCACACTTCAAGTTTCTCCTCCGCTTGATTCTACGTTTGTAGCGGTAAATTCATGACCATTAAGTTATGGATAAACTTAACGTCAATAAAACCAGAGTCGTCACCGCGCTTTTATTGTTTCCAAAGGAAAAGGGAAAAGTACGAACAAAACCCAAAGATAAGAAGTTTTCAAATCAAAACTAATAAAATGCCAGAGATTACAAGTAAGGAGGTTGGTTACACAGAGGAAATGTGTTAGCACCCAAAGTGTCCTGGGTACTCCTAGGGAGCCCTTTTTCTATGTGCGTATGTGTTTGATATAAAAGATGTTTGCAATAAATAAAGTGTGGGGATGAGAAAATAATTCATTAATTATATTTTTTGTGTTTGACAAGACCTTCGAACTTGTGCCTACGTACCAACATAAAATGAGGGATCAAAACCTCGTAGTTTGTGGTATCAATTTCAAAGTGAGTGAATTTCTTTTAACAAAAATTTAAGTTTAAAAGGGGAACAAAAGGCCTAAAAGAGTTTGAATGAGTGTTAGTTCTTTTTGTCTTTTGAAATTTTAAGTTTAATATGGTTAGATTCATTTACAAGTTTGATTAAGAAAAAGAGTTTGAGAAATGCAATGGCATAAGACCAAAGTTTCTAATTAATAAGGTCTAAGTTTGAAATCACAAGCAAAAAAGGTTTTGAAAAGGGGGAGAGATTTGAAATTTAAGAAGTGGGAGGAGATGAAGAGACTAATCCTAAGCAAGAAATTTAAAAGTTAAGAGTTGAAAATATCTAACCAATGTGATATAAACCAATAGACAAGAATGTCATATAGAAACTCACTTTTCCTTTGGACTTTAAATCAAGCAATATCAATAAGACAATAACACAATGAAGAGCAAGGAATCAAATAAAGATAGCCACATCCAAGCTAGCAACTTCATAATCTTCCTCATGTATCAGATGGCATACTCCTTGAATGGCTCAAAATAAAACATTAGACACAGGTTCAAAGTAACATTTCCATCAAGACCATGTAGCATATGAACTCAAGTGGATCTCAATACTTGCATCAGATGAAAATTCAAATCACAAGAACTTGGTTTCAGAAATGTTGGCATTGGCCAAGTCCTTTTGCAAAGGGAATGTTGTTTATCTAAGTCCAAAACTCAGATCAAATCCAACAGTCCACATTAACATTTTTTTAGAGATTTTTGTTGTTTATTAAGTATTTTAAAGTCCTAAGACCATAAGCACAAGAAAAATAATACAAACAAATATATACAATCACAATATATAGCTCAAGTGAGCAAAGGGAAAATGACATTAAAAGAAACAAGTTAAATGATATGTATAATGGTAAATGATAAATGGTTTGAATTTAAATGGCATAAAGTAAATGACTTAAAATTAAAAGCAATTAATAATAAGTTAGTCAAATGTTAGTTGATTAGATGTTAGTGGGGTTTTTCTTTTCAATTGTTTAAGTCATTCTTTGGAGAACACTCAACCCTCTATTCACAAGCATGGATCCTTGAACCAAGACATCTTCCAAAGGAAGGAAAAAAAGGCCAAGTTTTCACACAATACCATGAAATGGGGGAGATTTACAATCTCACTTACTAGAATGTTATGCCTTTGGGTCAAAATTTAGTGATATGTTAAGCAATTGTAATTGAACTTATGTAGAAGTCACAACTATCTTAGGTAGGGCAATAGAAATTTTGGTGTTAATGCATGTTAGAGATATGGTATAATGAACCATACTCCTAAAACATACCACACACAAAAAGAAAAATGATCAAAGGATGGACCTAATCTCATCCATACTTGTATTGGTTCATCTAACATAAAGTTATTGATGAACCAAGTAGCCTTAGGATATTGAGATGTCATTGGTCAATGGAAGGGATAAGATAGAATGGGATTGAAGATGAAGAGGGAGGAGGGTAAATGAGACAAACACAAATTGGTCATGGGAGGAATTTTATCAAATTAAAATCATTCATTCATTTTGGGAGATGAAATATACATTTCATCAATCCCCTAAATCCAATGATTTTAATCAAACAAAAGTCAAATCAACCTTGACTAAGGCCCAAGCACATAGTCAAACTTCACAAGTCAATAAAAATGGCTCAACATAATTTTCACACAATTAAACAATTAAAAATCAAATTAAAATGCATTTAAATTAAATTATGTTTGGTCAAAAACCTAAAACCTCTTCAAAACACCAAATAAATGACCAAGAGATTTATCATGGGTCAAACAAGGTCAAAGGACCTTGGAGAAAAATTTTCATTATTTTTGAAAAGTCAGAAGTATTTTTAAACAATTAAAAATATGCACAAAAACAATTAAATCATGAAAAAAATCAATATTGATCCAAAAAAATAATTTTAATTTAGAAAATGAAAGGGAAAAATATTTGAATTTTTTTGGTGAAAATCCCATATTTTTTGGATCAATAATGAAATTAATATAAATTAATTAAAAACAAGCAATTAAATGGAATATTCAGAAAATCAAAAAAATGCGGACCATTTGATCTCCCTCATTAATTGAGGTGGCAGATCAGATGGTAATCAGCGTGCGTTCCACATATGCCTTGGTCAACTGAGACACACGCGTGGTAATCAAAAGCAACGCCCAAGATTAAAATAATTTAAATGGATCCTATGGTTGAGATGTTTGCCAACACATCGTCGGAGTCAGAGCTCCGATCTTCTTCTCCAGTGGACCTCACCGGACTGGTCCACCTTCAACCATCACCAAAATGAAAAAGCAAGACATGGATTTAAAGAAAAAATGACCAGGAGCTCGAATCTGACCTCAAATTTGTCCAATTCCAAGTATATGAAAAGATACAGGGAGTTGAATTTTGAGGATCATGAACTGAGTTACTTCGATTTGACCTCAAAGCAACTCAATCTTGTTGCCTACATTGGTAGGACTTCAGCAAACCGAAAATCAACAAGAATAGTGGAGAATTGAGAGAGAATCGAAGAGAAGAAGTTGCTGAAATCTCACCTTCGAGGAGCTTCAGAATTGTTTGATTTACCTTCCAATTTGGCTTGGCTTGATTCTAGAAGCTTGCAGAAGATGATTTGAATGGTTCAGAGGCTTAGACTCTTGGAGTTTCAATCCTAAAACAGAAGGAGAATTGAAACTCGATTTCTCAAGAAACCTTCAAGATTATCTTTTCAATGGGGTTTGGGGGAGGAGAGGGTCGAAGCTTGGGCCAGAGGGATCCCAATTCTGATCATCAAGGGTTCTATTTATAGCCAATGTGAATGATATTTGCACACTTCCAAATTTGGCAAATTTTCAAATTCTCCCTTGCATTGATGCATGGGCGTGCATTAGGCCCATGGAATGATGTATTCTGATCCATAATCCAATGTATTTCATGCTGAAATCATGTTAGAAGCTCATGCAAATGTATATGAAAAGTGGAACTTGAAATTATCCAATTGATACCTTAACTTACACCCATGCGCAAGTCCTTCAATTTTAATCCAAATTGTATGATCTTGGATGTATTGGAAAGGTGAGATCAAGGGGAATAACTTTCATGTTGAATACTTTTTCATTTGAAGTTTGGATCATGATGAATTTTTAGGTGGAAGTTTGGGAAATCAAACATGTTAAAAAAAATTTAAGTCCCAAGTCAAATGTTCACTTCTTCCACCTTGAATATAAAACTTGATTTGGGCCTAATCTTATTATTTGATTTTTGGACTTTGTTATTTGGGCTTAGTTTATTTTGGATAATGTTTTTAGAAAAGTCTTGTAGTATTTGGAGTGTCTAGATATTTCTTAAGATTGTAATATTTTCTAGAATACTCTTTGACTGTCTAGAATTGAGAACTCTCTAGAATTAGTGTGTCTAGAGTTCTCTTTAGAGTACTATAAATAGATATGTAATCTTACACTTTTGTATCAAGCAAAAATACAAAGTTCTCTCTTCCATAAATAATTCTTCTATCTATCAAGTTTCTATTCAAACCTCTGATACTCCCACACACTTTTACTAAACACAAAAAGAGTTTATTTTCAACTAATTATCTTTCCATTTAAGTATTGGGTTAAACTTATTATTGGAAATAATTAGTTACCAAAGGTGATGCTAGTGAACTTTATTCTCACTCATCATTTCAAAAGAGACTATAAAATATGACAAACCTCGTTTCGAAGCTCGACATAGTATACATATACAAAGTATCCTTTTATAGAGTTTTTTCCTGCCTTTCCCCACTATTGAATTTTTTTTCGCAATATACCCCATTCTGGAAAAAAAATCTCAGTCTACCCCTTTTTCAGTTGGGGCTCGTCACTTGAAGTGACGAGGGGATGCTGAATTTTTTTTGCTTTGTAGGCTCGTCACTTGAAGTGACGAGGTGTTGAAGAATTTCGTTTTTTTTAATTCTATATTAATTATTTATTTAATGATAATAAGGAAATATAATTGTTTTTCATTAATTGTTTTTCATTAATTGTTTTTAAATATTAATTCTATATTAATTCTATATTTCATTAAATATTAATTCTATATTTAATGATAATAAGGAAATTGTGATATTATTATTAAATAGTAAATAATTATATTTGAAATAGTAAATAATTATAGTTTTTAATTGATTTAATTATATAATTGTAGTTATAGTTTTTAATTGATTTAATTGATATAATTGTGATAATTATAGTTTTTAATTGATATAATTGTAATAATTTTTAATTTATTTAAATAAATTGTAAATAATTATAGTTTTTATTGATAATAAAAAAATTATTTTTAATTTATTTACAATGACAGAATAGGGTATATTGGAAAAAAAAATTCAAAAGAAGGGCATTTCAAGCAAAAACTCCCTTTTATATGTTTGCACTAACTCAACACTAATCCTCAATCATTTTGTTCCTTTAACTATTTAGAACAAGTCTTAACCTCAACACAATATATAATAAATTAAATTGAGTTATTTTCAGAAAAGAAAAAAAAAACTCACTTGAAGTTAAAAAGTTAACTACCAACAAACATCAGAGGTTTCAAACAATTAAGGAAAATGTTAAAAATATTGTCTCAATGATTCAGGGTTTAATGATTACAAGAGACAGCTAGCAGGAAATTTTTTAGAGGTTTCAAACAATTAAGGATAATGTTAAAAATACGTAAGAGTGTCAGAGGAGAATCATTTTCTTTCTTTATAATTTAACTTTCCTATTTAACCATATTTCATCACCCTTTTGATTTAAAAACAAAAATATAAAACTACTCTTGTTTCTCCCCTGTTTCCTCCTTCTCCTTCCTTTCTATATGGAGATCTACAACTTTGTTGTATTAATTTTATAGGAATATTTCAAATTGAAGAGAGTAGAAAACTGATCCATAGAAGTTATATTTTTAAAACGTCAATCAACAAGTTATTGTAACTTATAGTAGATTGAGTTTAAGGGTATAATTTCAGAGGTTACTATATTCTCATGCAATCGGTAACCTCACATTAGGCGTTAACAATATTATTTTTAATATCTTTGGAAATTAACATTAAAAAATGAACAGCAAAAATAAGATGGAAACAGTAATAATTAAAAAGAAAAAATAGAATAAAAATAGGTCAGTCAAAAATGATGTATCATCTTTATCTATAATTATAGATGATATCAGTTTCTACAGATTTATTCATAAAGTCTTCAACATACTTCTTAAGTTTGTCTTCCGATATCAAATGACTAATCTTTTTATAGATAAAGGATAAATCTTGACTCTGAGCATATATTTAACCACTTAAAATTTTATTTTGAATTTCAGGCATACAAGTGTTTGAGGTCTTTTTACAATCTTTCACTTTTGTTTTTTTGCTTCTTAGGAATAAATGGTAGAGGATTTGATGAGGAGACTTTTCTCTTCCCTTTTAGTTTTTTGATAACTTTGATTGTCGATCTCATGATGACGATGATTGAAGGTTTGGAGGAAGATGGGTTTGAGATAAGATGAATGTATTATGGGATGAATGATAATGATAAGAGATTTTCGAAAATGATGATATTTTAATGGAGTGAAATGGTTTGAAAATGAGATGCAACAATTTGAAAAGAAATAAAATGATTTGGAGAGTAAAATAGACAGTCACGCATAAATGAAAAATATTTTTGAAAGTTGTTATTTGAATCATGTGTATTTCATCAGATGAATCATGTATAAATTTTTGAAAATAAATAGTCTTGTTTCGAATCAGAAAACGTGTGATTCGACTAAAGCTGAACAAATGTGTTTTCTTCAACAATTCTGCACTTGAGATTCGACTCATGATTTGACCTGAGTCGGATCATGAAGAAAAATTTGAAAAAAAAATAATTTGATGCACAAGAAACTTTAGTGCTACATGGAACATTGAATAATGCATGAATGAATAATGAATCCTCAAATGAAATAACAATTTGGTGCACAATGCACTCAGATGAATGAAACACGAAATACACAAGTAGCACATACACACATTTCGCACAAACATCACATTTACCATACAAGAATAATTATAAATAAGCTTACTACAAGAAGAATGAAGGAAGGTCGGAACGATCATACCATTTTTGACGATCTATGCTTAACTTGCTCCATATGTAAACGATTAGTAAACGGAAAAAACTATATCATAAGCAAAATACAATCAATCATATACAAATGGATAAGACTCATTTGCACGTCTGAAATGCACTATCAGATACTCCTTCATAAGACATCAGATGAACTCGTACAACAGATGTTTTGATTATCTTTGATTTTCTTCATTGGTGGACAAATGTTTAACAATTTCATATAATTGATTTAACACTTTGATGGTGATACAACTCTTTCAAAACTTTATGCTTTGATCTATTTGATAATTGGTTGAAAAATCAATGAACATTGTCAATTTTCACAAATTGTCTCCATCTTCTTTCACAACGACCTTGGAAGAGTAGGTCAATCAGGAGATGCTTCTTCTTTTCTTACCCGTTATTCCATAATTTTAAATAATTCCCACATAAGAATACATTGTTAGCTTTACAAATAATCACCAACACAAAATTTTAAAACACAATGCTAGGTTTTCGATAATTCTTGCACACACCTCAAAACTTTGTTAGTTCAATCCTGGATGAATCAAACTTATAGTATTTCTTAATTTCAATTAATGATCAAATAAAATTCTAATAGAGAATTACATGGCATTATTCCATATTGATCAGTCAACGATGAATCGGCCATTAGGAAATCAATGAAATATGTTTGTACCACTTAGATGAGAAAGCTTCCAAAAATAACTTTTAGGATCCAAAAGTACTCATATCCTCGACTTTTTAAGTTGCTTAGACTTGATCAAAAGACCAGCTCTAAGGTCACTAGTTGGTTGAGGATATAAATAAGAAAAGGTCTAGAAGGGAGATTGAATAAATCAATCCCCTTTAAAACAATTTCAAAAAAAAAATTAACATGATACCAAAGATTTATGAGCGGAAGCAAAAATAAAATAGATGGAAGCTTAGAAGTTCGTCAAGATGATTTATAACTAAGATATTTCAACGGTGTCACTAAACTAATGATCCTTTCAAACACATAAATAAAATAGTAAATTTCAAGCTATGTTATCTAAGAAATTTAATATTCCAACATAGACATGCTTTTCGTCATAATTGAATTGAATACGATTCTAGGTTTAATGCAACCTAGACCTATGCTTACACTGAAGGAGAAGAGAGATCCAAAACGCAGCGGAATTTAAAATTTCTCCTTTAATAATCCTTACGAATGGGCATGATCTGTGATAGAATCGTTACCTCTTGTGGCGATTGTAACCTTTAATGCAGATCTACGGAGCGATCACAAATGTTGAACGATGACAACGTCTCTACTCAGTCCACACGAACGGATTCCTTCAATCTCAGTGCTAGCTGCTACGAATGAAGGCTTTAAGTGTGAGAGAGAGAGAGAGAGAGAGAGAGAGAGAGAGAGAGAGAAAAACGAAATTGCAACTGCACAAATGCTTCTACACAAGGGTTCTATTTATAGAACCACTTGTGTGGGCTGCAAGCTAAAAAAGCCCACTCAAGTGTATGTGGCACATATCTTATAATATGCCAAAATCACTTAAGCGCGTGGTACCTTACCATATTTCGTATTCTACTTAAGTACATCGTACCTTACGATGTTCTACAATTCACTTAAGTGCATCGTACATTACGGTATTCCTTAGTTACTCTATCTCTCATCAATTCGTCCTTTTGTGTGTGACCCTGTAGGTTTTCGCGGCATTGGAAATTATATTAAATCACGTATTTAACATAATAAACAGTGAGCGGTATCTAGCAACACATCACTGCTACCCAAGACACAAAAATGTCATGTGATCTGACAAATCATTTTGTGATAATACTTATGTGTATAATTACCCTTTTGCCCTTATGTCTATATTGAACACACGATATAAACTGTGTCATCCTTGTCCAGTTCAATATTGGGCACATAGACATTTATCATGTTACGCAGGATGGGAAAATTCCATCTAGGTCACTCATGTCCCTTAGCATGCTTCATGGAGTACCCATCAACTGTCTTTATGATCATCCGGTTACGGATAACGTTTGATCAGCAATAAGGCACTCGACTCTACATCTAGGATCCATAGTGGTTTCAGGTCGAAGGGTGGTATACACCATTATCACCATGAGAATAACTTATGACACTTTGCATAAAATTCTATATAGTATTCTCATAGCGGGTCAATCTCGTATAAATATTACTCATAATATTCATACCTATGTTTAAGACTTGATAACTCGTTATCCATGATCCATGAGATGTGATCATCAGTTTATATACATAATAGTCTTAATGCTTTAATGTTATCCCACTTCACAATAGAGCTCGACTACGGATACTTTAAGAATAGTGTCCATATGTTTAATATGATCTAATGATTAAGTCTCACTTGATACATTAAACGGACTAGCTATTCTAGGGACTTTATTAAACAAACATAATAAAGAAAAAGCCTTTTAGTATTAATAAATTATTCGATACAAGTATCAAAAGTATTGGCCTCTAGGGCTTACACCAACATACACAATAAACCGCTATAAGCATGATATGACCTAGATGACATACAAATTATGTCATGATGCAAAAATTAAAGAGGGGTGGGGAAGAAAGAGAGTACACATATATATAGTGGTTCAGTGTTATCATCCTCGCATGCACCTACTCGAGTATTCAATGGTTTAAAACTATTAGGAAATAATCAGGTCATTCACTATTTTCAAGAGTTAATATACAAGTATTTTAATACAAAGAATATTGCACCTGGTCAGAAGCGGTTGGCGCGCAATGTAGAGGCGAGAGACCGCGGTCAGAAGCACCCTGGCGTGCGACTCAACAGCGTGATGACGCAGTCGGAAGCGCCTGGATGTGCGCCCGGCAAGGTTCCACAGCAACGCGGGCGAGATTATGCGTTAGTTTCATGCAGTGACTCAGCAGCAACAACTATGATCAGCGGCTAAGCACGGTGGTTCTCCCAAGCGGAGCACGTCGACGGGTCGTCGCGGCGGTCAGCAGTCGGCAAGTGGTGGACCGATGTTCTTTGGGTTTGTTGTCCAGTTCGGCGAGTTTTTGAGCAATTTTGAGTTCGGCGAATTTTGGTTACCCTTTTGATAAATTTAAGAGTTTGATTTGTTACATTAGCGTTGTCATAGTTGCTTTTGAGTTGCTTAGAGTTAGATATCAGAATATAGGATACACTTGAGTTGAGTTTGAAACCTTTTGACATTATAAGGTTGCGTTTTTGGTAATATTTTTATTTGTTTAAGACAGTTAAACCAAAAGAATTAAAATTGAGTTATTGAGTAAATTATAATAATACTATTGAGTTGTTTGAGTTAAAATTTAAGTAATCTGATAGGTTCAAAGTTGTTTCGATAAGGCTAGAGTTTGCCTTGAATGTTTGTTGTCTTACTCTGTTGGTGGCCTTACATGAGTAATAATGTTACATTATTGATGAGTATATGTGAATATTATATGTTAATATGATTGATTTATAATTATATAGCATATTTTAAGTTGAGTAGTTCAAAGAAGAACTACATAGTTTGCCTTACATTGGAAAAATTGTGGTTCAGAGAAAACATTGTTGAACACGAGATGTGAATGTTATTACTTTGATTTTCAAGTTGACGGTTGAGTATGTGTTTTAAAAGTTATTGTTGGGTATCATGCATTCATGTATATTAGAAATAGGTAGGACTTCGGTCCGACAAGGTCAGGTTTAAAGAGGAACCAATGACAGTTTCAAGTTTAAATAGGAACATGGTTCAGAGAGGAACCGAAGACATGGATAAATCAGTAACATAACACTGAAATTCAAACATTTGTACCACATGCATATTAAAGGAGAATGATATAGCATTTAATTTTCATTATAGTTGATTGTGGGTGTGAATTGTTATCGGTCTTGATGATATTGTTATTCGGAAACTATATTTGTTGTTTAATACACTGATAACATCTGTGAAGTTATTCTCACCCCTTTTTGTTGTTGTTGTGTTATTCCTTATGTTGGTATTACAGATACTCAAGTAGAGGAGCACTAGATGCTACTTGTTATGAAAGATCGAAATAAATGTCGACTTCTTTTTGTTTAATGTTTTGAGTTTAGTTTCCTATGGTGTCGCTCTAATAGTGTAACATCGGAACTTGTTTTTGTTATTTCTTATTTTTGAGATTTATGAATTATTTAAGTATGATGAGATGTTTTTAGTTGATATGATATGTTTTGAATTTCCGCTGTGTTCTTATAAAATCATTTGAGAGGTGTGATTATTTGGGGGAGATGTATGACACCCTTGCTGTTTAAATATGTTAATTATATATTTTTATTTTAATTAAGAGTTATTCAATGTTAAGGTGTTACACACGGCCCATGTCAGCTGACACAACCGATTTGTGTCGTCGTCGGGTTTCTGTATTGGTCGCCTTATTTCACGCATAATTTGAGCTTCGTAAGTCCATTTGAGTTGTGATTAGTTGCGTTGAAATAAGAAAATGGGGTTTGAGAGCT